>NC_092023.1:15197432-15507432 GCF_042242105.1 Pempheris klunzingeri
AAGGAGCATGTTTTGTAAAAGTGAACCTTGCTTGTAGCGAGATGAAGTTAACAATTTCTATGAACCAGCGAGAAATAAATTCACCTTCTGCGTGTCCAGCTATTATGATGCAGTGTGTTCTCAATTGGAATGAAAGGGCATTCTGACTTGGCTACTGCTGTGGCACTTCAGGCTCTTCCCTATACTTCAAGGCCCCTGAGGATGACGTTTATGGCACTATTTAGAGCTGCAATACCTGGACAAAAAAACATCAGAAACAAGTCTGAATATTATGTATGTATGCAAGCTTGTATCAAATGGATCACTTTCCTAATGAGAGATTTGAGAGAATGCATAATCGCACATGTCACAGCATATATTGTTTGTCATAGCACTAGTTTTTTAATGAGTTTTATTTCAATCATAATTTGAATCTTTTATGTGTGTGTGTGTGAGAGAGAGAGAGAGAGAGCGCAAATAAATATGTTAAGCAACTACCTACCAACCAACTGGACACCTATCTAGAAGGTGTACAGAAAAGTCTCTCAAGTACTATATAATAACTATAATAATAATAAATTAAGGCTAAACTAAACCGGCAGCTCCTCCCACTACATTTATGTGCAATATGGTAATATCAGCGTTTGCACAAGTGACTCCTTCAAAATGTAATTTTCCTGAAATGCTTTTGAGCCACAGTCATTCCTGAAGCTTGCCGTGCCTTGGAGAGTACACAGAAATGCTCATGGCTGAACCATCATCCTCCTTACAGTGACCCAGCATGTCACAGCCAGCGCAACACAAGGAAGAACAAATGTCACATAAAAGTCACAACAAATGTTTGAGCTACTGGATGTGGTTCTCCGCTCCCTTTGACAAACCCGGAGTGGTCGCAGCTGTGGAGCTCCTCCAGGGCCAATCTGGGGTCATGTGATATGTGTTCATGTTGTGCTGCTCTGACAGATGTACGCTGTCCGTGGTCCTGTAGGGTGTTTGCACATCACAATTTAGAAACTATTGTGTTGAGTGTGTGTGGGCTTTTAAGACTAAGACTTTTTTTTCAAAGAATAATGGTGATGTTGGTTCAAAATAAGCTAGTGTCGAGTTCCTTGTCTGAGTCTGAAATGAATCTAACTTTGAAATTTTTCAAGCCACAGACTATCTTCACATAAACGAGCAGTAAACATCAGGATTCCTAAGAAAGAGAGAAAGTGCCCAAACTGAATAGGGACTATATCAAAAATAAAAGAAATAAATTAATTCTAATGCCTGTTGAGCTTTATTGAATATTTGAATTGTTAATCTTCATTAACAGTTTTCTAATTGATAAGTGCTAAAGAAAAAGTAACAAACAGAAAAACGGCAGACTAAAACTAAATGTCAAGATGTTACTTTTGTAACTAGGTATATGAAAAGAAAACAAAGGAAGAGGGTTTATGGAAGAGTCTGCAAAAGAAAAACAAAGATTGGAGGGACCATTTTGGCAGTTGTGAAGTGACTTGCAGTGTACGGGCTGTACAGGCTGTACATCTGTCTAATGGCTGGAACAGTGACTCTGTATAAACGGCTGGAGGTGTCTGACAGCTGATTTAGAGGCTGAGCCATGGCAAATGAAGCGCAGCACTAATGGTCCTTCCCACCACAGCTTTAATGGACATACCCACAGAGCACAGGGCACAGAGCACGAGTCTGCCAACATGCTGGGGTTAGAAGGTGGGAGGGGATGAGGGGAGGTAGTGATGGCAGAGATGAAGAAGAGAGGAGAGAAAAAAAAAGGAAAGGTGACTGAGAGGAAGTAATCTGGACAACAAGAAGTGGGATGAATCCTGTTGGTCATTTATGTCCTTGGTGCATAAATGATGAAGCTAACACACAAAGCAAAGTCCATCTTCTTTGAGAATAATGTCAATGATCAGTGCTACTCAACTCGGCACATATCTAGTTAACTCACTCTGATCTGCTCCCCCCCTCAGTCATCCTCCCTCACCCCCTCCCCTCTTTCTCCCTGATCGCCAGTGACCTCTAGGAAACCATTTTCAGCACCCTGGAGGATTTTCTTTTGACAGAAACCATTAATCCTCCCTTTAGAATTTAATTCAAGTCAACTCTGAGTCTTTCCTTCAGCAGTTAGGTGGCGTTCCTGAATGGATTTAATTAATCACTAATTAAGGTCTGATTACTACTGATTCCATGAGGTGGTCTGTTTTTCTTACAAACAATGGCTGCTTCCCTTTTAGCTGTTTACTTTGGAAATCTGTACTTAAAAGTCAAAAACACACATGAGTATTGTGAGGGAAGTTTTGGAATCTTGTCACATGAGTTTCCTGAGGTCGTGGTTGGGTGGGAAGGGGGTCGTCCTCGGGCTGAATTGTGACCTGAAGTTGGAAAGACCTGTCTCTGTCTCTCTGCACCAGGTGCTCCAGACACGCAAGATTGTCTCTTGTTGAAGAAACATGCTGACAGTGACCCGGAGATCCATAGAACATGATTGTTCATTGATCATTGTTCCTTGGTTAGATTTCAGAGAGCCAATAGACTACTTGCACATATTTGTGGTGCATGTAGAATGATCACATTTGGGCGTGGAGTCATTTTGGCAGTCTGAGCAGGGTTTAAAAGTGATCATCGGAGTCAAGCTGCAGAATTTAGGTGGCATCAGGCAGCGCTCATACTGTTTTGCTGCTGTCTCCATTCTCCTGAGCCGATTCATTTTACCTTTGTGTTTCCCATTAAAACTGCTTAGCTTGCCTTTCTTTTCAGCACAACCTCACCTATGTGATTCTACAAGTATTTATTTATTTTGACATAATATATGGACACACTGTGTGTAAAAGTGCAAAAGAAACACAAAATCCGAGTAGGAACTAGTTGGATCTTTGGAGGAGCCGGGGTCTGCGCGGACACCTCCTCTCGTTCGTCTTCACGCGCAGCATCCACTTCATCCTCTGAAAGGAGTCTTCCTCAGAATCAGAACGTTCTTCCCCAGATTCAGCATCTTCTAACTCGTAGAAGAGCTGCTGTAGTGCGCGACTTCGGCTCTTCATAAATTAAGTCTTAATAGGCCGATCGACAAAATTCAAACACTTGTAAAAAGTTTGAAGTGTCCGCTTTCCAACAGTCTTTGAATTGAGCACCTGCGTGCTTGTGTCACAGCTTTACGTTTTCAAACGTGCGACATGTGACTTTGACGCCGTGTGGCGGTCCTAGACTCCGAAGGGTTAAGATAAAGTTCTCGAGCTTTTCCTCAGTGTCTGAGCTTCCTACATCCAAAGACTTCTATTACATTCTGTATACAATTTACAAAAAAGTGACATAAGAGCTGAATCCTTTTTTGTCGAGCTAAATGTCTAGTACTGCTTGCTGATGAAAAAGTTTCATGTTTGTATATTATGGAGTTCAGGTTGGTGAGGAAGAGGAAAAAAATCCTACTGAACAATCCACTGACTAGATTGTCTGACGCTTTTAACTAATAAATGGAGATTATACTAACAAAATTGTCAAACTGTATTTTTAATGTGTTATGACTAAATACTATAACACTTTAATTGTTTTTTTTTTCTACTACACTTATTAAACCTGTGAAGCTCTTTTAATCTTCGAGGGCATGAAAGAAAATGTATTCACTTGGAAGTCATAATTCTCCACATCAGGTTTTGACAAGTCTAAGCTGCAGGCTAGCTGGCTACAGCTCAATTTCCATCCTTGTTAACAGTTGCAAATGATGCCCAGTGTTTGTTTGACTGTAGCTTTGTTTTGTAGCCCAAAGTACAACATTCAAAGGATTCTGTGGATGTTCTGCTTCCAGTTTAATGCCTCGGAGGCCTGTTTGGGTGACTCCTGCTAATTACAATTCAAATGCTGTCTCTCTGCCTGTCTGCTTGGTTTGCACTCAGTTGCGTGTGTGTGCGTAGGCCATCGTGCCCTCAGAAGACCCTGACCCACCTCCAGTGCTCCCATCATTCATGTTCATTTTGCAGGCAGGAGCCAGTGACTTTCCTGACGGGAGTTTGTGAATTTACGAGAGATGTGACATGGATCACCACATTCTTCCTGCGATGAAATCACTTGCAATGAGGCCGTCCTAAATGTAATTTATTCTAACAATGTCAAGCTCAAAGTTATTAACATTAAACGGTATCCCCATATTCCATCCCTCTGTGCCTCTGCTGGTTTGAAAATACAACAGAAAAGAGATGACAGGAATGACTTTCATATCAATCCAATTATACAGAGACTGAAGTCTAAAGTTGCACACAACAAAGATGTTTACTTTTAGTTTCACTTTTAACTTAAGTAACTCGATACCTGTTGCCATGAAATTTGGTACAGACATCTGTGGTGTCTATACGATGACTCCTGGTGATCCCGACTGCTCCTCTGATGTCACATTTTCAGTCTTCCACAAAAACTCTCTCAATGAATTGTAATAACTTTGATATCCAACATTTCAAAACCCTGCAAATTTTAATAACATTCCCTTCATCAACCTAAACTGTACATTGTGTTTAGTGCTAATTAGCAAATGCCAGCATGCTGCCACACTAAACTAAGATGGACTTGAAACATTTCGCCTGCTAAACATCAGCAGCAACAATATTATGGCTCTAAACAGTGCCTAATTTTTTTTGCTACAATATGTCCATAGAGTAACTATGGGATGGTTAAGGGTAGGTAACTGTAACTCCTTGGATGAGGGAATCAAGCTTTTGGTGCATCTCGACTCCTGGAACAATCTGCCTCATGAACTCAGACTCCAAATTCAGTATCTTTTGTAAATCACTTCTCAAAACAAGTCTCTAATAACTTTAGAACAATATATACATTATACTTCACAGACTAGTCAAGAAAAGATCATACTTTCATATAATACAGTTAAAAAGATGTGATATGAGACAAAATCCAACTTCAAATAAAAGTCAGACATGCTACCGCTCATGTCCACCTTTTTTACTTTGCACCTCACTAAAAAGTGTGCAATTTATTTCACAACACCACTGAAATTTGACACTGGATTTAAATCATGTCATGCAGACTGGTTCAACATGGACATTATGTATTTCATAGAGAGACTATGCTGATAGAAGCACAGCAGTTTTGGACCACGAGATGTTGCAGTGCCTATTTACACAATCTAGACAAGTCTAAGAATTATGAAGTGTTCACTTTACTTACTTCAGTCAGCGGAATTTTTTTGGGCCAACTATTGTAACAAGGCTCACTTCAGTGTCTGCAGCATTACAGATGGACATCAAATATAGCATTTCAAACCATAAAGAATTATTCGAGTAAATCTAGGAAACTAACATGAGACACAAACAGCATATTGCTTTGTAACTAATAAAACAAACAAGTCTGGATATGGACCAATTGTGAAGGTTCTGTCCGCACCCGTGACCAATTTCTGATAAATTCATGAGACTAAATAATAATCTTCACACAGCCCCCTGATGGTCCCGACTTTAGATTGCAGACGCAGCTAATCCAGTTAATACAGCAATAGCGTCTTTTGATTGAGCCTATCAAATCAGCTGTTTACTGTGTGTAAACAGTTCGCTTGGGAGAACAGCAGAAGAAGGACGCAAGATGACGGCACGGCTTGCTCCAAATAAGCAAAAGTAAATGCATAAAAACTGAGCTTTTTAAAGATGATTGGATGGATTCCTGTCAATTCTTGAGGTGGCCTGTTCTAAACCACTGTCACATGATCTGAAAGCATGGCATTAATATAAAGTGGCAATGCGAAGCACCGCAACTAGACAAAGCAGGGGCACCATTTGAAGGTAAACAAAAAGAAAACTATTTGTGTGTGTGGGGGGGGGTGATTTAATAATCGGGAACATAATCTAATGATGTACTGGCTCAGTTTGACTGCAGGCTGCAGTGTGCATATCTTTAGCTACTGAGTCTACTTTTGAAACTGATGATGCCCAGCTTGAGACACATACCAGAAGGCCGAACATGTATGAGTCCAGGCTGAGAAAGGAGAGATCTGAAACAGGTGGTCTTATCTACTCTGTCAGTTTATATTAAAGATGGATATTTACGTATCTGTGTAGTGTCTGTATATTAAAAGTATTCCACTTTGAAACTTGACAAATATTGTTGAAATTGTATGAAATGTAATATTTTTTAAATGAATGTTGGAAGCTCTCAGCTGAATCATGAACACAGCTAACAGCATTTTCTTTGAAAGGTAATTGTCAGATGAACAGCCTTAGCTTGGAGTATTCTTGACATTTTTAGCAATTTAGCCTTTCCATCCTGAACACCATTGTCATTTGAGATAGTTTCTGAGTTGCAGACAGTGGATTTATACCCTTTACATACTGTGATGCCGACTTAGCTGGTCTCATACTGCTAGCAACAGTTCACAAGAAAGAAAATTAGAACTCCTGATTTCTTTTTAATGTAATGCTTCGAAACATTAAGCAATTATTAACAATCTTTAGTTAAAAATGGTAATTATTGAAAGAAATTGTTGCTCAGAGAGCCAACTCAAGTGGAACGCCAATACTCAGTGGCTAGTGGACCAGACCACAGCAATCCCCCAGACCAACAGCCTGTAACCATCACAATGGCAAACATCCAAGAAAAAGTGTCAGATATGAAGAGCTGAATAGCACTGGGCCCAGCCATGATCCATGTCTACTGGCTGAAGAAACTAACCACACTGCATGAACGCCTGGCAGCATTTGACATTTGGACCAACTGCTGATGGATGGGACCCACCCACAGTGGTTAACCCAAGGGCTCACAGTCCTGATCATGAAGGACTGTGATTCCATCCAATTACTGGCCAATTACCCAACTCTGTACATGGAGGCTCCTGTTATGCATCATAGCAGCTAAGATGAGTAGGAAAAATGACCAAATACATGGGCAGGGCCCAGAAAGGAATTGGTTGCACTCAGGGGCGTAGCACCAAATTCTGGGCCCTGTACACTCTCAATGTCAGTGGGCCCCATCCCAGTGGAGCCTATTACTATGACAACTAGAGAGATAAAGATAAAGAGAAAAAATAATATAAAAATAAAAAAATCAGATATTGATTTATAATGTGTCAAGTGTTGTGATGGTTTCTCTCTGTCTCTCTCTCCCTCGCTACTCTCTCTCTCTCTCCCTGTCTCTCCCTCGCGAACCAACATACCAATGTAAGGGGGGGTCGGAGGGGGGAGCTCGCCCTTGAATACTTGAACAACGATCTCACCTTGTCTTTGCTCATCTCTAATCTCAGCCTGAGCCTCATCTTCAGAAGAGCCTCCAGGACTGACCACTGCTGCTCCTGCTGCTCCAGCGCCACTGTTTGTTTCTGCAACTGGTTAATGTTGACAGCTAACGTTAGCTGGCCCATAATTGTCTTTATACGTACAGCCGCAAGCAGCCTGGTTGGCAACTAGGTAAGCTAAAGACTTCACGTGAGCATACAAACATCGTTAACTTTAATTTAACTCACCTTTGGGAAAGAAAGCAGTCAACAGCTGCCAGTGCCTCCCCTCATTCTGCCTTCTTTCTTTTTCTTTCCTCTTCTGATACCCCGACTTGTGCTCCTTGGGCAGCATGATGTCTAGCCCCCAGGTCATTCAATCTGGGCTCACTGACGTTACACTTGTCGCCGGTCGCTGTCGGGCGGACTAAACCATTTTGCGCCTCCAAGAGGGGGCCCCCAGAATGTCCAACATGTTGGGAGGACTTTGACATAAAGTTCATTCTCTCAGTTGATGTTATCAATATATTTGAAATAAATTATGACACCAATTAATTGGAGGGCCCAATTCATTCGAAATGAAAACATCACAAAAATATATATATATATCAGCATTTTCATGGGCCCCTCTCCCTACTCGGGCCCTGGGTAGTCAGGTCCACTTTTCCCCCCACTACCACGCCCGTGGTTGCACTACCATTGGAGCCAAGCACCAGCTATTGGTCAATAGAGCAGTCATCCAAGACCAAGCAGACCAACCTGTGCACCACCTGGATTGACTACAAGAAAGCCTACGGCTCAATGCCGCACACATGGTTACTGGAAGTCTTGGAAATGTCTAACATCAACAGCCTTCATCAAGAACTCAATGGTGGTGTGGAAAACAACTCTGGGAGCCAGAAGTTAACATGAAGTGCGACATATGCTCTGCTGCTCTTCTGCATAGGCTTGAACACCCTCAGCCATTTCATCTCAAAGAGTGGCTAAGGATACTGGTTCCAAAGTGGAGCAGCCATCAGTCACCACCTCCACATAATTGTCATCACTTGTCATCCACATCACCAGGCTCTACAGCAATGGCATTGGGTTGTCATTCAGACTAGATAAGTGTGGTCGGATGGTTTCAAATCAGAACCGAGGGGGTCGAACCACCCGAAGGCAGCATTGCAGATGTTCAGGACAACTACCATGGGAACCATGAGGAGGCCGCAAGGAAGTCAGCCACAGCCAAACACCTACACATAGTAAGTCAGGTCCTGAAAAGTCAGCTGAATAGGAAGAACAAGATCCTAGCCATCAACAAGTACGCCATGCCAGGCATTAGATACCCCACTCATATAATAAGCTGGCCAAAGGAGGAGATAGAGGCCATTAATGTCAATACAAGGAAGCTCCTTACAATGCATGGAGTGTTTCATCCAAAGTCCGGCACCCTGACACTGTACATTAAACAGAGCAAGGGAGGCTAAAGACTGGTAGCAGCTCATCTTCGGGGGCCATTTTCTTGATGTATTTCTGGATCTTGGTTGTTTCATCCTGGACAGTGGCTCTGGCGCTAAGTGAATACCTCAGGCACCGGAAATCCAATAATGCAGAAGATGAGGATGACCCCTTCTAGAGGAACAAGCCCCTACATGGCATTTACCATCGACAGATAAAGAAATCCTACCAGTGGCTGGAAAAGGCTGGATTAAAAGACAGCATAGAAGCACTAATTACGACAGCACAAGAGCAGGCACTTAGAGCAAAATCAATGGAGGCTGGGATCTACCACACCAATCAGGACCCCAGGTGCAGGCTGTTGTGGTGCCAGTGTCAGTTCCACAAACTGCAAGAGTGACTCCAACAGATTCCAGGTACAACATCTGAGGTTTCTGTCCAGAAGGGTGCAATTCTAGGAACAGATTAGATACTGTGCATAAAGAAAAGACTCTTTGCAGCAGATAATGTGATCATAATAACTCCCCCTGAAATCCTCACCTCAACCCCATCCAACATGTGCTGGATGAGATGAACTGGAACAGTGACTGTGACCTTACTTTCCAACATTGTAACAGCACTGTCCAACCTCACTTATGTTCTTATGACTGCATGAGAGCAAATCCCTGCTGCCATCTTCCACAAACATTTGAAGAACAGTGGAGGCTGTGAAAATGTAATGGTCGAGTGTCCACATATTGGAACATGTTTCCTGAATTGAAGCTATTATAAAAGAGTATTTTAGCCTTTCAAAAATATTAGGTATTTATGTTTTCCCAGAGCCATGAATGAAAGGGAATTTCAGTCCGGGTTTGGCTTTGTTCTCGCTGAAAAAAAAAAAGAATGTTGAGTGAGTGAGTGAAATGGTGTGATTGTCACCATCCCATCACTCGAGTAATTTGTCGCTCTCCTAGCATGTATCTGCATTGTCAGAACATTTCCATTTACTGTCTGTCACCTCCATGTTGTCTCTTTCCAGGGTATGTTCAAGCTTGTGTTTGTTGAAGGAAAAAAAAGGGGGTGTGTGAGTGTGAGTCAAGTCAATTCCCTAACAAACTGTCATTGATGGTAGGACGATTGAAGGAAAAGTAGTAGAAATATCTTGAAATAACTAACAGGGAGTTGGGATGCTAAGAGAACATATAACTTATAAGAAGCAGGTCCAAACAGATTGTTAGTCCACTTGAGAGGATGCCAAAAGGTCAGAGCAGGGATGGACCATATTTATCAATGCTAGATGGTGCATCCCCTTAAATTGTGTAGCCAGGGGACTGGGAACACTTTACATCTGTCCTTTATATAAAGCTGAAAACCTTCCAGATAAGAATATCATTATATCCATCTGTGTGTTGCAATTGGAATAAAGTACTTTAATAACTTATTTTAGAACAGCTTTTTAGATTGTTACTGAATACATCATAAAATCATTACTATATTTTAATTTCTTTGCAAATTAAAGAGGCATTGTGATGGAACACCTGAGCCTGCTGTTTCTGCACAACCCACAAGTCCTACTTCACTGAGAGGCTTGTCTTTTTGTCTTTACCAGGGATAAGACGGCAAGATCTCACATGTAATGTTGGGAACGTTCAATATCATAGTGAATATCAGACTGTGTTGAGGGCTGAGATGTATCAACGTTCCTTTGCATTGTTTGCTGTGTCAAATCTTTCTATCACATGGTCTTTCAGTAACTATTTCTCGTTTGGCATAGCCATACCCATCGCCATATTTGATTTTAATGCTATGCCAGTGCTGAAGAAAGGTCTGGTTGTGAACCCATTATCACTCTGCAATAGGGGAATAAATGCTTGGCTTGTTTGTGATTGGTTTAAAGAACACAGGATACAGCAACGGTGCCCTCTCAAAATAGTGTCAGGGAAAACTTGCTTTGGAACATGCAGGGAGGTGAGCATAAAAGAGAACTCTACATGAAACAGCTATGTGATACAACTTACTGACATACATCTTTTACTGATGAAGAGGACAAACACAACTTCACCATCACTACCTTAGATGTGAAACCTGCTTTTTAGCTCTGGAGGAGCTAACTGAACTTGTTAAAACCACAGATGATTTCATTCTGACTGATAATGGCTGTGTCGGAAAATGGATCAAATGAGAGTCTAGCGAGATGGAGTCTGGGCTTTTCCAAGGTGTGTTCACAAGCTGTTTTGGTCCTCCAACAGTAGAAAATCAGATTCAATGAAAGCACACACATACATATAGAACTATTAAAAAAACAAAAAGCTGGAGCAGTTTTTTCATTTATTGTTTCTCATACCAGAATGATAATGGGTTCACAGCCAGATCTTTCTCCAGCGCTGGCACACCACTAAAAAGTGTGGTGGTTGTTGTTGTTGTGTTGAGGTTGTGATAGGGACTTTGAAAACGTTAACACACAGAGAGCAGAAAGAGACGAGAATTCCAATTGATATAATTGGCTAATGGCTGGCTTATACCCACACCCTATTTCCTGTGAGTCAGACTACTATTCATCTGAGTAGTTGTTCTGAATTCTTCTTCTGAGTTCCTGAAAAACTGCAGCACAAAGGTGTATTGTGCTGCTATGACAACCAGCAACTGAGCTGTCATATCGTTAGCTGTGGCATAACGGCTATTTTCTGATCTCATTATCTTTGCTGTTATCTTAAAGAGCAACTTGCAGGTTAGAGACTCCATCCAATCTTTTTTGGAGCTTTGCAGAAAACTGCCACTTTCTCCTCTGAATTTTGTAAAACATTAAAACCTGCGTTACCCTTAAAAATTGTCCTTTTAGACAAGGTGAAATGTACATATCAGAAAAAACATTAACCTACAAGTTGCTCTTTAACATGCGGAATGTTCCAGAACTCAGATTTATTTTTTGTCACTGTAAAAACATCAATTACTTCAAAATGACTTACTCTGAACTTAAAATTACTTTTAGATTACTTAAAATTATTATTACTTATTATTTCTACCTTAATCTTATTTTGAGCTATTTTAGGAAAAAAAGATGACAGAGGACTTTAAAAATATGACAGACAGTCAAAGTACTTATAAGTTAAACAGATATTTAAAATTTGATGTATACTGCTTTCTGTTTCTGTTTCTTTTTTATTCTATTAGACACATAATGTCCTGAGTACAAACAGAATCATTTGTGCAAAATGGGACCAGAGCACATTATTCTTCTCATTCCCTATTTCTTACAGTGAGATTAATGAAATTATTTCACTTTGTCAATGTAGCAATAAGATTTGTATTGACGGGACCTCTCAGTCCAGAGTAGCAGTGCTTGGCCCGCTATTCAAAAATCAATAACTGGCAGCGGGATAATCAACAAGATAACTGAGAGCAGGAGGCTTTCCTCATTGCAACCTGCTATTAGGGGATAGGAGCGTATCTCATGTGCACACACATCTTTGTACAGTGCAGTGCATCCGTTCTTGAGTTTAACACAACAAGGAATTTGCACTGCCTGTAAAACGAACATAAGTCACACTGAAACAGGAGCTTTTTTGAGAATGACCTTTCCTTGTGTTGCAGTACAGGCTGCCGCTGAGACATGCTCCACTCTGAGAAATCAACAGCACTGGTCATTTGCCGCTGAGGATAAACATATGATTTTCAGCTGTTCGAACAAAGTAGCAGGAAGCAGTTTAATATCCTTTCATGCAGTGAAAAGTTGGAGGAGCTTGGAATGAAAGGATGGCTGTACAGAACGTTTGATCTTAATATTAGAGAAGTGGGCTTCATGTCACATCTTGTACCTACCTGGAGTCATTGTTGAAGACTATTCTTACCTAACTTTACTTACCATAGCTTAAAATATCTAGAGAGACTGTATGTACCAATGTATCTGATGCGGAGCTCTGCCAACATACTGGTTTTGCTGGGTTTTAAGATTTACAAACAAACTTCTATATTAGCACACAGCTGGACAGTGACAGTAGTCATCCCAAGACGCACAGTGGAGTGACTGTTTTCAACTGAAAAAACACTATTTCAGGTCATGACACCAGAGACCAGCTAACTCGGTGGTCAGGCAACTCAAAAATTAGCTGATATCTTGGAACAATGGAAAGTCAGAACTACAACTGCAGCTTTTGATGATTCTCGACAAATAGGAGGCAGGGGGTCAAGTCAAACTTGTTATATTTGATTGCTATAGTTCAGTGCGTGACATGAGTTGCATTTAAAAAATTTTACTGTAAATGTGCACTATGGTTTCTTGTAAACAGAATTATTGCTTTTGTTTGAGAAACTACACTGATCCTGGGTGTAGCGTCAAGGGTATCAATGTCTGGGGTTCACCAGAACATTTAGTCACAAGATTATAAAGCTCAGTTTGTTTATGAAATTCACTCTGTTCTTAGGTTAACTAAATTCACTTGGTTCAGTAAGGAGACTCTACATTAGGGCAGTTTGACTTCCAGCTCACAAAAGCACAAACAACTACTGCTTTGGACAGAACAGAAAAAATATATTTAGAATTGTTTGTTAGTGCAGTTTCATTTCCCTGGTGTTTTTAGTACTTTTTTTTAACTCCAGGTTTTCTCAAAATTAGCTTTACAACACAAAAATTCCAGCACAAACATGCCAAAGGTACCAGCACGTGCAAATTGTGCAAGAAAATAATTTAATGAACCCCTCTGATTATACAATTTGGTTTACTTATCTGCTCTGAAGAGTCCTTTAAAGTTGTAATCAACCCTGAGTGTCTATAAACAGCAGTTTCACGTCAGTGCTGGCCCCATGAAAAAAAATATTAATGAGAGATCTTTGGGAAAAAGTGCAAAAAAATAGATAAATGAATAAAATTGAATCCTCCTATTTCCTTTCAAATTATTTTTTGATTCCTTTAAATTAATAGCCTGTACACAAGTATGCAGAGTAGCTAACACGTAGCTCAGTTTTTCTGGGTTCACTGCCCAACATGTTCAAATGGCCATTAAACAACTATGACAACTGTAATAAACATTTTAGATCTAAATTCACTCAATTGGACATCTGGCCATCTCCATTTTTACCAAGACACACACACACACAGACATTGATTTACTCACAATTCAAATACACACACATTGCTACGTATTAGCTTATGACGCATTTAGGGAACATCTTAAAATAGGAGTCAGAAAATAATCTGGGTTACATACATAACATTCGGAAGGTTGATTTTCAAAACATTTAAAATCTTGCATTGTTGAAACCCTTGTTTGCTAACTAGTCTTCTTATTATTTTCATTTGCTGGTAAGTTGCTGTTGATTAGTGGAATATAGTGAAACCTATAGTGAAATGTATGCAAGCATCTCTTTTCAAATATTTGTGCACAAGATATAAATGAGACGGACTCAGAATGTGAAATAAATGTATAACTATTAAATTACATGCATTTGCATCAAATGCAATATGATATAAGATCTGTTTGACTCATTGTCAACAAGAATTAATATTTTCTCTAAGTTAAGATGCTTCACAAAGGCAGTATTTAGCAACTGTATGTAATTCTGTTTGTCTAAACAACCACTTCTTCTAAACAACCACTGAGACACCAGATACATAAGTCCTCTCCAAATACAACTGATACAGCTGTTTCCTAACAGAATAAGTCAAGGCAAGCCCCTGAATGACCTGTCCAGCACTTCAAACTCCGGTCCCCCAAACATTTCATTAGATGAACGATTCCCCTGCACCGCTTTAGAGGAGCAGTTTGTTGCACCTGGCCAAGGTGAGAGTAGGCTCTGGATTTATAGTGGAAAGCACATAACCTCAAGGTGAACTAGCTAGTAATGACACTATCTCGGGGCTCAGAGTCCCGCTCCCTCATCTTCACAACGCCTATAAAACCGAAATGTATCCAGAATCAAGGATCCTGCCAGCTCCTGCCACTATTTCCATCCGAATAAGGCTCGTCCCTTTTCAGAGATATTCCCCATTCACGTTGAAGGGCCTGTGATGTTGTTGAATCATTCTATGATGTCTCTTACGGATCCCTTTAAATCTCACAGAGGAGAAGCGAGCCTGGAGCATTTGGGACGTAATGAGGGTGAGTTATTGATAAGACAGAATCACATAAAGTGGACAGATGACTGGTCATCAAAAGTGCGCTGGAAGATAAAGGAGAACATAAAATAGATTTTGTGGATTATAGGACACAAGCTTTAAAGTTGTTTGTAAAGGTGTGTGTGTGCGTGCCGGGCTGCATGTGGCTGTGTGTGTGTGTGTGAACTATATGATTGCACAAAATGGACATAAATATGCACTGGTGGTGATGTACTGCAGATTTTAAAAGTGAAGAGGATATTATACAACAGCCATAAGATGTTGATCATCTCGTCCTTTCTTACTTTTTACTGTTAGACAGTCATGCAGGAGCACATACCAATAAACCTCTTAAACGTATACTTACTGTGTGCAAAATTCATTTTCATTCATTGACTTTTTCCCAGGACAGCTTTAGTCTTTATGTCTGCTTTCATCTTTGTATACAGCACATACTGCTAGGGAACACACTAAAAGCCTTTACAGGAGTTCTCCACCAAAAACCTCTGCTTTGAGTATGAAACTCCACCTCCTGTTGGCTTAAAAGCATAGACTAGACTGTATATAAGACATTGGTTCGTGAACCTCTGTTTTGAAGTCTCAAATTTGGTTTTATAGGTGCTGCCATCTTAGCTTCGTGGCCATTGTCATCTTGGTTTTGGAGTCAGAAGTGACGTTCATTCCATGAAGACCACTTGTGATTAGTTAGTTACGAGATAGCCTTGCATTAAAGCAAACCCTGCTTTACGGTCTATTTCACTATGAATGGGACCATCATTTACAAAACAAACATCACGCTGTATTGCAGAAGGCATGAAACTAGCGATGAAGACCATAAACTCATTAGGAAGGTGTTTACTGAGGTAATATATCTAGTGAAGTGGGGTAAATTCTTCGGGCTTCCATACAATCACAATTTTTTTTTTTTGAACCAGTGGAGTCATCCCTGCTGGGAGAAAAAAACGCAGGTTCAAGGCACTTCTGCATCGGCTTCACTTTTCAAACCCGGAAGCTACATCCACTTCTTTTAAGACCCACCTTTCAAGCATAGACTGTATAAAAGTGTGTTGCTTGCTTGCTTTGTGGAAAAGCAAGCATCCAAGCAGTCGGCTTGAATTCTCAGCAGGAGCAAAAGATCATAGGAACAGCAAAAATGTATCAAACTGTCCATCAGAACTCCTGAACCACTCCAGCTAATTCACTAGTTTGCTGTCCATGCAGACGTATGCTCAGCATATTCCAGACCCTTTTCATAGCACAGTTAGCTGTTCATTTCCTTATGCCATTTGAGACAAATGCAAACATATTGTAGTGAAGGAAGCCACAATAGCCTCATAAAGCAGCTGTGTATTAAAATGTAACTCCACCTCCAGGTGTGAGCCTAACTCCACACACTGCATAAATATGAAAAATGCTAGAAAGTGGGTAAGAGGTTCCAAGGAAGGGGCATCAATGTGTGAGACAGGAGTTACAACATTTGAAAATGAGCAAGGGTGGGGGCTTGGACCAGCCACCTCTGATTAGGGGGTGGCAAAATTCTAAATTTGGTAAGAAATGCCAGTGTTAACACCAGCAATGATATGTTTCATTACAGTACAGTCAGTAAGATCAGTAAAGGATGGAGAAACACTTTTAATGGTAAGACTGATTGTACTACAACTTGGACCCAGAATCAGGAAGGACTCAGATGCACCATACCAGATACTTTCAGACAGTTGAACAACTCTTTTAATATTACAATGACAAACAATTCTTACAATGGCTAAACTTGAATTCACTGGCAACATGGCCGCTTGAACAGAACAAGACGATCTGGCGCAGGACAAAGGGAGACGCAGACTATTTATACATGAGGTAATGGGCAACAGGTGGAAACAATCAGGGCGGGAAACACACAAGGGCAGGAAGTCAAACAACCTGAAACGAGGGGAGAGTTAGGTTTCACAATAAAACAGGAAGTGGGAGACAAGACTAGGCACGAGTGAACTAGACAAACTTAACAGATACGACGGGACATGACAGATTGTCCTGCTGAACCCTGAAATGTTACTGATGCCAGGCTTTGTGCTTTAGTGGGAACTTCCTTGATCCAACATGATATCCACATTAATACTATGTGGATCCCTATCAACTGTAAAGGGACAAATAGAACAACTTAAAATGAGAATTCTAGTGCAGCTTTGGCCAGAGACACCCTGTTATTCTCAATCAATCTAAATAAGATAATGATCCTCATAAATTCTGATTCACTTTACGGTAAACTCATCTTATACTGCCTGTCAATGGTCACATCTGTGATCCTCACACACCACAGGAAGCAGCCAGGCATTGAGTCTTAAACACCAAACGTTCGATATAATCAGACTGGCTTTTATCAGTGAGTCTTTCACTCTGGTTAGATTACATTTAGAAACAGTTCACATTACCAGATAATCTGTGCAGGCCATCAGTCCAAGACCAAGATCAAGATTAGAAGACTCTCAGTTGTTACATTGGAATATGGACCGATAAGCCTAAGGAGTGTCCTCCCTTTCTTAGCCCACAATACACACACGTGTGGGTTGGATTCGTGCTGCACATTTCAGAATCCATGTGCATCTGACACGGTCATGCTGGGTTGCATGCAACCCAAATAGAATTCGGAGAGGCGGCTAAGAAGATGAGACTTAATGTGTTTGTGGAATGGAAACTAACTAATCAGCTTTAGGAGAGCACTTATTGGAGCATTGGAAACTAATCAAATTGAAGAATGGGTCTATTCAAGTCCAGGAACAAAGCATTCAGTCTCCCAGAGAGGATAAAAGAAGACATATTAAAGAATTAGAGTTACTGCAATAACAGACAGCCACACGCCTTATTTCTGTTTTTATTTACAGCTGAGCCCACAAACTGTTGTCACCATAATGCCATTTGCTTTATGAAACTTCTAATACATAGACATATCTTTAAATTAATCACAGTACTGATAGATTCACTTTACAACCTTGACACAATACGAAAACATCAGCATGGTGTAAATTATTTCTAACTGAACCAACCTGACATCAAGACACAAGCCCCTCTATTATAAACTTTGCACTCAAGAGACATAAAAACTGAAGACTGCTTTAAGAATCACCAGCAAATAGATCTTTCAACATACTCCACTCAGCGCAAAGTGAGGTATTGTTGCAACACTGGGAAGGTTACGTAAATGAAATAAATATTCACAGTGTTCTGCAACTCAAGAGCTTGTTCCCCGTCTCTGACATCCACCAGGTGACATTAAATGCACCATTTCACAAACTGCAGAGATCTGGCATTAACTTCGGCCTGTATTTCCATATTTTTTTGTGGTCTTGGCTCCAAGGGAGGACTGAAAAATCTCTAAAATCAGACCAGTAAGAAATCACATTTGTTATGGTCCATAGTAGTTACAGGTTGAAACAGAAAATCACCCTGGATTCATACTTTTGAGCATGAAAAATGCTGATCCCTGACCTCAAACATTTCTAGTTAAATCAATTTTATATAGCTCAGAATCAAATACAAAATCTCAGTGGCCCACAACTGCAGTAGTTTCCAACTCAGGCCATGCTTTGATCCATTCCCACCCAAAAACATTTATCATATGGAAGAAACGTCAGGAGAAAAAGAACGCGCTATTCTCAGAGTTGGATCTTATCTATCTATCTATCTATCTATCTATCTATCTATCTATCTATCTATCTATCTATCTATCTATCTATCTATCTATCTATCTATCTCATACTAACATGACTCTAGTTGTCAGAAGACTTACTATACTAACTTAGTATCATTACATGAAAGTCCAAACCTCCTTTCTACACAATTACAGTAAATGCACATCCAATCTGAGGCTTAGCACAGCATGAAGCAGCATATGGCGTCCTCCCTCCCACACAACAAACAACCCTGAGAACATCTGCAAGACATTTCTAAGCTCTTCTCTCATACAACTGAATCCCATTATGGATAAAAGCAACTGCAGTGTCCACCTCAGAATGAACTAAAAAGATTCTAAAATTTCCTGTCAGCTTCTATAATCTATTTTTTAACAGTCTGCTACGGAGGGCTCCTGACTTTGTTCCCCGAGCAATCCAATGACAGCAGTAATAAATGGTCTTTTTATATGCTGGATCTTTAATACGCATATAAAGCCTTCCCTTCCCTCCAAATCTAATTCTGCGTGTGAGTGCAAGTATAGGCCACGGCTGCCAAAAGAGCAAACAAAAATCTGTGAGTGACTTGATGAAAGTGAGATAGCAGAAGGTAATGAGAGGAGAATTTCATTAAATCCGAGGCATATTTCACCCAAATGGAGAGGGGAAAACAACAGTCCCATTCTTATTGTCAAATAACATCAAAAGAGAGCTTTTTGTGCTATAGCGACTGATTTGCTGTTTACATTTCTCTTCTAATTTCTAAGCACGGGCACTCTTACAATTGTGATAAGATGGAAATAATTACAATGTGTGCATTTCCCCTAAAGGCGGGCACATACAGGCACACACTTGTAAATCTATCTTTGTGAGGAGCCTCATTGATATAACTCATTCCCCAGCCCCTTACCCCAACCTTAACCTTAAAACCAAGTCTGGTCCTTGCTATGTAGCAAGTACAAGAACCAACACACACACACACACACACACACACACACACACACACACACACACACGCACACATGCACACATGCGCACAAGCAATTTCTGCAGTTTCTCTATAGACAAGCTCACTTGAAAATGTATGAGTTATGAGATGGTTGTATGAAATAAAATGTTCATCTGGATTTATGGATTGTTTGCGTTTTGATAAGAGAGGAATTAGAGAGAAGGGGGAAGAGGGAGTGACAGGTGTGTGTGTGTGTGTGTGTGTGTGTTTTGTGTCTGCAGCAGTAGTGTAGCAGAGAAGAGTGACAATGAAGGGGAGAAAAAGAGAACATGATTGAGTGGGACATTTTGGCAGCCGCCGACGTGAGCTGGAGCCCAGAGGGTGTGTGTGCGTGTGTGTCTATAGGGGTATACCAAAGTCTGAGTCACCCTGGACCTATTCTTTACTTGTTTATTGGCATTCTAAAGCAGCCACCTCTGTGCTAACCTGAGCAGTGCCACGGCTGTTGATAGGGCTGCCAGTGTCCATGTCCCTGCTGACTGTGTGTGTGTGTGTGTGTGTGTGTGTGTGTGTGTGTGTGTGTCAGTTAATGCGTGTTTGTGCATCATGCATAGACTGTATAAAATGAGTGGATGTGGCTCTGAAAAGTGAAGCCACTGCAGAAGCTCCTTCCTGCTGCATTCTTTCTAATGGCCAGCGGGGGGCGACTCCACTGGTTGGTGAATGAAGTCTGATTCCCTGGAAGTCTAACAGAAAATGGCCCTTCTTTTCGCTGTATTAATTATCTCAGTAAACATTTTCTTAGAAAACTGACCAAGATGGCGACCGGCCAAAATGCCAAACTAGAGGATTCAAAGCGGTAGCCACAGTAACGTCGGCCATTGCTTTGTGGACTATGTCAACTTCTTATATTCACTGCATGATAGTGGTGTGACAGTGATGTACTATCCTTGAATGCTGGCCTAAATAAATAATGTGCCACATTTAATAGCTTAGCAGATGCCTAACTCGTTCCTCATGACATTATGAGCAAAGGACATCTAGGGAAAGGTAAACAGAAGACCTGTTTTCCATGTAACATACCAGGAATGTGCACTTGCACAGATGTTATTGGCCACCACAGTGGGATGCTGGGTGATGTCACAATGTATTGTGACAAAAAGTTCAGTCAAGTTAACTTTTTTACTGAACAGCTCTGAATTTTTTGCTAGAACCCTGTTTATCAGCATCCCTGTTATGACATCACCTGTAGTGAATATCACTGGCATCACAGTGTTGGACAAGTTTTTCAAGTTGTGCTAAACTCTAAATGTGGCCTTAGTGTTTTGGTTCTTGGTTATTGCATTGACTTCACAGTGTTCACAACAATAGCACTACATTAATGTACGTGTGTGTGCTAGATAGTTTGTAATGGTGGCTTTCAAAGAGAAGTGGACATGTACCAATGGGTAATTTAATAGTGTTTGTTGGAGACAAAGCCGATTTTTCTTCTAAATGGTGCCACTTAGGCACCAGAATCAAAAGGATTACAGTATGAGAGGGATTAAAGGCCTTTTGTGGCAACAAATTAAACATCACGCATGAATGTTGGAACAACTTTTTATGTGTACGCACACACACACACACACACACACACACACACACACACACACGCACACACACACGGCCTCAGGAGTGAACTGCACAGCTGCAGCATAGAGTCACAGAAACAGACTGGTTTCTTTTTTAGAAGACAGATGGCTGTCAGGAATACACACTCCTCCAAAATCAATGAAGTAATTTTAATTCATCTCACTAAGAGGGTGACTGAACTCACTCCTCAAACTGTAGTTCTGTGTTTGGGTTAGTTCACTGGTAACACGTGGTCATGACGTGTGTGTTCTGAGTTTTCATCTCTACAGGGGATAATAGTCCTAGTTTACCATGACTGGCATCTGTAACCGAAGCTACGTTAATTGATTTTTTTGGCCACTGGGGAGCACGACTCTAAAACAAGTGGACAGATGTCTACACCTCACAACAACAATACAATAGTGTAACATGTTGTAGTTGTGTTTGTGTCCATTTCTGATATCCATTATCCTTTTGGTCTTCCCCCAACCCCCTGAGAAAAATCTGTTTTAGCTGCTAGGTGTTCCGCTTTCTTCATGAGCTAGTTGTGTGTATAGCATTTGGAGTTCTGCTTGTTTAGAACCTGTTTGATGAAACCGATGCTTACTGAGGTTGATAATAGCCACACTGCGCCATACGATAAATTTTCTGGCCCAAAAACAAAACAATGAAATGAAAGAGGCCAAAAATTCTGCTTTCAAAAAGGAATTTGTGATGTTATATTTCTGACTAAATCAAGGGACGTTCAAGGCATGCTGATAGTGTTAACATCACTAGAAAGAACACCATTTGGCTCCAACACCTAAAGAAAACATCACCATATGTTACAACAATAGAAGTCAGAGCTTTCAGTAAATCACCATCTGCAAATTTGAATTTTATATCAGTGAGTCGTTCAAATAGACTCCACTTGAAGGCACCAAGGATACATTAAGCTACAGTGCTGAATTTTATTCATGTTGAATTTTATAATAATATAGATATATGTCTAATTTAGCAGGAATTTCAACATGTATTTGTGCTAATTCAAAGCTTAAGCCAGATTGTATGGTTGGGGTTTGGTTGTACATGTGTGAGATGATATTGCAGGGTTGAACATGAGAGCTCGGAGCCATTCACTAGATGTGCTGAAATCCAACTAGACAAGAGTATGCTGCCTTGTTTCCTCTCCTCACTCCCCTTCTTGCTTCATCCCTGAGCATCTGTTTGCATCCCCTCTTCCAGGCATCCTGTCTCTGCCTCTCTCTTTTTTGTTCTGTTCCCTGGTTACCATGTGGGCACAGTATGAGATGTGTTTGTTTGTCTCCTTCGGCAATATCTTTCCCAGACTGAGAAAGAAAGTGGAGACAGGCACTTGTAAAGCAGCACTCAATTTCAAATACATGTTTCCATGTGCACAAACACTTAGAAACCCGCATTTGGAGGCACACACATCCACTGATGAAGGTGTGAGATGAGACAGATTAGAGAGACTTTATTTATCCCACACTGGGGAAATTCACTTGTTACAGCAACAGAGGAGGCAGAAAAGGTGCAGAAACAAAGTGTCAGTAGACACCACAGAAGTGGTGCATTGGTATTAGTGGATTGGTACTAAAGCTGTCCAGAGATTCTGAGATGACTCTTGATTCCTGATACGAAAATCTAAGGTTTGGAACAGAGCAGAAATACGGTAGTCAAGGGAAAATTGCTTGCAGCTTTACTTGGCAGTCAGTCAGCTCTCTGTGGTAAGCACAAACTTCACTAGATATCCAGGCAACATTGCACATCTGATGAGGGCTGATAGGTTCATATCTCTGCCATGTGTACAGCAAACAGACACACTTTACAACTAACTAATTGATACATACAGCATCTGTGTCAGAATACCAAGTTTGAACTTGTTCATCATTGCAGGTTTGCTCTGACATCAGGTTTGCACAGCAGTTACACCACACTCATCAGCAGAACAGTAAAAACACTTTATTAAAACATTCTTTAATGCCTGACACCAATGTGTGAATGGACAGTTAAACAGGGCACGTAAGCTGACAATGCAAAACCCATCAAACCAGCCATTATCTATTTTTTTTTTTTGACTGATTCAGGGGCTTTTTGTAATCTCACTAGTTGTACAATATCTGTTCAAAGGGAACTCATCCACACTCAGAGTCTACAGCAGAGTTGTAGTGAATTTACAAATCACTAATTTGTACGAAGGGCTTTGCAATCTGCTCAACATTCTACACCAGTCTGTCCTTCACCCCTTGTTTTTGACGGTGAAAAAAACTCCACAATAAAGTTTTAACAGGAAAAAAAAGAGAGAAGAATAGATCCCTTCTCCACAGCAGGCATCCATGTAATGTATGCCATACATACAAAGAAGGCAAAACAGCTATAGTAGAATTACAAGATGGAGAAACATAATAATATTACGCAACGGACATACAAACGTATTTTCAAGTAAATCTCATGTGTAATTAGTAGATTCAGGCAGATACGTGGATAGACGTGTGGAAGTGTTTGGGGTGAATACATACAAAACTAAATGCAGAGCATAATTTTAATAGGTTAAAAAATAATACTAATTGAATTTTGTTATCCTGTTCTAGACCTTGCAGTTGTTGGCAGAAAAAAAAATTCTGATCTTTGCCCGAATAAACTATTTCAAAAGCAATATTTGTTATGATCAAAAATGCTTTGTAAACATGTACAAATCGGTGGACACGGTGGAGTTGGTGTCTCTGGGTCAGCCCTGCAGTGGTTCTTGTCATCTCTCTCTGATAAGAGTTTCACAGTCTCTCTTAGCAGCTTCACCTCCTCATCTGAAACTCTGTATTGTGGTGTCCCCCAAGTTTCTGTCTTTGGTCTTATTTTGTTTGCTTTGTATACGTTTCCCCTTGGAAGGAACTTCAATGGTATCTCCTACCACAGCTACACAGGTGATATCCAAATATACATCTCATTTAAACCTCACGACTCAGTTTTAGATAACCTCCCTTTTCACCTGCCTCTGCAAAATTTTTCCTGGATCGTCTCCCGTGCTCCGCTGACCTGCCAACAGGTGTCATGTGACACCGATTTTAATTGTTCTTCACTGGCTTCCCATTAAACATTATGTTTTAAATACATAAAACATCTCTGGTTTTCATTTTACTTAAATAAAACAAATGCATTGCTTGCATTAGAATCACTATAAGCTAAAACATATGCTAACATTAACTGTGTACATTTACTCAATACAGTACTTTAAGGCAGGGTCTACAGTCTTGGAGAATCTAACAAGAGTAACTAGATTTTGAAAGCATCCAACCAAAAATATCCCACCCCCTCCCCTCAGGCTTTCCTCCAAAGCCAATCCCCCACAACGCATGAACACACTAACATTACTGCTGGAGGATGAGGACACGACAGTGATGAAAAGATTGGCCACCACAGCAACTGCCGGGTCCCTCATTGGTTCTGTACACAACCACTGACTGACAGCCTCCCTCAGCACTCAGCAACAAACAAACAACTCTGCTGAATAGAGCTGTCATGAACGTAACGTTACATTTAGCTCGGAGTTGCTGCTCACGCGACTCAGAGGCTGCGCTTCGTGTTAACGGGAACCATGACTCTTAACTTCTTTGGCTAACTAACAGCAGTCTGTTGCTGAGCTGTAATTTCAATTTTGACCGCACTTTCTCTACCATGTTAGTATGACTAGCTCGCTAGCTTTATCCTTGTGGACGTCCCCAGTCATGCACAAAAAGCACACAGGTAGTATGCCAGCAGACAGGAAGGTGGGCTTATTGTTGATTGAATAGGGAGTAATGAGTGATAATTATGATATGCACTAGTATAACAGTCACAGGGGCCATTTTCTCTGGTACTATTTACATATCGTGACACTCTAAATACAAGAAATATTCCTCATGTAAAAGTAGTTTGAGTGTGGTATTTGTACTTTACTTATATAAAAGCATCAGAATGCTTCCCCCCGCCACTGTCTGTAAATACCATGTCAAACTTGCCTGACATAATTTATTTTGATCATTTTGATTGTTTGTGCTTGCATTCAGAGCAGCATAGACCATATTTCCATTCTGGTTTATTTGAAATGAGATAATGCAATGTAATGTGCAGTGATGTGACAAAGGCTTAATCTTAGGTATTTTTTAATGCATAATGAAGTATCTGTTGAAATGCTACCACCAGTTGTAATAAGATGCCATTTGATACTTGGCAGGAAAGGATCAACCCCCACATTACTGTGACAAGAATGTAATGAGAAAAAAAACCTTGCAAATGTCTTATTAGACTTAAAGCAGTTGAGCATCACCACAACGATCTAAGACTAAAGGTGTGCGGTCATTAAGAATAAATGACAAATGCAATTTTGATCAAGTGAAGCACTGAGGTTTTTGTTATGTAATAAACTGTCAGCCACAGTCATGCAAAATGTATACCGTGGACTTGAGTTGACATAGCTTTGCTTGATTAATCATAGGGTTTTCCCATGCAGTGTGTTTGGCACGACTCCTCAAGACAACTTTGGACAAACCCTTTTACTGCTCCAACTACGACGCATCCACTGCTTACAGGCACACACACTCACTCACACACACTGTGATTGATTACACCTCTAATCAGCAGATGAGTCGCAGCTGCCTCCCCAGTTTTAGGAGCAAGCAGACAGATGTTAAAAGTGCGATAGGATATTAGGCTGTGAATCTTTCTCCTTCCACCTCTCCTAACCCCTTCTTTTGTCCTCCCTTTTCTATTCTTTCCACTCTATCGTTGTCTCACCTTCATGTAACCCTCCTTAATATGATTTTGCCTGCCATTCAGAAACAACATGATTCTCTTGATTCACCATTTTCCTTTTGGGTGTTCTATTCATGCTCTGCATGACATATGGCCTTTTTGTTCGGGCTGTGTCTACTCCTTTATTTCATTTTAGTATGTTATCTCAGCAAGGCCAACTCTTGCTGTCTGAGTATTACAGTGATTTTTGCTTTCTTCAGAATATAACCTTTAATTAAACATGTGTACACTAATCAATTCAAGTCAGTCATCAAGTGATGTACAATTGTTATGACAGTTACAACAATTATAATTGTGTTTTACTTGCCAAAAATAACCTTTGATGGTTCCAGCCTCTCAAATGTGAGGATTATTTGTCTGATTTTCTCAGTTAACATCATTGTGAATTCCATACTAAAAAGACAAACATCTCCTTGTACCCCTTGCATGTACCCCTTGTCCTGCATGGTTAAGATCTCTCCCTGCTCCAACACAGCTGATTTAAATGATCAGCCTGTTAACAAACAGCTACAGGAATTCATAATAGTTTGATCATTTGAATCAATGTTGGAGCAGGAAAAGCTCTTAAATATGCAGCCAGTGGTGAAGTCCAGGAAATCCTAAATCTATGCAAAAACTGACAAATTACTCCTGTAATATTGCTGTAAACAAATGTCATAGTAAAGTGAACTACTGATATAATGTGTAATAAGGAATGTAAAACTGATGGAAATTGACATCCATAATTTGTGTACTTTGTGACAATTTATGTTTTGCAAGACTACTGTCCACAACTGCAATGTGAAATGGTGCATGTTACACATGATCGTGCTTGTAGTCAGACTCCTGTTCTCAACACGTGGTATGGTGTGTTAGTAGCCTTGGTCCTACACTGTCTCTGGTCATAGTGGTAGCAGGGTGGGGATGTGGAAAGATAACAAGAGTCTGTCTGCATGTACGGTGCTGGCTGTTCAGTTTGAGAAGGTTTGAAAAGCAGGTAAAAGTTTTGTAACATAACTTTTATCTCATGTCCTTCTGCATTTTTAAGTAAGTATACGCTGCATACCACTGTCTTAGTGCTAATATAGTGTGTAGCTGCGTATCTTGTAGACTACACTAGTGGTTGCAGCACTACTGAGCCACATAGAACCATATGGTAAATGCACTAGCTGCCATAAGACTCTTTGAGAACAGGCAAAATTTCCCCCCGTACATCACTTTGAAGGAAAACCGGTTAAATATTAAGTGTTATTAAAATGACAAGAAAAACTCAAGATTAGAAAAAATGTAGTGATAGCGAAATAACTTTCTAAGGTTACAGACTGTCCAGTTTGTCATTCCAACTAATCACTCTACCAGTAATTTCACTGATTTGTTAAAGAAATCATCTGCCCTGAGGTTTTGGTTGGAAAGAGAACCTATGTAGCCTGAGCCTTGACAGCGCAATATTGAGAATACCCCCTTTAGTACAAAAAGGGGATTTTGTTGTATACAAAATGCATCTTTGTGCTCGTGCACAATAGCATGCACATTACCGGTCATATTAGTTACTTTGCTCAATCCTGTTCATTGGTCTGGGAGTGTCTCAACAGCAATTCCACAGAGTTGTAATGGGTTTAAAGTCTGGACATTTCACTTTCAGATTTATGCTGAAGCCATCTGTTGATATGGCTCTACACTTCAGTCCGCTGTCCAGCATAAATCACTTGACTTGCTCTTGTGCCAAGCTGAAGCATTTTCTCATTCATGGCAACAACTTTTCCCCATTCCCTCCTGCAGTGTAATACTCCCATTACCATATGTAACAGGGTGGGTGGTTTTAGGTAAATTATCTTAAAATGTCCAAACATTCAAAACACTTGTATTATTTCTTTCTCTCTGTCCTTCTTTGGCAGTTTAATGAATTCTTTAGTGCAGTTTTGGCTCTGACATGAACTATCCTTTGTGGGAGCCTAAGCAGTATGTAGTTATAAATCATGATTGTCCATAAATACAGTCACATGCAACTTATGGAAGACATTAAATTGTGGATGACACAACTCACAAAGTGTTTGAATACTTTTTTCTTTGACCATTTTAATACGCAATCGTTTTGTTTTTACTAAATAAAGTAAAGAACGTTGGTTGACATTCAAGGTTAGACCAGAATGCTATCCAGATGCACTTTTTGTGCGGTTGCCAGGGCAACACAAGTAGCAGTGAGCAACTTGACTCCGACTGACTGATCATCCTTTCATCCTTTCAAATTGGTTCAATCAACAAGAAACATCTCAGGGGCTCATCTGATCTCTACTAATCAATGATATAAAAGAATCCTGAGCATGTTAAAATTCCACACCTCTGCACACATTTGAGCGGGGTACTTGCCACTGTGCTATCTTTCCTTGGGTCTGTGGTTGTTTGTGTGCCTGTGATTTGTTAATGCTCATGCATACACACAGATATACTGTACAGTTTCTGGGTTTAGGTGAGGAGTGAACTACATTCTGTCACTGTATTTCAATTTTATCACCAAAACATACCTTGATAAGGCATCCATTTTCTGTCTGGTTTTCTCACAGACTGTAGTTCTCTGTAAGAAATGGCTTAGAGACGTGACGAAAGCTATATGAATATTTCATAAAAACATACAGTAAATCAGCTCCACAAGGCTGCATTTGTCAATGGTAATGATACATTTGGATGTATTATTTTCATTGTCTCATGTCGTCAAATACAGCAGGGGCACATGATGACGCCACAAGCTAAACTATTTGCATTATCAATTTTCGCCCTTAAGTCATTCTTGTGTCAATGATCATCAAAGGAAGAAAAAGAAAAACAATCCAGCTCCCTTGACATGTGACCATGTAGTTAAACAAGACTTCAAACCTTCAAGACAGAAAGGAATCAAGCTTTTTACTTTTTCTTATCAAGTTTTTAGCTCTGCAGTTTCACGGATTCTTTCTCCATCAGTGAAAACTGCCGCTAACAAGGGGTGCAGGCGCACTGTGTCACTGGAATAATGGGATGCACCAAGGGGTCAAAACAGTCTACTGTGGTTGCAGCCCTACATCACAGCCCACTATTTTTTTTTTCTTTTTTGTATTCTTTTTTAGCACAGCTGTACATGTGCATATGTGTAATTTAAGTATAAGATGTTTGCCAATTATGGTTTAGCTATGCTTAACAGCATAACAAGACAGGACCACTTCTTGTGACTTTATTGTCAATGAAGGGACAAAAGTGGCTTGTGGGTGAAATGTGGTCCTGCTGTGTCTGTGTGTGCACTGTATACCTTGTTGTTCTTGGAAATCCAATCCATTGCAGCAACAATGCTCACTGAAGAAGTGAGAGCTTAAAGAATGCTGCTGCTGAAGTCCTAACTAATAGCCAATTTATTTTGAAGTTCTATATTTTCAAGTTTTTTATATCGAGATAAGATCTAGACGTGTTTTAAATAACACTTTCATATACACTTAGCAGATTGCAATTTTGATTGGGTTTAGGGAAAATAGGTTAGAAATAAAAAGTTGAGCTAGTTAGCTTGCAGCCATGCTGAGAGGTAGCTAACCCTAACCCAGGAGATTAACAACATGTGCCTTTAAATAAGGTAAAAGTTATTTGGAAATTATTTCAGCAATTGTCAAAAAAAAAAAAAATGATGACCCCCTCTTCCTTCATTAGGCATCCCTGTGTCCTTTGCTTGTTTGTCAGGCTGGAGGGTCGTCATTAACTTCATGAGCCACTTCTGGGCCCTGTGTGGTTTTTGAAGTTCACCATTTTCACATGGAGTTGGTCTTCCTTCGTGGTCATGACTGTTTTGTCTGCTGCAGACGTGCCCACTCATACATGTTCACATGGCCAGCGTGCATTACAAACCAAATACATTTGATTGCTGTAGGTACTATCTCACACGACATCCTCATCCATGCAGATCATTAAATTGGCTGCATTTATTAGGGCCAAATATCAAAACAGAAAGTAATGCCATGTTAAAAACACTGAAGGTGCTTTCTTCTTGTCACCTCGGTTGTGACGTGTGACCAATTACTGAAGTTAAACTCAATAATATGAAGGACAGATCGATGCCTGCACACCTTTCCAACATCTGTCTACAATGTGACCACCAGATTGCAGTCCGTCTCTGATGCCTCTTGGTTACATTTATGCTTCTTTTACATCAGAGAGATCCAATCCACCAAAGAGCCGTAAAGTGGATACAAGACTTCAGTCCAGTGGACATCAGAGGTCAGCTGCTACCGCTCTGCTTGTTGTTCCCAGAAGGAAATCCAACATGGGGAAGCAGCTTGTGGTTGCCATGTTCAACCGTATTACACAAGACCATCAATAGCTGATGATTCTGTAAAACACAAGATTAACTGAGGATTCAGTGAGTTTTTTCCTGCCTTTTCAGAATTCTTGTTTCTTTAATTAATAACTGTTGATGGTAACTTTAGTATGGTCACGACTGAGGAAAGATTACAGTTACAGAAATAAACTAGTTGGCTCTGGCTGAGGCAAACTCTGTCTCCTGCATATCTCTACACTCATATATGACTTCCACCTCCAACTTCCCTCCCAAATCCCTAAATAAAAGGACACAATACATGGGGGTGGACGTAAATCGTGAGGTGTAGAATCACCCAACATGTAGACAGCCCTGCTTACCAGTTACATAAACCTGTGAGTGAAGAGCAAATAAGACACAACAATACAGGCCAGAGGGTTATCACAACATGTATTTCTCTCATACAATCTAAATACTTTTTATTTCCACTGCAATTCAACTATAGATGGATAATTAACGCTTAGCTCATTCACAGAGCGAACTGGGCACGATATCTTCACACCGTCTGTACATGCTTGTACGTACATGTAGGTGGATGTTGTGCCTGTCCCCCCTTTTGGAACGAGGGATTTTTCTAACTTGTCATAACCTCATGCTCTAGCTGCCATAACAACTTCTCAAAGCCTGAAATAGGAAAGTGAGTGGGATTCCTATATGCATTATCGATATGTTGAAACAGTTTGAGGTGCCATTGTTTTCTCAAACACAAAGCTGAGAAAGGAAATAAAATATACAGTCAATACTGGTTTTACATTTGAAAAAATTTGAGACAACGTCTACAAATGAAATCAAATAACAAATTCAATGTTTCTTGCCTCCCTATTTTTCACAGTAGGTGATAAAAAAAAAACTTCCGGTTGTTGTTATCATAACAAAAAGGAGTCCACGAAAAGTGACAGTTTTAAAAGAAAGATGTTGTGTTTTTCTGACAAATTCTTGTTTGATGTCACAGAAATGGAAGAGGCTCCATTCAAATGCTGATGAACAGACACAAGGGCAGAATCGGCTTGGGGCTTCTCTCTTGTGGCTGAGACACAAAGCATGACAGACACCATGTGCTACCTAAAAGGGCTCAAGCAGGTACTTCACATGATGGAGGAAGACTGTTCTGAGCTGGAGGCTGATGATAACGTGTGCAATCGCACAGGCCATTGCGTCAATCACAACTCCAATCTGTTGACACACATACAGTCCTCGCGCTCTTTTCGTCCCCGCTAAGAGTTTTCTAGAGAATAATGTCCTCATAACACCGAGCCTTTTGACTCCAGTGGGCTGAGATTTCTCCTGACAGACTCCTGCTGCTGCTCGTCAGCCAGAGAGAAAGAGAAAGGTCAGCTAACACAAGAGCGTATTATCACTCAATTCCCCCATCCTCTCCCCTCTCAACCTCCACACCTCTTTGCTTGGATAAAGAGGTGTGCACCCTGACTGAGGTCGTGTGTATATTTAAAAAATATGGCCTGTGTTGTCCATTATATTGCCTAAGTATTTTGATAACTCAAGGCTAGTCACCTAATTCTTGTGTGTGTGTGCGTGTGTGTGATGGATAGGGGCTTGGTGTGTTGTGTGGTTAACCTCATTCTGTCTCTGTCCTCTTTGTCCCACTTCCTCTCTCTTCTGTGTAAACCACAGTTTGACAGCTGAAGCAGACAAAGTTCTCTTTTCCTTCTTTAAGTCTCTGTTAATGAAGAATAGTCTTTCTGAGAGTTTATGTTGGAATTCTTCATCGCTTTTTGCTTCCTGAGGACGGTCGGGGACCAGCATAGGCCTGATTGTCAATCCCTTATTGTGAAAGTTACATTTTTTTTAGAAAATATATAGATTTATGTATCTATTGAAATGCTCTAATGTGGGCCAAAGACTCACTGGTAGCAATATTTATACATATTTATTCATAATTGGAGATCTCCCAGCCAGGTGGTGGTGGCGAGGAGGCAGTAATAAACTGTGTGAAGCAAATAAAAAGACCCCAATACAACAGAAAAAAGTTTTAGCTATTTATAGCTGAGTTCATATTTTACCCTTTCCCAGTAAGCACTTGTTTTAATTTGGTTAAAAACTGAAAGTCCTTCATATTTTTAGTTGCACACATTCAATGCAATATGCATTATAATACAATATTAGAAAAAATTTAGGTCAGACTGACTACATTTTGAAATGGTGAATAACTAAAATACTTAAATAATTGACACAAAACTTACTTTAGCCCAGTTCAAACCTCTTTTCATATATATATTGTTTGACGTGCAAATCATTAATTCCAAACTTTCTGAATTCAGACGTTCACTGCATTTGACATGACTGTGTATTCAATTCGCCCTGAGGGGAGGGTCACAAAGAGTAAAAAGAGATGGGCCCAAATGCAGGACGCAATAGCAACTGAAGGATAAGTTCAGTAGAACAGAACGTAACAGACAAAAACTGAGCAAGACTGGACTGAAAACCAGGACTTCAATACCAGCTGAATAGACATATAGTGACAGGCAAGGAGCTGATAGATAAAACACTGACAACAGGGCAGATCTAATGGGGCTGATGTAAGCCAGATGTGTAGGGAAGGAGAAAGAGAACAGACACGCCCACACACAGAGAGGAAAAACAGGCTTGATAACCTTGAAATAAAACTTAAACTAAAGAGACATACAGAGTGAACACAGGAAACCAAGAGGCTAAAAACCAGGAATTGTAGCCCGATGACCTTTATAGAAGATAATACTAAGAAAGCAAAAAAGAAAAGGAAGTTATTGGTTCTTATTATTTTATTTATTTTTTCTCTATTTTGGACAAAATGCAATCTTTCTAACAAACTTGCTAACTTCCATGTATCATTTAGTTATGACCTTTAAATGGCCATGGGTGACTTAAACATCCTTTTGTCAAAAACTACCGAACTGGTCCTATAATTGCAGTAGCTTTGTTCAGATGGTGAAGCTGTTTATTTATTGAAAACAGGGCTGGTGGCCAGAATGCAAGCTTACCCAATTTCAGCTTGTATGAATGTATAATGAACACACTCAGATCTTTGTACCAGTATCCAAAATAGACTTTTGCTTGCTTGAAAGGGGTTAAATAACAAAACATCCTCAAGTGAACAAACATGACGCAAACAGACACATACACAGTAACACAAAATACACAGAGACGGTACACAAAGACCATATACTATCAAATGTTTCCCTTGCTCTTCTTTATCTACATTATGCTATTTCCTTCTCTTTGACTACATAACTTGTAGGTGAAGACAAATGTCTTTTTTTTTCTTTTTACCATTTATTACCATATTGAGCTCCTTCACATTGCTGGAGTACTGCAGTGCCAATTAACTCCTGAGGAAAAAAACTCCTTGACAGGTGATGAGATGACAGGCTGAACGAATAGGTGTGATTCTATGGATGTGACTTGTGATATATCTATCTGTTTAATGATGATACTAGCAGTCTCTGTGGAAAAAAATTTTAATGTAGCTATTTTTATCTGAGCTGACGGCAAGGTTAAGAATTGCAACCATACTGCAGATATGAGCCCGAGCAAGACTGAAGTCATGAGACAGAAAATGGGGATGTTTCTGTGTCAAGACAGAAAACAGTCTTGAAATAGGAGAGAAAACCAATAAATATACATATAAAATACATACAGTGGAATATTTATATTCAAGAATGCACGCTGTCTAAAACAAAACTAAATAGCAGGCAAAATTCTTAGATAATGCAGTGTTTTAATTAACTGTTCGTCACAATGCAGAAGAAATCTTGAAAGTTCTGTTGCTACATAAAAGTAAATCGCTGTCAGGGATAAGCAGGTTTTCATCAACACAGCGAGGATAAAAATGGCCAAATGCAAAGCAAATTGACTGTTTATTGTCTTCCTACCTCTAAAAGCACTTTATGCTACATCCTATTCACCCATTCACTCACCCAGTCACACAAAGTGCCTCCTGCTCCTCCCCCTCCTATTAAAATTGTTTATACCATGGTCTGGGTGAATACTGGATTCTGACTGGCTGCTGGCTGTCTGTTAAAAAGTGATAAAAGTGATAATAAGTAGTTCTGGTGAAACTGTCTCTCAGTCTTTGAACTGTTTACATTAATGATCCTGTGATCCTGAAAAACTGTGGCTGTGTGGAAAATCAGGGCAACAGTCCTGTAGGTTGAAGTCAACGCAAGCGATCGTCTCGCATCTCGCATTCAGCTGGCAGCTTCAGGCCGCAGCAACAGTAACATTACACACGGCCATGTCAATCGTCTGTGACTGTGACATTACATTTACTGACTGTACGCAGAGGTATTTACATTGAATCTCGCTAGCATAATGTTAGCTCTCTGGCTAAAAGCTGAGCCAAAGGGATCTATGAGCTGAGCGGACTACAAATGTCTCCCGTTGCCATGTCATATCTATGATCCGTCCTATTTACGGGAGAAGTGAACAGTGTTTCCATTAAACAAGAAGCTAATGGGATGTAAATGATTGATCCACGTATTAATCAGACCCTCAGGTGTTACCAGGGAAACAGAGTTATGGCTTCTGAAAAACTTTAGATCTTATTATTATTGGTCTTATTTTTTTTCTTTGGCAAATGACCATGGTATAAGTGAGATAATGCCCTTTGTGGTGTCCATAATCAGGAATTAATAGAATTGGCAGAGGCTGCACGTCGGTCGGTTCTCTGCCTCCACGCTGTCCATCAACTCCTGATAATGGACACCTCATTGGGCACTGTCCCTTACATAACAGTCTTACATTACTACAAGGTATATTAAATTGCAGGTAACCATAGCAACAGTATTTATGTTGATGTTATAAGTTGACTCTCACAGGTGAAATGCACCTGACTGCACCTTCAAAAAAAAAAAAATAGATAGCAGTTGGAACATAGCCTCTCTTCTTGCATGCTTGTTCACAATCAGTGGGCTCCAGCCTGTTCCAGTATGCACTGAGCAAAAGGCTGGGGAGACCCTGGACAGACGGACAGCCACCTTTTGCTTTACAGGCATTATAGAAGCAACAAATGAGTCACATTGCAAAATTAAAAAGGCTCAACCAAAAGTAATGATTTTCTGCACATGGAGTTGCCTAATCATACCTTTCTAAGAGTCTCTTGAACTTGAATTAATTTCTCCTGGGGCAGAGTGCTGTGTCTAAAGCAATCAATGAGCAAAATCAAGAAGGTTAACCAGCCCTAGAAATTTTACAAAACAGAAAACACATTCACAAGTCATTGTGACTTTAATACCATTACTTTAAAGAGCAAAATAATGACTGACTAAGCACTCATCTTCAAAATGAAGGACACTTAAGAAGAATTCAGCTGGCTGGTTCTTAAGATATCAAATTTTGGAGAACTGCAGTCATATGGAGCAATCTTGGAACTGACCTTTTAGTGAAAATTATCTTGGGTTATTTAACACAGGCTGTAGATTATTAAAAACGGAGGACAAGACAATTGACATAATTTTTGACATGATGATTATGTGTTTGCTACAGCTCTTAAACACTGATGAAGTGGACAGCTTTTTTTTTACTTGTTTATTTTGTCTGTTTGTCACCTGGACTTGCAGATTTTGTGCATCCCCACAATAGCTGTAAGCATGAATGTATTTGCAATAGTAACATCTGCAGATATTATCACATCATTATCAACTCATAAACACTGGAACTGTATGGCTGGAGTCACCTTGCTGGTAAGAGGCTCTGACCCAGAGGGCCATCACTGGGTAACCATTAGATATTCACATTCTTTCACTAAAAAAGAATGAGGGGAGAAAACACACACACACACACACCTTGAAAAATGTGTTGTAAAATATACTCCTTAAGTCAGCCCTCAATTGTTTTCATTGAAATCCCTTCTTAAAAATGAGGCTAACTGTGAAAAATCTATATTTCACTGTTGTATATATCATCATTTTGCATTTTGTGGAAATACGTTTTTCAAAGTAGTACAAGACTTTGTTCTGATGTGCCACTGCGCATTGTGGCTTAATTTTTTTTTTGCATCAGAAGCACTAGTGCCCTTCAATGAAAAATAAACTTGGAGGTCTGTGAAGAAAAAACGAGATGCTGACATGGTGTTGATTGGCCTGAATAACTGGACTGCCACAGCCATAGCCTGACAACTTTCTACAGCCGAGCAGTCCTGTCGCAATGTGTCCCGCAATGTGAGATTGAAGTGCCAAAAATGTTTAAATGTATTAAACTGTGTACAGCTTAAGGCTGCAGTTTCTACATGGGTAGAGGTGTGGATGGGGATCATTGAGCTGTGTCATTTCTGATCATCATTCATACACCCTGAACATGCATGCTACTGGTGTTAACCCGTGTCACAGTGTGTGTCCACCCTCTCTGGCAACAGGTGTCGTCATAGTCTGACAGCTTGTTTGGAGATGTTGTGAAAAACTCAACTGTATGTTTACTGCTGCTTGATGATTAGATGCACCCAGACATCAATAAAGTAGTCAAGGGTGCACCGCATGTTGTTTCTATTAGAATTTGTCTACCATGGCTGTTGGATCTGCAACTAATTGGCGAAAATGTGAAATATCCCTCCCTTAACTTGTTGTTAGGCTCCAGGTACACATGATAGGAAATGATGGCTGTTGTAAATTACCCTAAAACCAAGCTTGAAGTAACAAGGGTAGATGGGAAGAAATAGGAGAGTAAGTAAACTAAATTTTGAGTCTGTAGACAGATCAGACAGGTCTGACAGATTAAATATTTAACTGCATAACAATCATCTTAGTAATAAGTTAGAATATTCACTTTTTTATTCTAAACACTGACCTAATTATGGCACTGGATGGAAAGTTAAGGATCAACAAATAATTCCACAAATGTGAATCTCATGTTTGCACTAGAAGAAAGGTCAGATGATCACCAAAGTCAGGAGAATTAATCCTCTGGATGCCATAAATTAAATGTAAACAGATAAGAACTGTATTATATATACCACCTTTGAAAGCAGTTCACAAGGTGCTATGATATACAAAGCGAACCAGGGCACCCAGGAAGTAATAAGACAAACAATGAGGCCAAACAAAAGGATTGCATGTCAAACATCTCTTGTGAGGCATCAATAAAAAGATCTAAAAATCCACCAGAAAGACCACCTCACACACACACACACACACACACACACACACACACACACACACAACCTGTGTCCATCTGGTAAGTATCTTAATTCAAGGGACTGGCTAATGTAGTCATGGCAGTTAAAGATTTCTACAGTTCCTGATTGGTCAGGAGAAAGGAGATAGTACACCAGAACTTGCCTGGGGACAAGTCAAATCCACTCTTGATGAATGCCTACCCATTGCTCATAACAGGCCACAAAACCAATTTGAAACCCCCAGCATGGTGCTATGATACATCAGGTTAATTTGACGTAACCAATTTAAAGTGTCATTGTGGTGAAGTGATGGATGGCGCCCATCTTGACATGGCGGGTGAAAACGGTAAAATACACACGTCATTTATCTCACCTCCCGCTGTAACCCATTCTGCCCTTTATGCCGAAAGAAACTTCCCTCTGATTGGACCAGCTGAGCAAAGGTGAAGATGTTGTTTGTCACGGAGACACTGGTCAGATAATCTCAGCATATTTGACTGAATCTGGAATCTGGTAGATTTAGCTCATGTCTGCTTGAAATATGAGTTGTTTGATTACATTTAATGAGGTTTTGGACTGAATTTAGGGTTTGGTACGTCATTCACTAGTATGATCTTATGGAGGTACTCCATAGATCTCTCTTTTGACTATCAAACGCACACTATTGTAGACAAATGTAGATGAAAGACAGGTGAAAGACAGCAAAAATGCTCCCCCTCTCGCCAGAGAGAGTGGTTGTTGTTAGTTTGAATTCTTTGCGGTTACAAATTGTTTTAACAGTGAAAAGTTTTTACGAATTGAAAAGAAGTATCAAATCATCACTGCAAGTATTTCAAACCAAACTCAGCACCATGACACACCTCTTCACTGTCCATCCTGTGAGGGTGAACGCTCTCATCCTTAAAGCTCAGCCAGAAGCTGTGAATTGATTGTTGAGAGAACTGAATACGGCACAGCGAGTAAACCTTGCTGTCAGTTTTTCCCGTTGACCTGTGGCACCGCAACAATTCAATCTATTTTTCGTCATGGAGGTTTGATTTTCGTATATATATCCCAAAACTTTAGCATTTTCTTATGTTTGTCATTCCAGTGTTAAAATGGGGCAAGTAGATTCAGGAGAGAGACGCTAATGTTTAAGTGTGGTGCGAGGCACACTGTGGAAGGAAATCAGGAAGAAACAATTGTCAATGACATTTTGACATTCTGACAAAATCAAGATTGTTTGGTTTGCTTCTAACTACAGAACTTTGATTTGATTGCTACATTCTCATTGCCTTAAAAATAGTATTTTTCAGAGGGTGTTGCGTATCACAGGAAGTATCAAACTTTTATTTTTAGATTTGGAATTTTACCTCATCCATCCTTATCCTTAGTATAATACAAGTCAAAACCAATCTTCAATGCATATGTGCCACAGAGTTTTGTCTTGTGAGTAATGAGTTTTTATTGACAGGACTTAACCATCTTTTGGCTGACTCTGTGCAGCATTTACCTGCTTCATTTACAGTCACTCCAGTTGCAAAACTGCTTTGTTGTTGTGGTAATTAAGGGCAAATGTACTTTTCTATTAGGCCATCTATTTTCATTTGAGTTTAATGGTCTGTCTTATTTTTGCAGGTTACTCTTTAGTGTTCAGTATGTGCGCAATAATTATGGTTTAAATGTTCTTCTACTCCGCCATTTCAAGGCTAACTTCATTTTGCTGTATTGTGTCTCTAAATTAGCCTCAGTTCCAAGGTGACCTGCCAGTTTAAATGGTGCTCAAATAACTATGTTATATAAAACATTTGTTTTCATTGACAATTAAGCAATTAAGACACAGACAGAGCCTGCAAGTTTGAAACAATTCTCATACTGAATGTGTATAATAGTTAGCCACACATAATAAAATGACTCCTTCTCCTGTTTGATTGTGCCTCTTTTTTCTTCTATTCTTTGTAAGTTGACAGATCAAGGCAGACAATCATTATCTCTCAGATAATGACCGTTTTTATGACTGACAGTTGTTTTCTCCAAGAAGAGTAGACAATAGTATATTGTTTCTGCCATATGGCACTGTGAGGTGCTTCTGTTTTTAGATTGGCAGCTCACACAAGCCAAAACGTGTGTTGACTGTGTTGCATTAACATGCATGGTTACGCGCAGTAACAATAATAGCATCATGTTTTCATACATGAAATTTCACACTGCACTCGTCCCTCAACTTTGAGGCTGCTCCCTCCTGCATTAGTAAATATATCCCACCGCTGCCATATTAGTTTTGGCTCCTGCAGGGCCAACTTCAACCCTGTAATCCAGACCTTTATGCCTCAGGCTATACTCTAACCAGCCTCTGCTGATATCTGAGCATTTAAAATAGCCAGTTGTTGTGGTGTGTGTGTGTAGCAGTCTGGCAGGCAGCCTTTGGATGAGACCACCGGATTTCTAATTTTGTCATATTAATTTTTTTCACATTTCAGGCACTGCTAGTATGTTAATTAGAATACCTTTTCACACATATAATCACGAGCAATGGGCCTGAGGAAAGGAATTTGAAGAATGATGGGGGGTGGGGTGGGGGCAAAAGCATCCCACAATTTTTTTTTATGGAGACAAAACTGAAAGCTACACCATCACGGTGTATATTCTCTGCTTGGTGAACCACCATGGGGGTGGGTGTGGGTGGGTTGATGCTCCTTTGGGTCACCCCTATTCAAAAAAAAAAAAAATCAACAAATTGCCTACTGCATACACATTTAAGTTTAGAGTTATGGCCACATAACACATAACATGTCCATTATGTATTTGCAGCCCACTCACTGCCATTTCTGTTCTCCATCTGGATCTCCATTAGCTGATCCCTTAATGATCATTATTCTCCTCAGTATTCACATCAAAAGCCCATTTTAAAGGAACTGTCCAAGAGACAATATACCATAAATGAGTCAACATTAAGATCACAAGTTATAAAAAACAAAACAAAAAATGTAATAACGATTAAATCTAGAGGTGCCAGGTGGCTCAGCAAAACTTTAGCAAGTTGAATTTTTGCCAAATCACATCCAACATAAATGGGTTCTGATAGAATCTGATTTAAAACCTTTTTTTTTCTGACTATCTGCCTTTTCTGTCTGAGGCATTTCTTCTTTTAAAACCTTGAACTTTACCCAATATAAGATTTTTCTGCCTCATGGAGATCTATAAGCATCTTAGATATATAAGGACAGCAACAAACAAAATAGCAGAAGACATCAAAACAGAGGAATCAATCCAAAGTCCCCAAAGGTGCTGCTACAAATGTGAAAAGGGGGCAATGCAATTAACTCCAAGGCTACCTTGGACGTCAAGGTGAATGCAGCTCTGATCTTATACCTCTGGAACATGTCTACATTCCTGAATACTGTTACAGAGAAGTGGACAATAAAAAGTTGCACTTTGCTTCCCAGAGACAACATCCTGGTTACCTCTGATGATCCACAGTCCTTGCTGTCAACAGTTTTGATATGGATTTTTTTCAGTACAAAGCAGTGGGATTAAAAACTGCTTAATGGGACTTTTGTTGATGATGTTTCTCAGAGAGAAATCAATGCTCGGTGGGTAGGCGGTTGTCCACATGTAGCCAGGGATCTCAACAGGAGGCAAATCACCTACAGAGGAGAGACAAAATAAACGATTGATGAAGGAAAAGGAAAACAACTCTAAACTAACTAAACACTGCTACAAAGGTGGGTCATGTCAGGTCCCATTTGTCAATCCCTAACTTGCATTATGTGGCTTTCTGTCATATGTTGAAAAATAGCATAATCAGACTAAAGCTGCTTATTACTGATCGAGTTTCTCTTTGTTTTGTCCTTTGCTTTATTTATTTACTTTTGTGTGTATTGTTCCAGCATATCAGACATACACTGCTCCAAAAAAAACTGAAGGGAACGCTTAAATCACTCTCACAAGCTCTATGATCAAAATATTCAAGTTCAAAATCTTTACGGTGCATTGTGTAATCCATTGAGAACAAAATGACGCAAGTGCTGTCAATAGAAGGGCTAGCACGTGGAGGTGATCTGTGCAACCCTCCAAGGAAATGCCTCCCCAGGCCATCACTGACCCACCGCCAAACTGGTCATACTGGATGATGTTGCAGGCAGTAAAACATTCACCACAGTGTCCTGGTATCTCCAATATGCTGGTGAGACTGTGTTGTGAGACACAGCAAACCTTTTTGTGACGGCATGTATGGATGTGCCATCCTGGAGGACCTGGACTACCTGTGCAACCTGAATGGGCTGCAGGTACCGCGTCATGGTACCAGTACTGACAGGGACAGTAGCAAAATGCAAAACTAGAGAAGAAACAGTCAGGAAGGATAAGGAGAGAGCAATTGTCTGTGGTCACCACCTGTAAAACCATTCCCTTTTTAGGGGTTGTCTTGCTGTTGCCTCTCCAGTGCACCTGTTGTCACTTTCATTTGCACCAAAACAGGTGAAACTGATTAAAACTGGACTGATCCCTGAAGTTTAATTGACTTGGTGTTACACTGTGATGATTGAGTGTTTGAGCAGTGAATTTTTAGGGCCAGCACTGTGTTAAGACTAATGATTAAGTATTTTATTCATTTATTTTCATTTAATCAATTCTGCAGCCTGTTGGCAACCAGTGTAGAGATTTAGGAACGGTCGTGATGTGGGCTGTCCTTATGGTTTTGGCCAGAACGCTTGCATATGAATTTTGGATGATACTAAAAGGCTTTAACTTAAGCAGTACCACTGCTGCAGAGATACATCCAAGCTGTTTTGGATGTCTGCTGTATTTCTGTTTCTTTTTCCATGGAGGTTTTTTTCAGACTTAAAAAGCATATTTATAAATGATAATGCAATTGTGATGATGATATTGTGCAGTTCAAGTTCTATTTCCATGATGTGTAACATTCTGATGGACCCATTTCGACTGAGTATTTAACCATGACCTGCATGTATGGTTGATTATTAACCATTTTCTCTTCCCATATGCCACTAATCTCTACATTAATTTAATTAAATCCAGTTATTGCCCTCATTAGTGTTGCTGACAACATTAAACAAACCAACCCTCAGTAGGTGGAGAAACTGCAACATTAAATTGCATCCAATTGTTAAAACATTGTATGTGCAAAGAGATGTGTTTACAACATACTGTGTTCAGAGGAGTCACAGTTGTGTTTTCAGGACTCTGTACATCTTTGGAGTCAAACAGATCCTTTTGCATTGATGTTCCCCAACAAACTGAGTGTTGCTCAGTGTCCTTTAACTCATCCTTCCATTTCCTTGCTAAAGTAAAGATATTTATTCTCTCATTCTTCTGCTGCCCTCAACCAACAGCCAATGTCAGCACCTATTACAAATCCCCACAAAGATTTTACCACAGGAAAGGTGATTAATTAAAGCAATTAAGGCAATGACGGTTTCAATTAAGGCAGTTATGAGCTCTGAGTTGAGTAGTGTAGGAAGGGCCTTTGGGCAAGAGAGGTGTCCAAATGAGAGAATATGGCCAGCTGAAAGTAATGAAACAAATGAGGAGGGCTACATGAAGAGAGAAAGGGGGATGGAGTGAAAGACAGACGGGACCGAGAGAGAAAAACCAAGAAATTAATTACTTCTCAGTTCATCTGTTACCTTCTCCCTGCAGCTGTGATTGTGATCATTCTATCAAACAGATTTATCTCAGCCATAGAGACTGTGTGTGTATGTGTGTGTGTGTGTGTGTGTGTGTGTGTGTGTCCATACAAGTTTGTGTTCATCTACATGTGTATTTTTTAGTGCGTTATGGTGCTTTACAGAATCTATTGTGTTAACTGACCCTTGGATATGTTTTTGGATGTTAATGTAGCCACTGATTCTGACACAGCAGGACAGTTGTGCAATTATTGCTAACAACTGTTAACACTGTTGCCAACAATTATGTTAATCATCTGATTAAAGCACTTACGTGATTGCAGAAATTGACTCCCCATACTAATTAAGATGGTAAATTTTAGGTACAGGACATATTTTGCTGAAACTAAGGAAAAGTTTTAAATTGTTCTGCTACATTTTCTTTCGTATTACATGTATTTACTAATGTATTCATGCTTATATGGGGCAATACATTCTGATCAATAATGTGGCCAAGAGGTGTTTCGTGTCCTATAAATGAGGCAATCAAACTAAGGTATACACTCTTGTTATCTTGTAACAACTCTTGTTGTGTCTTTCAGAACTGACTAAGGTGTGCACGGTGGTACAGTGAACATTGCACTAATCCAGGTAAGATGTCAAAAGATTGTGAATGAGCTTCTACATGTAAGTTATTTGTAAATACAATCAGAAGACCTGATCTTTTACATGTTGGGAATTGAATAAATGACTGATTTGATCAATTTGTTGTCACAAATTGATACCAATATTTCTCCAGTGACATGAAGTGCTGGACGGTAGTAAACCTAGGCTATAAAAAACACCTGGACCTACGATTTATCTGTATGACTGTCTTATGGACAAGCAATAAAAACAATCTTAAATAAAACAGATATGCCCACACTACATTTATAGTCATCATTTAAAATAAAGTGATCAACTATATTAACTATATGGCCATGACTGGCCACTGTCAGCTGGTACAAAAAAAAAAAAAAAAATCAACATCTTGGAGAGGTGCAGTCTTTGTACTATGGCCTGCTCTAAAACTGGAGGACAGGAATTTTTCACAGAAACCATTACAATTTATGAAAGTAATTATCTTGTCTGCCACCATTTTTCTTTGGCCGGAAAGGAAAGTTTAGAAATTGGGCTAAGGTTATTAAATATATGTCATAGACCAGAACAGCAAGGACAAAGGGTGTTTCTGTAAACTCACATGATGAATTCACCTTAACTCTACAGTAGGCATATCTTATTGAAACCAAGGAATCCTGGGAGACCTTGCAGAGTCATCAGGCATCAGTCCCTGAGCGATTGAGTAGAAAAGAACTTTGGATTTTAGCTTTTTATAAACTACCACTGTAATGTCACTCTCTGTGCTCTTGCACTCCTGATGAACTGTCCTGTGTATATTTAGAAGCTAAGATACAACCACACAGGTTGCTGTGCTCAAAAAACACACTGGTTTATATGCTTATTTGGTAAAAGATTGGTGCTGCTTTCACAAGATTTAATCAAACCTCCTACTTTTTATGAGATGCACATAATTGTGCTTAGAAAACCCACTACATACATCAAATTAAAGGCTGCAAAGGGAATGCTCATAGTGTCCCATTTATGCCGTGTCCTTCCGCCTGCAGATGGATACAAGGTTTTGGGTGACTGTAATATATTCTACAGGCAGCTGTTTGTCAGCTGTTGATATGAATAACACCATTAACCTTTTACCTTTGTGCATGTCCTTAACTGTTGGCTGTTAATGTAATTAAAATCTGAGCGCCGCACATATATAACTATAATTATGTTAAAACAAAAACACTCATACATGCACAATACATGCACTTTGCATTCGCTTCATGAAAAAACACTGTTTGTGTACTGTGCAGCTGTATGTGTACAAACACCAGTATGTATGCACATATTTACACTATTCATATAATCATGTATTATCAACAAATGTTCACATGTTCACGACTGTTTCAATATGAGCAGCACAGAGGCTTACTGTTAGTACTGTCAGAGGGTACTGGGCTTGAATCTGAGGGCTAGCTGAGGCTTTTTTGTTTTTTTGTTAATATGAAAATGGGGGGAAAAAACATTTCAATACTGTCACATGCTCTAAGAAACTGTTAATGTAGATTAAACAAGCAATTCTGTTGAAATAAGGTGTTTTACTGGCAGGACGCTGTAAACCTCACATTCTACTTTAGAGTAGTGTTTTACGTTTTATGGCAACATGTTGTTGAACTTAACTACGCTAGTGACATCGTAAAATAACTGTAGGATGCCTGCGTCTACAGCAGCTAGTACTTAACTGTAATGAACCTGGAAATTTGTGTCATGTTGGGCAACTCAGGCAAAAGGACTGGTACAGTGACACTGAATGTCTTAAAATACCCTCAGCTGGGATAGTTGGCAGAGTTATTAGTGCTGTCTTTGACTTGCCTGAGAAATACAGGAGTTATAATTCCCTCACATCAGCTGGCTAGCCACCTCCCCAGAGTGTGCCACTCAGTCATACACACAAAGTCAGGAGAAGAGGAAACAAGTCACGTGTACACACTCACACACAACCAAAACCAAGTGAACGTATACATTTCCATTGCATAATCATCTGTGTAGGTTCTATGTGAAATGATGCTCAGAATTTGTCCTGGTTTGCCCAGTCTTTTTGCCCGCCTCAACTCTGGCCTACAAGTGGCGACACGCTGATGGGGAAGTGAGAAATGGTCTCATTACTCTGGCAATGTAGAGGGAAAGCCATAACACCAATTAAAGGTGAATGTCGTGCAATTAAAACAGCAGTCAGAGTGGGGTGGAAGGAGGGGCAGAGCCGCAGAAAGGAAAAAAATGAGTTTGCCCTCGAACAAAAACAAGAGACACAGAGTTGTGAGGCGTGGCGGGACAGACAAGGACGTTGTATGAAATTTGTGGCTCTATAAGTTGAGTTTGAATAAGGTTTGTAACAGGTTTGAAATGGCCTCTTAATTAGATCCAACAGCTGGCGTATGGAGCAACGCAAGGTAAATGCACCACCGTTGTCAGACATAGCTTTTGTGTGTCCTCCAAGCAATATGCTATGCAACTTGTATGACTAATATGCGCTGCAATGTGCCATTGCACATTCCGATTTTACACAAAACTGATGCACACCGTGCCAGGTGGAATGCATCGAGCATGAGCAATGTTGCTTTTATATGTAGGTAGTGTAGAACCCCTCATTAAAAGGGATTTTCACAGGGGTGATTCACAATCATAGCATGCCGTGAACAGATTGTCTGAGTGCAGTTGGAACCGTGCTCCATGTGGAAAATACATCAGTGATGATGTCCATTATACATTACATGCAGGTAGGAATATACAGAGCACATGCTGCTAAATCAGTGATGGCACTGTAAGAAAGTGTTTGGTGTAGGATATAAGGAGACAGTAACAGGATTTTTTAAAAAAGGTTTTGTACGTAATGCGAGTGAGGCTGTATTATTCCGTTGCAGCCTCTGGCTCCTCCAGCCTCCTTTGGTGACTAATTATAAAGATAGAGCTTTTTTAGAGGTAGGCCTATATACTGCAAAGTTTTTACTGTTTTCCCCCAAACTGCCACCTTTTTTTTAAAGGTATAAAGTGAAGAAAGGTAAAATATGGGATGCACATTGTAGTTGAGCCCAACACAAAAGTAATTAATTACCCCTACCATACCCACAACCTGTCAAAGACATTGTAAGAAGAGAAATAGTCAAATTTGATCAGTGAAGGCTTGGATTAAATCAAAGTTTTGCCACCATGCAGTCATAATCTTTCATAACTACAGCCTTGAGACATTGATTTAAGTTTGAACTGTAGAGAAAAACAAAAAGCCATTTATTAGCTTGTCAGCCGTGACAGTTGAATAGACAGAACTAAGAGCTATGAAGTTTTGGGATTGTAGAACGTACTTATTCTACTTATTCTGCTTTAATGCAACTCCAGTGTTTTGTTCACTCTGTGCTGAGGCTTAGTGCACACGCAGACACGCGTACAGTATATGCGCACGCACACGCACACGCACACGCACACGCACACACACACACACACACACACACACACAGACAGTTCTGCTACAGCTAAATACAAGGTGATGTTTCCATTGAGTTATTTCCCTTTGGATAACTTAATTCCATCCTTAAATTCAAATAGCAGGCAGGAACCATTAAAAGCAAAGCACTGGTGCTGAAAACAGACATTAAGGCTTACAGCTCTGAGAAAATTGACTGACAATCAAGACCCTCCTAAGCCATTTTGAACCATCAGGGTTACCATTCTTATCTTGAACAAGAGACGAGAGCAGCTCTTTTGGGACCGGGTGTATGTATGAATGTTCCTGCAGCGCAGTGTGTGCACACATTTGTACATGCCTTGTTTCCACGTGCATGAGTATGACTGAATTACTCAAGGTATCCAGCTGTAGTATGTGACCTTTTCAGGCAAAGCACCAAATCTGATTGATATCAGAACAGGAAAAAAAATACCCAAGTCAGTCACTGTATCTTTATCATCCATTTTACTTTATTTCATTAATCCCATCCTGCATATCCTCTCCCTATCGATCTCATCCTGCCCATCAGTCCCTCTCTTCCTCTTCTTCTCTTCATTTGTTTCCTCACTTCCCTATGCCCCATCCTCTCAACCTCCCCGTCACCTTATCATTATTTCCTCTCTTTCTCTCCCTTCCTCTGTCTCTGCCTGCTGACTGACAGTGCAGACATGCCGAGGTAAATTGGGATGTAGCCGCAATGACAGGTCCTTTGTATTGATTTGTTCATCTTCATCATCCATCACGGTGTCCACACAGGGCCAAAAGACACCATAACAAACACACATGCACACACACACACACACACACACACACAAACACACACTGCTTGCAGCAAGAGGAAACCTGTCCAGGTCCCAGGCCTAGTAAACTAATCACATTACCTTGATGGAGTGGACCAGCGAACCTCACAAGGCCGCAGTGCTGGAGAGAAAAAGAGAGAATACCTTATGTTTCTGTCACCACTTGGGCTAATGTTGAAACAATAAACAAGATGAACAGGCTAAAAGCAGATCTGGCTGCTCAGTGAACAATGGAGATGTACACCGCTTCCTGCTTCTTTTTTTCCTCTCTCTGTTTATTGTCGTTTATTGCATTATTGTCATGTCTGTAGTTTCAGGTATTGTTCATCGCCTTCCTCTTTAACCTCTTTCTGCTTTATATATGTACCGAAAGGTTCAGTAGGTAACTTTTATAGAAATAGCTTTATTGTCATAATAGCTGAAACTGTCACTACATCCTTGCCTGAGACAGAAGAATAAATCAGGTTCCTTTGGCTCCTCCTAATGCTCCTAATGCTATTTGCAAGAATCCACTGCACCTGAACGAAAACTACCAATCAGAGCCAGGCCAAGACTCTAATGCAGTGTCAATGAGTGCTTGTTCACATGAAGACCCACCTCCCCCACGCATACTCTCACTCAGTCAGGCTCAATATATTAAGTGGCAGCTTGAGGAGGAATTTGCAAACATTCATCTTGCACAGTGACAAATGTAAGCAAGCTGCTGATTTACAAGCTTACCATCTACCTTGCTGTAGTAGCCAATGCTCTAGCAACAACATTAGCCAAGTAAATAAGTCAATATGAACCATCAGTGGGTTGGTGAACTCCTGGAACGTGCACATAGCACACTTTTAAGTGCAACCTAAATGACAGGCACACAGAGAGGACTGGTTAAGAGACAAAAAGGGCCGGGCAGACTGATAGAGATTTATTGTGGCCCAATAAGCTTTGTCCTGGTGTACTAGATCACCAGTACACCGATGATATTGTGTGAAGGAGTGAGTTTACCGACTTCATCTTAAAACAAATTGTGCTTGTTATCTGAGTGCAGTGTTGGCTAATTGCTCGAGAATCAAACTATTCAGTTTGTGCTGCTTTATTGCAGGAAACAGTGATAATGATTAATTGCTGTTAACTCAATTTTTCATCGGGGACTTAACTGATCCCTTTTTTGCCATTGTTCCTCAGTGGTGAATATGTTGCATGTGTTGCGTATAACCTGTTTTGTGGCATTTTTACTCATGTATTAATGCTGTAGCTGGCACCCTGAGGGAGAAAGGGATGTGAGCCAGCCAGGTTCAAGTCAGGTTTAAACATTCTGTCAAATTTGGCTCCATATTTCACCTCTTTCCTCCTTCTTGTGAATAGAGCTGGGAATGGTTAAAATGTGTTGATAAAGGTGCCAATACCATACCCGAGCTTCAGGCTTGGCATTCAAATTGTAATTCCATTAGTATATTGGTGTGAGGGGTTTTTTTTTTGGTTTAAAATCAAAACAAGTTGATGTATAATTGTTTGATGATAAAAAGCCAGTAGGTGGATCTTGAGTTGAGATGTTTTTGTCTAACACTTTTACTTTTACTGTAATATCGCTACAGTGAGCCAGAGTACGAGGCAACAAACCTACACAGTCAAGCATCAAGCAAAATAACAGAGTACAAAATAGCAAGTTTTTAATACTGCAAGACACATGAACTTGGAGCTGCTTTTATCCTTTGATTATCTCTACTGATTTGGTGATTCACAAGTTAAGACAACTAGACATCTAAGTTAAGGTCACTCTTAAAAGTGAAAACCTTTAAAACATCTACTGGATAATAATCATTGTTTGGACAGAACTGAATTGACTGTTTCTATTAGAGGTAGCTGGAAATAACACGTTGAAACATAGTCATTGAAATGCAAGTGACACAACAGTTTTATTAGGTGCAACCTAGATGTTTTACTATACTTCAGTTAAATTCATATCACCAAATCAATGTTTTCTAGGATGTAGCCTTTGGATGTCACCACATCCTACAAATATACAAGAAATTCTGGATTCAGATGCGTAAAAACTTAGAATATATAAATTGTTATGCTATATTTGATACTGTGTAATCTCATTCAGCCAGTGAGATCTGTTGGCCAAAACCACAAACTGAAACTGAACAGTCCATCTCCAAGCCTGATAACAGTGCCTGTGCCAAAAGTGTATTTACTGTCTCTCTCGTCTTCTGCAAATGATTGCCATCTATAAAGATTTCAATGAAAAGGGACCGCTGACAACCCCAGAATTACTTTGAGTGTTTTAAGAGACTTTCTCAATGAAAAACGCTTCATGTGACACTAGAGATACAGGACATCTTTCACCTTCACACGTAAAAGACGGGATAAATGTCCTCTTGTCTGAGAGCTGAAATTATGCCACTTGGTGAAGTTGTAAGGTTAAAAAGTGAACTTCATGGTTGACATCAAAAGGAAACAATTTGCATGTGCTATCGAATACATGTCTGCAGCAGCAAAATGAACCAATCAGAGAACCAAATTTGAATAATGCACAAAGATATCTGAAGGCTGAAGGTTGCTCAAGGTTACAGAAGATGTGACACCGGGCCACTGCATGGAGGAAGGGGTGGGGTAAGTAATAATGGAACAATGATGATAAGATTGTCTGAAGCAGATAGAAACCTTGGTGGACAGAAACATATTTGACAGCATAAAAGAAAAATATCTGCTCCATGAACATCACTGATCTCATATCTTTGCTCGCTGAATCCAAAAAGTAAATTAAAACAGGGAACATATTGGAAATGTGCACTTTGAGGTCAAATAATCAGATATTAGCTAGCTTTGTTATAAGGAGGAGCAGACTGAGCTGGCCAACAAGTGATGAACATAGCTGATTTACAATAAAATCAGTGTTACGAGTGCCTCTTCTTCTGTTTCCTAAAGGAGAAATCAAACTCACTTATTTACAGTAATCATGACATGCCAGTATTTTTGTGACTTGTTTTTAGCCCTGTGTAAGGCTCCAGGCATAACAGTGCTGGTCGCTCCATCACTTAGGTCCGACACTGAAATAGACAGCTGTTGGATGGAATGGCATGACATTTTTTTTACAGACTTTTCATGGTCTATATTTGATGAATCATTGTGCCATTGCCGGACTTTTCACTTACCACCAACAGCAGGTAGACTAAAGCTGATTTATACTAAAATGTGTCAACAACTATTTCAGATGATAATGATGCCCACAGAACTTAGTGTGCTAAGTTTGGTTGTCCTGACTTTTCATCAAGCTTCACCATCTGGTCATATATCCGCAAAACTCCCACCTGCCTTTACTGTACTTGGATTGCATCCAACATTTCACAGATGATTTACATTAACGTTTACTTTACAATACATAGAAGTACTCAGATATTTTACTTAACAGTAGAAATAGTACATTCTAAAAAAAAATACTGTTAAACTCCAAAAGTATTATCACCAGAATGTCCTTAAAGAATCAAAAGAAAAAGTTGTCACAGTTCAGAAGACCCAAACGCAGGATCAACAGACAGAGGCTGAAGTAAGGCAACACAATGGCTTTACTGAAGGGTAAAACCAAAGGAATGTACAGTCCGTTCCAAAAGTCAAAAACCATAAATCAAGGCAAGCAGGGAGAAACAAGAGATCAGGGAGAGAAACAAGTCTGAAAACAGGCACAGGGCAGAAAGTCAGATGATCGTAGATACAAACAGGCAGGATGTGAAGCAGACTAAACACTACCAACAATTTGGCAAAAAACTACACAAACTGACTAATATAAATACAAAGATGAGCAACAGCTGATTGGCAGGCAGATGAAACAGGGGGAGTGGGGTTAAAGAGCAGGAAGGTCCAGCAGTGTCCATGACTAAAAGTACTGACTGCAGAATGACCCATATCAGTGTACAATATTTCCCTTTGAAATGTAGTGGAATAAAAGTAGCATGTAATGGAAATAACCAAGTAGAGTACAAGTACCTCATAACTGTAGTTAAATACAGTCATTGAGTACATTTACTTAGCTCCACCATTACAGCAAATAATTATATCACCTGATTTCAAAAGAAAAATGCATGTACCTCATGACAAAACAAATGCTATCATTTAATGTTAACTTTGTAATCAGTAAAATCTCTGATACCCACATGATTGTACACGGCCCCAAATATCACATCCTCATTTAAAAAGTCTGTCAGCCATTACTTCTGTCAACTAAGCTAAAATGCTTTGGATTGTATTGATGAAGTGACGAGTTTTCTATAAAAAGAAGAAACCATCTGGTAAAAACACCAACGTCAAAGAAGAAGAAGCAATCAACACTCTCCTTCTATATATATAAACACACACACACACACACACACATACCAGCCCTGATTGCAGAATGTACGCAGGTGGGTAGGTGTTGGTACCAAGAGAGACATGAGGAACAAACACAGCACCACAGCAGTGACAGGATAGATCAGTGTTTCCCAGCCCACTGCCCTGTATGTTTTAGATGTTTCCCTGCTCCAACACACCTGATTCAAATGATCAACTAACCATCGAGCTTTGCAGAACACTGATAACGACCCATTCATTGGAAGCAGATGTGTTGGAGCAGGGACACAACAACATGTGATTACAGATGCATTGTTTTGCGCAGTAGCTTAGGACACCATTTGTGCTACCAGCTAATGTTACCCAGACAGACCCACTGCATTAATGTGTCAAGATAACATTGTGTGTGTTTTCCCTGTAAGCAATACTGGTCATTATAAGACGGTAAAGTAAATGTGCAGTGTGTTAAAGAAACAGACTATAATTTTAGTCATTTCAGTTCCTCCACAAGTCTGCCTTTGTGTCAGACTCAGAGGTGTGTTTTGATGTAGTGTGTGTGTGATTGCGGAGAAGAACTGCCATGATGAGGTGGAAAAAAAGAAAATTACTGGCCAAATAATTGGACCTAGCTCATGAACAGGAGCTGTAAAGCTTCAAATCACTTCAGACACAATCCAAAGAAATGTGTGTAGCTTTCTATGTTGTAAAGCAAAAAAGTTAAGGTCTCTGTGTCGGACTCAGGGGGTTAAACATGTTGCCAATTTCTCGCTTTGAGTGCTACAGTATCTGTTAAATACAAGGCTAAATCCAACAGCTTGTTAGCTTCGCTTTGTGTAAAGAAGAACAGCTGCCGTATCCATAGGAAACAAAATCCACCTACCAGCACCTCTAAAGCTCACTAATTAACACAATACATCAAGTTTGTTTAATCTGTGTAAATACTGGAGAATAAAAATGACAAGTTATACTTTAACTGGGGGATTATGTGCTGCAATATTTCTTGGTCTGAACTGTAGTCTTTTCATTATTGCAAGGTTACCAGGCAACCACCGGAGACTGCAATACACTTTTTGTAAAGATGAAACAAACAAGATATAACCTTTTTACGTGAGCTTTTCGAAGTGCTGGTTGGTGGATTTTGTTACCGACTGACAGAAGACTTGAGGTTTACCCCCATGTTTCAGGGATATTCTAAGCACTTGTTTGGAAAAGCATGTTATACTGTCTTGGCTATCCTGCTGACTGACACACTCACACAAAGACATAGCTTTTATGGCAGAATGACAGCCGCCCAGTGGCTTTCTGTTGGCGTTATGTAAGAGTGACAGAACAGTAGTCTCTGTTCTAAGTAGTCTTCTCACACCATCACACTCACCCTCTGAAAGATACAATCACACGCAGGGAGGCAGGCACACACGCAAACACACTCACAGCTCTCAGTGTGTCTGTCATGTCACCCTTTTGACTCTTTACAAACTCAGAACAGGGACAAACTCGCGGCTCACTTTAAACTTTATGTAGCAGACATTAGAATCAAGAAGCACCTTTAGGTCTGACACTAAGCAAGCATTGGCCATCAGGAGCGGTGGATGAATTTCCTTTGGCCTGGCAAGGTGATTGGCCCAGAGGGTTAGGCCAGTGAAAACAACAAAAGGCTGGAGACCACCAGCTCTCAACCTGATTGTATGTCATCACACACGATTGGTCGCAAGCACGTACACACGCATTGACAGAACTTTGAGGTGGTGGGTGGAGTGATCGTGGCCGAGCAGTGCGGTGAAAAAATGTACAGCACGGGAAAAATAGAGGGCAGAAAGAGCTCAGTAATTTAAAAAAAAGAATAAAAACATTCGTCCATTGTATCACAACTAATACTTTTGATTCTTTGTTTAAAACGTAATCATGCTGGGAAATAAATGCTGCTTATTATATATATATATATATATATATATATATATATATATATATATAATACCGTATATATAATGTACGGTTGACCGACTCTGGAAAAATAAATCACCAGGCTTTATTTATCTATTTATTTATTGACGTGTCTTACTGTGTTACCACCTGGGAAACTAAATCAAGCCAAAAAGACCTGCTTGGTTACCAAAAGCAAATGTTAAAGGAGAGCTTGTGCATGTGTATAACTCTAAATAAAGATTTTCCTGTTGAGCTGAATATGGATTAGAAAAACATAGGCTGTTTGAAATTAGTTCCGAATGTGTTTGGATTAAGTAGAGCTGAATGGTTTCCACACTAAATACAGAGGGATATGTCTTTTTTTCTTCTTTTTTTTTGCACTATATGTCCCATGAGACAACAATATGCAACAGTATGCTGATTTCTTGTTTTGTTTTCTTACTGAATATATTGTATTTAAATAAGTAAAGTTGTGTCTGTGTGGTGGTTGCATGTGCTCCCTGTGGGTTTCCTCTAGGAGCTCCGGTTTCCTTCCACTTGCCTTTCCTGTTTCTGTGACAGCAAACATTTTGTGCAAAATGTGTTTTCTTCCATGGGTGTGTTTGTGTGTGTGTAATTTCACATATTTATCATTGAAGGGGACAGAAAGCTGTTTCAGTATAATGGCTGGTAACTGGTATTGATGCAGTAAAAGGACTGTCATAATGTCTCTTATACATCCATACACATGCATGACACAGAACATTAAGATAAGGATCCCTGAAACTGAAACACATCATCTCATGATGCCCTTCAATAAACGCCTTGAGATAAACATGTCATTTCCTCAAAGGAATATATGCAAACACATCCTCAGTATGTTATCGGTTAGAAATGGGTATCTCATCCCTGGGGTGGGTTCCTTCCTGCTATCATATCAAAATACAGCAAAGGTTGTGTGAAAAGCCTTCTGCATGTATGACCACACACATGCACACACCCACAGAGCCACACACGCGCCACGTAGAAGAAAAATTCTTCTCCTCCGATTATACCAATTATTGAAGAAAACAGTTTGACATTTTCTTTGATCAGCATGGACTAAGTCAGAATCAAAGACAGTCTGATGAATATATTTGCCTAAGACTGTCAAATTATTCAGGAAATTGTCTTCCACCAGTATGTCTGAGGGGCCATCATATACATAAAAAAGGCATTGAAATTATATAGTGAAAATCTTCACACTAACGAGCAGACATTTCTTATCGGCGTTTTCATCTCATATGTAATTCCTATATATATTGACATATTGATTGATTGCTTACATTGATCCCCAGATATGATTTGTAAAGTATGCAAAGGATGCATGTTCAATATACATTAGTTGATTTTTTTGTCACCTTTTTTGGAAGAGAAAATAAATGCACCTTTCATGCATCTCAGTTGCTCATTACTTCTTTTTTTGTGTCTGATGGCATGTTGGCAGTGTACACATTGATACCACAATACCACAGTGAGGAGTCATGAGCGAAAATCACACCGCTTATGCTGCAACATTTGGATTCTTTAACTCGTTCCTTCATTTGCCAGAAAAGCTAGAAATTTTATATAACAAGTCAATAGCCTTGAATTAATTTTCACCTGCCTGTCTGGCTTGTTGAGTGATTTATTACATGCTCTGAAAAGGTGGCATACACCTAAAATATTTAAAATTATTATTTTACAGCTTGAATCCCACACTTTTTTTTTTTTTTTTCCAAAAATGGCATCTAGGTGTAAGAGACATGAAGGAAAAAATATGAATGTGTGTGTGTAAGAGAGAGTCATAATGGTTTATAGCCACACACACACACACACACACACACACACACCATACAAAGGATAAAGATGTGAATTCACTCACACCCTTGACACTTAATCAATCACTCAGTTGGAAGTGTGAGTGTCTGAGGGTCTGCAGATGTTCACCATGCTGTGAGAAAGCCTTGGTTAAGGCAGTCAGCAGGCAGTTATTGCCCCATTAAGTATACAGGCACACACACACACACACACTACAACACTACACACACACACTACAACACTACACATACACACTACAACATAAACACAGATGCACGACATCTACACCGTGTGCAAGCCCGTGATAAGAACATGCCTGTTCATCCGATGCTGCATCCCCTGAAAGAGAACAGAACATGGCTCCAGCACTTATTCCTTTGCGTAATGAAATCATTTTTATAGCTCAAGAATGTGCAAATGCAAAGTTAATGTACTAAGACTTATATACAAACTACTGATGTTAACACAAACGCATACAATTGACTGAATTTGGTGTTATGTTTGAGTGATAACGCTCACCTTAGAGCAGTGAATGTTTTCTAATCTAAGCTTGCTCATGTGTGAGAACGAACATATATATATACAATATATACTGTATATATATATATATATATATATATTTTTTTTTTTTAGTATATAGTAATAGTATTTCAGATTTATTACATACTGTACAGTGAGTGACAGATAGCGCATGAGAGAGTGCAGGGATGACATGCAAGAAGGGTTGTGAATCAGCTTCATGCCATCATCCCCTGGCATTGTGAGTGCCTGCTATCTGCTTTAGCCTGCTGAGCCTCAATAACATTCCTGAGAGATATTTGGTGTGTGTGTGTGTGTGAGAGCGAGTGTGTGCTGAGGTGTGATGATGAGTTATATGTTTGAGTGGGCCAGGGCCTCATTGCACAGTGTGACTCAGGCTTTGTTAGCAGCGTGGCTCTCTGACATGTAAGCCGGCAGCTGAGCTGTGTGTAGGCCAGCTGTGTGTGCAAATAACTTGATGCGTATAGGTATGCAAGTGTGTGTGTGTGTGTGTGTGTGTGTGTGTGTGTGAGCCTCCAACACACTTCTCTGCCTCCACCTCTGCTAATTAAAGGACAATTCATTCTGGTGGCTCACCTAGTCATCTTCCATCCTCTCTCTGCTGAGATATAAAAACAATCTTGTGAAAGTAATTTGAACTTTCAAGATGCAGTTTAGATATCATGCTGCGTTAAGAGAGTTGATCTCTGGATGGATTTCCTCCTTGTGTAATATGGCAATGGAAAATTTCTGAGGTACTACGTAGGACATTTAACAACTCAGATACAGAATTTAGTTCAGGCAATGTGTGTTGTGCTGGTTTTCTCTGTATACACAGAAGTGTCCCGTTAAGCTGCGGTTCAGCGATTTGCAGTTCGTTTAGACATCTAGGTTCAAACTCTATATATTTTGGTTGAAGTAGTTTTAGATGTCGTAGTTTCACAGATTCAAACATATTCATGAGGTAAAGCTAATCTGTGAGCTATATGATTTGGGAGACACAGAAACTGATTTCCATTTTCTCCCATATTGTCCAAATGACAGTTTTACATTTTTAGTCGACAAGATCTAGTCTTTGTAGTATTTGAAGATGTATAAGCAGCATTCTGGATGAAAGAAAACTGCTGAAGAGCTTCTTCCTCACCTCACTAATTAACATACTGTTGAATCTGCTCAAAAAAATGTAGAAATGTAAAATCAAGACGTTGTGGTTTACTGTGGTTTGAATACGGTATGAATCTGTTCCATTCACAGTTGGAGGTCTGAATCTCCTCGTTGAAAACTTCTATTTCCAAACTTCCAAGTGTTCCAGGTGCAAACATAAAGAAGAATTATGACAAATGTGTGTTTTTTTGGCATTTTTAATGTTTTCCCAAATGACTTATGTGCACACGGCCTAATAACAATCAATGACAATCAATTTACATTCAGAGCAGGTTTTACTATATGATAGTACGTGTTATGTTAATTGAATACAGATAAATATATTTTACATTGCCTTTAAGTTGATAGTATGTCATTAATAATGCTTTTCTAGTAGGAAAACAGAATATCTCAACTTCTGAGTTGTCTGAAACTCCTCGGTGTCTTGCCGTAGCCATGCAGTTGCCAGGTGAAGAGTCCAAAAACCCTTTAAAAACACAAACTGTTGTTTTTACTTGTACACTGATTAATGCTCTTTAGAGCAGGCTAGCTGTTTCACCTTGGTTCCAGTCTTAATGTTAAGCGATGCTAACCGTTTCTTGGCTACTTCATATTGGACCAATAGGTTGAAATTAGTCTTTCAGGTTTTACTTACCGGATAGCAACATTTCACAGAATACTATGAATTTATATGCTGGAAATATACAGAAATGGTCATCTTTGAAGAGTCTTGCTTTAAATGGACAGTTTTACATCAATTTAGGAAACAACTTTTGTTCATGTTTGTTCAATGCTTTTGTGTCCCAAAAGATTTTTTGCATCCCAACTTTTTTGATTTCCCTCAAATTAACTATTGTATTCCATGACAAAACCTTTATGTCTTCCCACCGTTTTGTGTTTGTGTTTTCAGAAAGAACACATTTTCCCCTAAGCCTGATTTTTTTAAATTAAAAAACATGCATCAGCTTTATGATGAACACTAAAATGTCACTTTTCCTTGAGGAAACTCATCTTTTGGGTAACAGGACTAACTGACAATTCGAAGATACATAATTTTCATGATTGGTACAGTGGGTTTATCAAGAGAACAATACACATCCTTTTTATTGTCTATTTTACTGCTATTTTAAGTCATGTTTCTGTTTTTAAAATCATTTCCTTTGGTTTTTTTTTATCTGTGAAGCACTTTGGTCACCCTTTTGGGCTGTTGGAAAGGGCTACATAAATAAACTTTGATTTGATTTGATTTGACATCCTGGACAAATAATATATGCTCAAATATTCCCAAAAACGATTATTTCATTCTGTTGAAAATTGCATTTAATTACAGTACCAATCATTTGTCAGTTAGCATGGTGATTAGCTAATGGAAGATTTACTTTGTGAATGGGGTGGATAATGAGCTGTTTTTTGGCTTGCTAAAAAATAACTGGCTTGTAAACAACAGGTAATTAAGAGAAAAAGACAATACAACAATTTTATTTTTAATAAAAATGTTTGTTTTCAGTAACACCTGCCTCCACACATCACAGCGGGATCTATTTATGACTGACTGTCCAGATTTTGTAGAAACAGCTAGATACATTTTCAGAAAAATTCGTAAGTTTCATTCAGGACGTACTTGACTTTGACTTTGAATAATTCTCAACATTATTGATGATAAAGTGTCATTGCAGTCGCTACAGCAGTTCCACTAAAAGTCCCAGCTCAAGGCCCACCAGGGATGGTCTCAATGTCGAGAAATGAAAATGAGAATAATTCATGTCATGGCTCTCCATCACACCAGTGGGAGGGTTGAATAAACCAGCACACTGAGCCTAACTCACCTACAGCCAAGGACGAATCCTCAAACTCTGGAGCTGCTGAAGGTGTCACCCTGAACCTGATCCTGTTTTAAGCTGATGACTAATAACTTTAACAGTGTCACATAGTCACTCTCTCCCTGCCTCATGTCTCCCTCCCTGTCTCATCCACCCGCCACTGTAGCCATTACATGTTAGTACATCATCACCAACACATGACAGATTAGAACTTTATAGACTGTCTGACCCTCACCCCAAGTTATAAGTAATGGTTTACACACACATATGCCCCATGAATGTTTCCAGGAAACCTACAAAGGTTACATTTATCATTTGGTGTCTGGGCTCATCTTTGGGGTCATTTTTGTAGTTTTACTTTACCTCTGCTTGGGAGGTAATTTTAACTTTCAAAGTCCCTTAAAGGGAATGTTCACCCAAACTACAAAACTCATTTTATCACTCAATCACAGTGTCTTCTTTGAAGATAGATGACAACTGTCATTGACAGTTTCCAGGAACAGCATTGTGGGACTGGTAGCACTAACTTTTGAACATTTTTTGTTCCACTGTGGTGAAGTTTTGCTATACTGAATAAATTACACTCACAAGAATTTGAACACCAGGAAAAAAAATGGTGGTGTGTAGCTAAAGTACACAAAATAGTAAATTTGGAATGATTCCAGGTTCAGCCATAGTTTTGGTTTGTGTTCCAAGGCATTGAAATCTATTCCTCTAAATGTTTGTGCCCACCACAATGTAATGGGATTGAATAGTTGTTCTTTTTCTTTTTTTCCGTATTGCTGCTTAAAATGTTAAAAAACAAAATGCCCAAGACAAAATCACCTTCTTCCATATTGTTCTGATTTTCAGAACCTGGGCAAATATAACATATATAACCTGCATGTCTAGATAACACAGGGGGTAAATGGAAAATATATCAATCTGTGATTTGGGTTAACTGTTCCTTTTTTAAATTATTTAAAAAAGAATTAAGAAACAAATAACTCCCTGTGGTAAAATAACTTAATTTGATTCATAAAAGTGAAACCCTATATATTTCTTATATGTTGTTATGTTAATGATTAAAGTTTTTAAATACTCCAACCATTTCATGATAATACGTGTATTTTCACTTAACTGGCTGATTAGACATCTGCTCAGAAATGTGTGGGTGTGTAAGACAGCAAATGATACTCTTTATACAATGGCATGACTAACATCTGGGGTATATAGGTTGTTTTTTTTTCTGTTCAAAAATTCAGCTCATATTCTGTTCATTTAAGGTCTGCAGCCATGCCTGCTAAATGGTTTGAAGGTTTGCACATTTAATTCCAATTCATCTTCATTTGTCAAACAATAATTAAAATTTAGTACAGATGTTTATTTTCTTTGTGTGAGAAAAGGCAGGTGTCAATAGGTCACTTTAGAGTGTGTGTGTGTGTGTGTGTGTGTTGTGTGCAGGAGGTGATGTCACAGACACTATCACATCAGAGAAACCCACCTCCCCCGCCCCTGTTGCTCCTCACAACACACACCTGCCAGCACCAAAGTAGGGCAGCCACTTCTGAAAGCATGGAAACAAAAGCAAAGCTGCGAGAAACCTTGTGGCATCGTAAGCAGGACACCGATAGATTTCCTTTGGAGCGTAAGTAGCCGTTCGCCCTTCAATGACGCATCCTAAGCATGTAATCAAGTCCAGAGTAATTGAATACGTGGTGAGCATGCCAAGGTATGAAGGAAAGGAAAGGAGAGGAGAGGGAGAAGGAGAAGGAAAAGAGATAAAAACAGGAGAGAAGAGGAAAGGAGAGGAGACAAAAAATTACTAAATGCTTTGGCAACATCTTGTATGCTGTCGTGACAATAAAGCCACTTGAATTGAATTGCGAGGAGAACAGGGGAGCAAACGAAACAAGGAGAGGATATAAGAGAGAAAACAAAGGAAAGAAATGAAAGACAGACAGGAATAGGAAACAAGAGGACACTATAAGAGAGATGGGGGGGGGGGGGGGTTGTGGTTTTCAAAGTCCCTTTATTGAACCATTACCAAAATAAATAGATCACTTTCACATCATCACTTGAGGCCAAGACAAGAAAAATAAACACCCTAAAGCACCCATCAACCAATCACAGAGACATACCTCAATCACAGATTATCAATCATCTCTTCCCCCCCCCCCAATATCTCACATGTGACTGAAGGCCTGTCCATCATTCAATAATAGCAGTGTTCCACCTTCAGTCGGGCCTACAGCAGCCTCTCCAGAACCGGCACTGCCTCCATACTGCCAGCACCCTGAGCCCAGTTCCTTTGAGTCAGAATGGACAACTACATGAAACCAGATAAAAAATTCATTTAAGTGTGCAGAGTCTTTTTCTTTGCACAGTATTTTGGACAAAAAATAAACAAACCAAAGGCCACCCCAAGACCTGAAACCACCTTTTAAAGGTCAAAGTGAACAAACAAACTGAACAAATAATTGCACCAGGGTCTCAGTCTGTGAGCAGAAATCACCCCCCCCCACCATCTCTGGATCCAGGTGTGCTCTGTACCTGTTTGTGGCTATTGCCTCACGTACGACTCTCCATTGGAGGTCTGCTGTCTGCTTTTCAACGGGCAGCTTGTACAAGGACTGCCAGCTGCCTTTCACGTCTAAACGAAAAAATTCAGCCCACCTTGACTCCTTCATCCCTGCCAGCGAGCGCAGGTTGAGAACCTTAACACAGACCTAGTAGATGGATTTTTTTCCCCCACGGCCTGAAACTTGTCCAGGTGCGGGGTCATGAATGACAGCAGCTGACCTCCTCCCTCCTGCCAATCCCTCACAGCCGGGGTGATCGACAGGAAAGCTATATTCACACTCCTCACTCCACTGGTCACACAGTGCATAGTTCACTGCAAAGGCTCACAGGGGTTGTGGCAGGGCGGCACAGACCTCCTCCACCACTCTGTTAATCAGCCTGACAGAGGTGATGTTGCTGTTCTTTCTCAGGGTGTCCACAGATGTTGCTCCCATCTTCATCAGATTGCTCAGTTTGGTGCAGCCAGCCACCCTGAGGTTAGCTGGCAGGCCGCAGCGTTTGAGTCCTTATCAAGTTATTAAAAAATAAAGGTTCAACCAAACGCATGTCCAGACTTGTGTTTATAACACATTCAAACTTGAAAATTGGCTATGTGGCCAGGTCCACATCCTCAGGTTGTAGGGGTAAAAGCTGTTTATCAAAGCCCAGTCACTCAGCTGTCCTCAGCAGCAGATGAACTGTGTCTAACCAGCTTGGGCTGCAGTTGTACAAGAGTCCTTGTGCTGTCTGCAGTTTAAATGAGACGATTCTGGACTGGATGTCGATTAGTCCCTGCCCCCCTTCAGCCACAGGTGGAGGGCTGCTACCCAGACTCAGAACTGCCCAAAACAGAAAAAGTCCAGGATGGCTCTCTGAATGTTCTTTATCAGGCCTCTTGGCAGAGTCAGAGTAATGAGTCTATGCCAAAAAGTCGAGGCGACCAAGTTATTGGCAACCAGAACTCTTCACCTATATGACAGCTGGGTGACCAACCATTTCCATTTAGACAACGGAGCACACACTTTCCCCTTAACTCCCTTCCAGTTTTTGCAATTCCAGTTAAGTCCTCTTCAATACTCACTACTAATGTCTTTCTTAAGTCCCTGCTGCCTTTATCCTAGCAGTGGAGTGGGAGGTGTATTGCTGGCAAAAAAACATGAATTTGTGCCTTTCCAACCTCCCACCAAGTTTCAGAGAACTAAAATCAGCTTTTTTGATTTTCCACTGCTGCCACAAGTGCTCAAAACTCTGGCAGAAAGTGCTATCTTGGAGGAGTTTATTGTTAAAAAGCCAGCCGGACCCTTTCAATTGGCAATATGATTCAATCTTTGGTGACAAGATGGTGGTCAGTGAAGCCAACAGGACTGATGTTACCCTGAACTAGTCTGGAGCTGAGGCTTTGGGAGATGTAATTTCTGTCTAATCCAGCTACACTCACCCTATTATTGCTCACCCTCACCCATGTGTACTGTCTGGACTGTGGATGTTTGACCCTCCATGTGTGTAACAGATCAGAGTGATTATCTTGTTCAGGCTTTGAGATGAATGTGGATGGGGTTCCTTCTGCTTCTCCTGTCTACTGTGAAGTCTAATTTCCAGTTTAAGTCTCCACCAATGATGAAATCTCCAGCAGGGTGAAAAAACCTACTCTTTGTGCTCCTTGATTTGGTGCACATATGTTGACAAAATTAAGCACTGAGATCTCTAATTCTGCTTTAACCACTAACAGTCGACCCTTCACTGCTTCATTGGTAGGATAAAACTGTTGCGTTGGCAGCTGCACTGAACAGAACAGCTACCACTGCACTAAAGCCATGACTAAGGACACATGGACCCCCCCACACCCCCCTCCAGTCTACCTCATCTATTGGGTTACTGTGTGTTACCTGTAGAAACCCTTTTCTGTGTAGCAACCTCTAAAATTAAAGCCATTTTGCTCCTGTCTCTCCCACCAATGATGTGTAGAGGCCCAAATGTGAGGTTCTGCATAGAGACTGGCAGGAGACTGTTGTGCCTTGCCGCATGGCCAGAAAAAGAGCGGCCTGCACTTACCTGAAAAGCCTATAACAAAGGAACAGACCTGAACAAAGGGCCATAAAATAAACAGGCGCCAAAGTTTGTCAGCGTTGTCTCCCATAAACCCAGGTAGGGGGCATGGCCAGGATCCAACACCAGGAGTTCTCATTGGGGGAAAACTCCCCAAATCCACAAGGAACTCCCAGTACGGCCATGACGTCACTAAAAGTTTATAACCAGTGAACACCTAAGACACACCGCCTTTCCACTGTAACGTAAAGTTACTACAGGAGGTGTTTTCTGGTCGGACGTCTCCCCCCCCCTTTAAACCTAGGTAACAGCTTCCCCAAACTCGCTGGACGAGAAACTGGCTGTTTTCGCCCCATTTTGTTTTTTTGTTTTCAGTTTCGTTTTTCAGTTAAAGGACCAGCGCCGCTATCGGTAAACTGAGTTTGCCGATCGAGCTGCTGAGTGATAGACATACGGTTATTGTGCGCTCCTGTGACGGTTAAAACCATATTTGCGTTGAATGCTTTCCTTTCCTCTTTCTTCCTACTAACCCACATCACATTCACATACATACACGCATTCATACCGTTCCTTACAGGCACGGTCGGCGCCATTACAGTCTAACTCTAGAGTTGAGACTTGTAATTACAGTCGCCATTACACTTTTAGCAGTCAGCCCCTAGTGTTTAAGCTCGTAACTACCGCCGTTACAACACCCGGTAGCATCCTGCCCCCAGTGTTAAGGCCGGTAATTACAGTCACTGTTACACACTCATTAGTGCCCTGCCTCTAGTGCTCAGGGAAGGGATTTCAGTCTCCACTGTACTCTCGTTCCCTCAAGTCACATCTTCCGAGCTCGTCTGCCATCTTGGAATCACCACTCTGCGGCCTCCTCCTCGCCCCCCTTTACACACTCTCCCTCACACACAGATACACAAACACACACGCTGGATGCGTGATTACTGTGCATATATTTTGTGGTAATAGCTGGTTAAGATAGTCAGTGCTCGGATTCATGCCTTTTCACTCACTTTATAAATGTAAGATAGTGGTTTAAATATCAACATTTTTAAGTGAATATCCTTTTTGAGACTGTATTCCAGTCTGTTATTGGTCCCTGATACCAGGGTGGTGCCCCGATATTATTAATTAATTATTAATTAATAAATATTTTTTACTGATATTGATAAGTACACTGATAAGTGCTAAATCTTATTGATGATATTGCCAATAACTAAACTTGCTCCATCCAGTGCACAACAAGACAGTAAAGAAAAGAAAACACTGTGTAATACATGATCATGTTACTTTCTGGTCGTTTTAACAGTTTTATCTATTGTTGCTTTTCTCAAAGTTGTAATGTGCTTTTTGAGACAATAACCTTTTTTTTCATCCAAGAGATCAAATCCAACAAGCTTTTGTTAGTACAACAGCAGACCTGATGAACTTGGCACTGAAGTAGACACTCACTTTGACAGACTTTTTAAATGTTTCATCTAGGAATTGATTTATTTCCTCCAAAGAGTAGAGATGGCTGTTCCTGTTAGGACCTTCACTGACAGATACTGTATCCGGAGTCAAACTCCACGTCCTCTGCTTTACAAGAGGCCTGGTTGCTGAGCACACCCTGTCCTTCCCCAGTGATCACACTGAGCTCTTTTTCTGCTGTAACTGTGGAAGCTGTTTCCTCATCATTTTCTTGCTGTGATAGTACTTCAGTGGTGGCAGACTGAGAGCTGCTCAGATTGTCTGCAGCCACAGAAGCCTGCTGCTTCACGGGCTGGCTCTCACCCCCCTATCATTGCTCTTAGACTGTGAACCAACGGCATCCGCCACTGTGTCCACACCGCCGTAATCCGCCACCACTGCTCCCGCAACAACACGGTCCGCCACACCCCCGGGCACAGATCCGCTGGCAACCGGCTGCTTGACACGTGAGGTGCTTGTGTCCCTCATGCCCACACTCAATACATTTCAGCTGTCCTGAACTCTGGAAGTAGGAAGTACACCATGTAGGAGCCGTCACCAAGCTTAACCCTGAAAAATGTCTCCAGCGTCTGTGAAGGCGAGTTCAGGAACAACACCTGTCGGTGCAGAGGCTGCACATGCTTTAGTTTGGGATCCTTACATCCCAAAACAGATTGTTTTGAAACCGCTAGCCAATTTCCCAAACCTACTGAGCTTGTTCTCCAACAGCTTGAACATCGGATACGGTGATCCAGATGGAGGGAACTGACTGCGGGGACTCCTGCACAAATATGTCGCAGATAAACATGCCACGGTCAGGCGGTGAACAAGAGGCTCATCCCTCAGGAAGACGACCACTGCTTTGTTCATCCATGTCACAAAACAAGATTGTCATGTCCCACCTACTGACCAACAGCCAAACGAAACCTCCTCCTCAGTAATGTTACCGTCGGGCAGGACGATCCTCACTCCCTGCCGGATAGACAGAGGTGGCGTCTGGGAGGATGCCATTCCTCCCGAAAACCACCAGACAATAAAACCTGATCACTCAACAAACACTTGAAAAAACTCATAAGAAAGCTTACCTGATCGTGTATATAGGACAGACAGAGAAAACTCTAGAAAACAGGGACAGAAACCAACCAGAAACATTCACCACCGTCACTCAAAGTCATCGGAACCGGGAAAGAGGAGGAGAGGAGAGGGGATGAGAAGGGGGAAGAGGAAAGTGGAAACAAGGTGAGGGGTCAAGAAGGCAGAGGCTAGTGAACATGGGGAGGACCTGAAATGATAGGGCAAGCAATGAGAGTACACATAGTGAGGACAGGAAACGGTGAAGGAGAGAAGAAAAAGAGGGGAGGAAATGAAGAGTAGACAAAGAGAGGAGAGGAAACAAGTGAGAAAAAGAAACAAGTATAAGCTGGAGGAAAAGAGGAAAGGAAGGTGAACGAAACAAGGAGATGAAGGCACTGTATAAAGGAGAAGGGGAAAAAGGTAGTTGCAAATGTAGAGGCGAGAGGACCAGGAGGGGAAACAGATGGAGACATAACAAAAGGGAGAGAAGGAACAAAGAGAGGAGAGAGACAGGAGAGGAACCTAACCAGCCAGATATTCTGCCCTACATCTAGAGCTCTGCATTTTGGATAATGAAGAGAAGCAGGTGGGCGAATAGATTCTGTCACAGTCTACAAGACGCGAGGACATTGGCACACACACACACACACACACACATACACACACATCAGCAAGCAGGCCAACACTTCAGCCATCGTTATGAAATCACAAATTCTGATTATGCCTTGTGTGTGTGTGTGTGTGTGTGTGTGTGTGTGAGTGACTATATCCTCTTTAGACAGGCTCAAGGAGCAGACTACTGAGATCCAGATAATAATCTCCCAAACAGACTCCCAAGTGCAAGTGCTGTTTTTCTGCACACAGTCAGACAGAGACTGACTGTGTGCAGTAGAGAGAGAGACAGACAGACGGAGAAAGAGTATTTTTTTTTTTATCAGGCCTCCCTTACGTTATCTAATATTGGTTTGATAACATGTTCTCATTATTTATGCGTCAATTTTTATGCATACTGTTTATACCAACTTCTATGAATTCAAGCATCATAAAAACAGCACAACATGGAAAACCAATCTGTTCTCGTTCCCATGAGGTCAAATACTCCCACTTTGGCATCTGATCGAACAAACAAGGCGCCCTTCACCGCTCAGAACAACTGCTCCAGTTGTCCCCTGATTCCAAAGGGTTCGCATTCCCAGATTGTGTCTTGTGTCTATATATGAGATGTACCGGCCCTGGCCGTCTCAAATTGCTGCAGGCATACTGGACCTTTGTTGTCATGGTAACAATGACAAATTTGTGGTTTTCATTCTAAATGGTGGCGTTTAGTTTCTTGGTTAGGTGTCGAAAAAATCCTTTTGGTTTAAAATAAGTATCTTCGTTATAAGGGCACTGTTGCCTCACAGCAAGAAGGTCCTGGGTTCGAATCCCGGATTGAACCCGGGGTGTTTCTGTGTGGAGTTTGCATGTTCTCCCCATGCTAGCGTGGGTTCTCCCCGGGTACTCCGGCTTCCTCCCACAATCCAAAGACATGCACATTAAGTTAATTGGTAACTCAAAAATTGCCCGTAGGTGTGAGTGTGAGTGTGAAAGGTTGTCTGTCTGTATGTGGCCCTGCGATTGGCTGGCGACCAGTCCAGGGTGTACCCCGCCTCTCGCCCGAAGTCAGCTGAGATAGGCTCCAGCTCCCCCCGCGACCCTGACGGATAAGCGGTATAGAAAAAGGATGGATGGATGGATGGATCTTCGTTATATTTAAGTTTAAGATGAAAGTTTGGCATACGAGCTATCAACCAGCCCCCCCCACCACCCCCACCCGCCCACCCCACCCCCTCCTCCTCCTGCAGACTCTCTCAATCTTTTAAACTACATTGCCCTTTACAGACACTGAAGTGTGCCTTGTTTATCAGTATCAGACACCAAAGGGGGTGACAAAGTGTTGGCATTTGATGGCCTGAGAGTGAGAATGGGCTGGGCAAACCCATTTCTCATATGTCATTACCTCATTATATCTCATTATTTAAACAAGTGAAAAACGTACACAACTTTCAAGGGGATTACAGGACTAAATATCTCCCAAATATTTGCTCTTGTGCCGGACATTTTAAAGACATTATCTTGGGGACAAAACAACCAAGAGCAAGAAAACAAGAAAACTCTTCAGGAATTTAAACTTCTAAAAGCGAACTCTGGAATTCAAACTCTTGAGGACGGAAGGCCTCATGAAAACAACAGCATTTTTGCTGACACCACAACAGTTCATCTTGTCCTGTGAGGAATCCTAAAACATTTGTTGGGAACTCACAGCTGTAGCATGAAAACAATTCTATGTCTTGATTTAGCTCCTATGCCAAACTGTTTGTTGTGAAATGCTGGAGTATATTTCTTCCCCAAGTTCTCTAAGATCAACACCAGCTATCCTCACTCACCCAGAATATATTGATCACACCGGACTGAATAAGACTATAGCAGCAAACCATCCATGTGTATTGTACCCAGTAAGTGTTTTATTGCTTATGAATTCAACATTTCCTTTTGTAAAAGGAAGATTGTGTTATTTCTTCTTTCAAAAGTTACATTGTCTTGCTTTAAGGCAAACTGTAGTTGTCCTTGTAATATACTGTACACATTTGAATAAACCAGTTGTTGTCAGACTAAGGAGTAGGGGAAATAAAACTTTCTTTTTATGAAGTTTTGATTTTGTTCTCCCACTCTTTCTGTCTTTCTCGATTCTCTTCACCCCCATTTCCAGGTCGTTCCAGGCAACTCCGTCTGTCTCCTTCTCCCCCATGTGCCACCATCTCTCTTTCTGTCTCTGCCTGCCCACAGAGGCAGCAGATAAAGAGCTGGCCTCCATGGATGCAACGGGAACTCACTGCAGAGAATATCTCCTCACTGCTCAGCCAAACGCCAGCTTGCCCCTCCATTCTCTTTCCCTCAATCAACCAGTTTTCTTTTCTCTCTCTCTCTCTCTCTCTCTCTCTCTCTCTCTCTCTCTCTCTCTATCTTTCTCTCTCACAGTCCCTGCCCGTCTTTCTCAAAGTGTTCCCAGTGCACGCTCTTCAACTGAAATCACACACACTTAACCAGCCAACCAGGAGCTGGGTTTGACAATTCACAAACTCCAAAAGTGCACTAAAAGCTCCAGTGAGACAAAGAGGGAGAAATGTGTGAAGGTTGAAAAACACGGAGCAATGCATATTGGAACATGAACAAAACTGCATTTTAACATAGATGACTATCCAAATGGCTCAGTCTTTGCAGAAAGTAAATGTGAAAAATAATCTAATTATTGCTCTTACTTGATCATAAAAATTTTTTGAAGAGGATTCTTTTAGTAATTCTGATCTCATGCAGTTTTGGCTTGGAACATGTACTTCCTCCCCCACAGGCAGCAGTACAAGCACTCATGTCTTTTACTTTTTGTAACTTATGACACAATTCAGTACATTTACATTTAGACAGTTTTATATATAACCAGTGTTTCTGCCTCTTAATACTTAATACTTAACTTTAATAACGGCTTTAACTAGGCTTTTTTTTTTTTTAAAGAAAAACACAAAATCATTTCATGCTTGATTGTGGAATTTGAACATTTAGGAAATTTTTGATGCATTTTGATTGTCACCAATGGAAAGATGCAAGTGTGAGCATGAGTGGTTGTCTTTCTGTATGTGGCGACCCTTAAGGATAAGAAGTATAGACAATTGATGGGTGGATGGATGGAAAGATGCAAAAGGAGTAGGTTCACTCCACTCAGCCTGAACTGAGGTCAAAAGCACTGGAGCGAGTGTAATAAGTTTTAACTTTAAGGGGAGCTGCATCAATTCTTCCACATCAAAGTCAGCTTACAGGTGTTGGGGAGAACTACTGCATATGTAAAAAAAAAAGTTGTACAAATCCTTTTATGGCTCCAGAGGGAGCTGCATGACACCTGATAAACTGCCTCAGAACGGCACCTGTGTGGAGTTAGGAAGGCTAATACAGGCAACAGGTTTTGACAAGAGGGAAGAATGCATGAATAAATGGGCTGATAAAGTTCTGCTGGATCAATTTAGATTTTTAAAACTGTCCATTACGAGTAGCGCAGAATTGTAGGAGTGTATGCTAAATTGTTCCACAGTTTGTAGCACACTGTTAAGCAAAAAATGTTTCCATATCCTAGAGCTGTATGACTTCATGAATGTATACAGCAATAAAACAAAAAGGAGGAAGTATTGAAGAATAAAAAATAACTGCATGTACTTTCTGCATAGCTCTGAAATCAGCAAATGTCCAAGATACAAAGCACATACAGAAAGTGTCAATGCATTTTGTTTTTTGCAAGAGCTAAATATAAATTAAATTTAAAATACATTTGGCAGATGCTTTTGTCCAGGTGTGATAGAAGCAGTATAGGGATGAGATTAAAGTCATGCAGTACAATCAGGGGAAGACAAGAGTCCATATGATTCAGTAAGGAAGAGTGACTTGTTCAGGGCCACACAGTAGTTAACATTATGGACACAAAGATTATGTTCTAAGTATTTGGGGATCTGAGGAGTTGTCCTACAATTACAGACTGATTTTACAGGTGTTTTTATAAAGTTTATGCTGATATTTTCAACTTTAAATTGATTTTAGACAAAGGACGAGAAAAAACTAAAACATGCTAAACTAAACCTTCAAAATTCTTAACTTTTTGTGTATATCAAGGGGAAGTCAGACCAATGAACTAAGCGTTTCTTAAATCCTGATTATGTCACATCTCATGCCAATGGGCAGTTTTTTTTACAGACGATATGAGCGATTTAAGGTCACTCTAGCATTTGGGAGCAGCAAGGGTCAAGTTCTGTAGAGCGGTGACCAAGTCATGGCAACACAAAGACAGCTAAAACCCCATTGGTGTGTAGAGCTGAATTGTGACCTGAAGGCATGAGGTCATGCTCCCCCAGCAACATTTCACACCCATACCAGGATTAATAAATTCATACCAAGCTGCAACAGAGGGACAGACTGGCAGTGTAGGAGGGAAGTGATAAATGTGGGTTTTGAGAGACTGATTCATTACAATTAGTTACTCCTCGTGAATCCTTACTTACATAAAGAATCTTCTAAAGCCCCATTCTCAGCAGGTGAGTATTACCTGTGGACTCCAGCCTATTCCCATTCTCAGGGATTCAAATACTGCCGCTTTATCAACCCCTATGGCGTCTGGTACCGAACCACAAGGCACTCTTTAGTGTCTGTATGAGGTACACTGTCTGCGTTTGCAACATAATGTATAACAGCAATAGCAGTTCACATTTGGAGGGGTGGATTGATGCTGCAAACTCTAAACTTTGACCTGATGCCCTGTGAAACCAAAAGGAAAAGTTAACATTATTTTAACCCAAACCATCATCTTTTCCTAAACATAGCCAAGCAGTTTAAGAACCTAAACTGCTACAGTTTCAGAACATCAAATGTGAACTATTAGGGTGCGTCAGTATTTGACAAACAAGGAATGAGAATCATTTGGAATGAGGGAAATACCAGAAGAGTTGCTCTGAATGTCAAATATTGACACAGAAGGGTGCTTTTTGCATTGGTATCAGACACCAAAGGCGGTGACAAAGTGTCAGGATATGATGCCCTAGAAATGAAAACGGGTTGTGGGGCCTCAGCTGATTAAAGAATTAACCTTGCCAGACTCTGTGTTGCCTGTTATCACAGTCTTTGTTTAGTTAAAATTTACTGACCAAATCTCAACGATCATTTCTGGATTCAACTGAAATCTAATGTAACACAAAAGAGTCCCGGGGAAATATGTTTAGAGCCTGATAGAAGATAAAATTTTCCCTACCAAGTGCTGCCATGCTTCTCATTATCAATTCATATTTTGCATTCATGCAATGCTTACAGATTTTAATCCTGTTTCCACTCCCTTTTGCCTGTTTACCCATTACACACACTATAAAACTTGCATGCTCCTCTCCGTCTTTCTCTTTCTGTCCACAGGGGCAACTGATAAAGAGCTGGCCTTCATGCATGAGGAGGGAATAAGGGATCCCTCTGTCTGTCTCTGTAAAGACAAAGATGAAAACAGAGAGCACACAAATACAGAAATCATCAGTAGAACTACAGGCACACAGAGCATAGATAAGTTTATTGACAACCAGTAAAACTGCAAGACAGTGAGACACAAATGCAGGTGCCAAAGTAGAGCCATCATTAGAGTAACCACATTGGTCATTTTTAGTTTCATTAATAGTTCACACAACTTCCTAACTTTGTCTTTTGACTCAGTCTTCAGCTGAGCCACATCTTGATTCTCTTGTAACTCCCATGGTTCAGATAAATAAGCAAATGATTGGCATGAATGAACATAGCCTAAACAATGGAGAAATCTGCATTTTTTACAAGTCAAATTTGCAAACTTGTTCTGTTGTAAACCTAATTACTCAACTGAGAAGAATACATTGTGTTGTATAATGAGCACTGGACCTTTTTGCAGACAAAATCACAGCATTCTTTTGTCCAGAATTATCAACATCAGCTTGTGCAAGGTTCGGTCAAGTCCTCAAACACTTACTAGTCAGACGGTCTCTTCACCTACAGAATAATGGCTACTTTGTTCATAAAACAATGGGGGACAACAAATCGAGTTGTGCTTGAATGAAACCAAGAGATTTGCCATAACAGGTTGTTGTGACCACACCACAACAGGGTTATTGTTTGTGGGGTTGTTATTGTCATTTTTAGGCGTAATTAAAAATTGGCTTACAATGGATGCAAACCTTTTAAGATACAGTACCAGTATAAAATGTTTTATTTATACATCACATATTTTATATATTAATTCTATTGCTAGTAGAATTCAATTGGTCTGATGTGTTTCAATGCTGTGATGACAGATGTCAGCCATATTGTTATTCCTTCTCCAGAGCCATTGTATCATGTCCATCTAGCCATCAGTAATTATTTCATTTCCACTCCGAATTGCTTCATGGGAAAATTTGGTAGTATGGTGTCCATTGACCTAACTCTTTCTGACACACGGGTTATAAGTACTGTTCGTCCATCCATCCATCGTCTATATTGCTTATCCTTAAGGGTCGCAGGAGGGGCTGGACTGCATGTCTTTGGACTGAGGAAGCCCACAGTCCACAAACATGCAGTTCTAATCAGTGGGGAGATAATTGAGTGGATAATAAAGTACTTGGGTACTCACTTTGCTTTTCAGTTACAATGGGCTCACCAAGTGGACTATGTTATATGTATGTATTAATGAATAAGTCCGTGTCTGTATTTTCTGTGAAGGCTCGGGGTTCATGGAATGGTATTAAGTTATGGCTTTTATGTGGGGAAATCTACAATATCTCTGTAGGGCATCATGTAGTACTCTTGGTGGATGTTCCATAGTATATAGATCTGTGTGTTGACTGTGATTTGATTGTGTACGTACCAATGTAATAATAATAATAGTACATTTTATTTATAGGGCGCCTTTCAAAGCTCACAAGGTCGCCGGTATATTGGTATTGTATATAGAGAGGCTGAGTGCTTTTGTGTTCACTCACCATGCACAGTTCTTTAGTGTAGCCACTGAAAAGGTAACTATTGTTTACAAATGTGCATCCATAGATAAACTTGACTTTAAAGTTGCCATAAAAAAAAAAAAAAAAGCCCACAAGTAATCTTAGCCAGGCATCAGAACTAGTGGGCTACAACATTTGGTACACTTTTTTGTTAATATGGGATATTTTTATAATATGTGTTTGACAATGCATGTTACATTATGAAGTGTCCAGTATTAAGAACTTTGCTCCAGAGTGTCATAAACAAAGTAAGGAGGCGTAATAAGATCTAAGAAAAGAGTTCTGCTTTCCTCCGGCTGAGGACTGCTGCTCCTCTTGAGGGTACACAGCTCATTGCCGGGGAGTGAATTTGTTGCCACATGTAGTTTGGATCTGAGACATAGACAAGAACAGAGAGGAAAGAGTGGGGCTGATAAAGATGGGGGTGCATAGAATGGAGTGCAAGATAGACTATAAAAGGGAACTGAAGGGAAAGATAAAAGAAAGGAATGGGGAGAAAGGAAATGAAAATGAAACGTAAAAAGAAGTGTGAAGAGAGTGAAATTAGAGACGGGGCTTTGCGAATAGGGACAGAGGTATGAAAGCTTAACAGAATACCTAACCATCTGCATTTCAATTTCCTCCAGCTCACCAAAGTCCTATTGCCAGTCTGTCTTTCTTCTCTCCCCTCAGTTCCATTACTTTTTTTCATCCCCACTTGCCTCTCTATCTCCATTCCTTTTAATCCTGTCACTCTTTATTATTGTAATTCACTCCTCATCCCATGACTATTTGTTTTGTTTTGAGGTAGAGTGTAACTCTTAGCCAGAGCAGACACATAACAGCATGTTTCCTGACAGCATCATATTCAGTCATATGCCAAAGCAGTTATTCAGAGAGCTGCTTCTATTTGGACTATTTTTGTGATATTAAGTGCATATTTTTAGTAGTGGAGAAAGCATTCATATCCTTTGCTTGAGTAAAAGTAGCAACGCTACAACATAGAACAATGCATTTCTGCATTCAAAATGTCACCCTCTTCCTCTAGATAAACAGGAGTCATAATTCCTACCATAGAGGTCTTTATTTACAGTTGTTGCAATAGTTTTTTTTTGTACAAGACACATCTTGACATAATTTTTGGATACTTTTGGCCCAGTTAGAACAGTCATAAAATATTCAATGGGAATTTCCTGTGAAGGTTTTAAATATTCAATAGTTTATCACCTTATAGGATGTTTCTAATGTTAAGTATGATTGTCGAAGTAAGACTTTTAATTAACTTATAAACAACTAGAGGACCACATGGATATAAACTGTCTATTTGTATTGTTTTGTGCTATAGTGTGCTATGCTCAACATTTTCGGTGTGCTCTGTTGGAGCTGGAGTTGGTCCACGTAGCATGTTGCTATGGCAATTCAAGCAATATGAGTGCAACTTTAGCCGAGTCCCACTCTGCTAAAGTGGGCAAAACGTTGCAAAGAATTTCCCCATTTCTTTTGAAGTAGCTGCTTTTGGTGTTTATTGTTTGTGATGCTGTCATTCAATGGGTTGATCTTTGATGTCTAAATGGCAGAAATATTGTGATATGATTTGACTTGAATAGAAGGTGGGACAAAGTTCCTTTGCAACTAATCCTCCAAATTAAATTTGTCATTTGTCCCAATTTGTCTGTGCCTTCTCAGAGCTGTTATAATCACTGTTGGAAAAACACATTTGCTTTTGATTTGACGATGCAACTGTACGGTTAAGGTTTGGTTTGGTGTCGGCACACAAACAATTTTCTTAAGTTTAGGAAAACACTGCAGCTTTAGTGATAAATGACTATAAGGTTAAGGGGACCTTTGTCATGTCATGTTTGCAGTAATAAATAGGCGGCTAGGGATATGAAACGATTGTGATCACACCTTACAAAAAACAATGCTTGAAACACTGATGGAGTCATTCTACTTGGGAGGACAGTCTCTTGCTTTGAGTGAGGGTTTGTTGTTCATTAGTTTTTATCTGCTTTATTTTTGCTTATACTGCATTTATAGGCTCGTTTTTGCTGTCAGTTACAACCTGAAGATCCCTCTGGTTACTTGGATGGCTGTTTTGGAATGAGCTGTTACACGTGACCTCTTTGCACTTCTGATAAATGCATCAACTTTGTTTTCTAAGTGAAATCAAGTATATATAATCGATTTAAAAAACATGTTGCCGCTAGTTACATCAGATGTTTGTTCATTTTCAAATAGCACTGGTATTCCTGTAGATACAAGTTGTAATACTTCTGCATTTGAAGCTGAAAGAGACTTCCAATAGGAGATAAATGGAAATTTTAAATGTCAAACAAAAACACAGTAACTAGCAAATTGAAATGTGATTGAGTTCTGTATGATGCAGAGGTCAATCTATGTTTTCATACTATGGTCAAATTCCCCTAAGAGCATTTATGTTTGTGTTATGGAGGCAAAAAGATGATATAGACCCAAAGAGGGAATCCATGGAGACACGCAGATAATACAGAAAAATATATGTACACTGTGTTATCAGGCTCTTCAGTGCCTTACAGTAGTGGTAAGTTATCTCTTACCGAAACAGCAACCCCCAGTGGTCACAGCCAACACTGCAGACTGATGATTCCCTCCTGTTGAAGGATGCCTTTATTTACTCAGCTTGTGGAATCATTTAGATGGAGCTGAGATGGGCAGCTGATTATCGGGACAGGCTGCAGGACAGGACGGGGTTGTAATTGACTGCGGCAATCTCTCAGTACCTCTCTTTTTATTATCCCTATCTCACGGTCTTTCTCCTTTCATACTGCTCATTGAGAGGAAAAAGTATTTTTTAGGCGTTGACTCTTATTCAAAATAGCCATTCACAAATCCAATAAGATTCCCTGTGAATGGTTTAACCTCTATAAGTCCTCCAGTACTGCGTGTTTTTCATCCTAACTAATCATATCTCGCAAAACATATTTGCCCTGCTGCTGAACATTGGACTCTTGTCATTTTTGTACTTATGTATTCATTCTTTTATCGGGGGGGTGGGTTATGGGAAGTTTTGAACATGAGTTGGAAAGCATCATTATATCTCCAGAGTGAACTGAGTACTTAAATTCAGCTGCAATTTTTCAATCAACAGCAGCACGTACATCTGCTTTACCTCAATGAAAGATACCAAAAAGAAACCACCTAAAAAGCCTGCAGAGGGGTTTGTATAGGGACAGTAGAGAAATGTCCCAACCAATGTTTTGGGAGAACAGAATTGTCCCTACCAATATTTGAGCAAAGCCATATTAGATAATTGTGATGTGCCCTTTTAGAGGCTACATCTCCAAGACTACTGCATAGAGTGCGTGCGTGTGTGTGCGTAGTGAGTGAGATGGTGGATAGGACTGGAGGAGAGAGAAAGGTTAGCACAGAAGTTATAAATCTGGCAGTAAATACACAGTGTAGGTTCTACTTTGTCAGTAAATAAAGGCTGCAGCTTCTAAAGACCAAAGTTAAGTAAAGGGAAAGTAAAGTTCTTGTGTTTTGATTCCCAACTGCTGGGAAAGTGAAGGTGTTTCGCCCCCGAAGGGAGAGCCAACTTTGGCCCTTATTGCGTCATATTCTATTATACTTTGAATTGTCACCTGGCGCCTGAATTTTATGTTTTCCTTAACATAAATAAATGATAGCAAATGAAAAGATGTCGACATGGCACAAACTGGTGCAAAACAATTCAACATAAGGCAGGAAATTAAGTGTTTGATGTTAAAAATGTCCTGATGACGACCCCCACATTCTCCACTTTATATGTCCCCACCAGTGTTGAAGCGAAACCAACGCCCGTTTTACAAAGAGACACAAAATGGCTTCGAAGAGACACAAAAAAATCAAATGGGAACACAAAATAACTATAAAGACACAGAATTAGTAAAATGTGTCTTTTTCAGTCTGTTTCTAGAAAGGGTGAGGGCCTTTGACAAAGCTGCACCAGGGAAGCCATTGTCTCATAATCCATCCATGAGTGTGTGCCCCATATGGAATCTGATAACATTATTCCTCTCTAAATATAGAATAAAAACATGACTTTTCAATTAGTTACACAGCAGAGAATAGCTGCAAGCATCTTTGTTAGCCAGTGGATGAAGATGATCCTCACTATGAGATGGTTTCTGGGGAGCTAATTCCAGATCTGTGTAAGTGTGAAGAGTCAGTGTGTAACTGTTGTCAAACTGCCATGTGGCTACAGCGAGAGCTACGATGAGTGCTGAAGTACCAGTAATTGGTTTCATTTATCCTCTTCAGACCTTTTGGGCATCCACACAAAGGAAAGTGTTATCGTAGAGGTTCCCATGCATGCACATAACACACACACACACACACACACACACACACACACTCACAAGCTTCTTGTCTGGCCTTCTAGTGTGAGCCAAGGGAGCCTCTTCTGGATTTTGCAGTGTTTATGGGATTCCAGGGTGGGCAGATGAGCTGGGCTGAGAGCTCCCAGAAAAAGATTTAAGCATTTTTGCCAAGAGCACATCCCTGCCTGACTCCTTGCCTTGCTCTCTACAGTCAGAAACAATTATTGAATCAATGTCTGACGGTCGATTGCTTTGGTGAGATTTCCTTTTATGCTCTGAAAGAGGCGAGAGTCGTGGTCATTTAGAGGAACAATAAACTTGTTTTTGTTCTCTTATTTAAAGCTGTTTACTGACATTAACCTAACACTATCTGGCACATGCTATTAACCAGAGTGACTCACAGCACAGAGAAAGCAATAGATTTGGAGTTGGGGTTGGCCCGGCAGAAATGGAATTGACTGGCGCGGCAGTTGAAGGTGTTAGCGTTACGCTACATCCAATGAGCTGAACACTTGATAATGAGATGTCACTGGTCATGATAATGGATTATATTCTTGCTTTTCCAAGTGCTCAAGGCTTCTGTTATACATCACTTTGGCATGAAGAGGCTGTGGAGGCTAATCTAGTAAGAAAACAGTTTGATCCCTTAGAGTTTTTAGACTCTTCCTCCTCTGATATACCTAACAGAGCTGAACTTATGCATCCATCACCTGGAAAAGCCTTACCCATTGATTAGTTGAAATTTGTGCTTTAATCTTCATTACAAATGAAGTCAGAGGGAATCTGTGTTTTTCCAGGTTGTCTGACCTGAGCTGAGTCTGAGTTAGACAGGTTTTACACCTTGAGGCTGTTAAAAACTACCCAGCAACTCATTTTGATGATGACCAACTTTTAATTAAAATCAGCACGACGGTAAAAATAGAAGTGTTGGTGATTTAAATCTTTTTTATATGACCACACCAGTGATTTTAAATTCAAATTTGACACAATAATTTGCATCATAGCTAACCATTCTGCAACCCATTTTGTTAAAACTTGCTGAAGCGAACATCAAATCTGCATTTTCTCTCTTTGCTTTTTGGATGAAGAGGAAAAATGCACAATGTAGAATTCTTACAGCTCACATCTTAAAATGGTCATTCAAAATAAAAATATGACTTGTGAAAACAACAACAGTGACTAATGAGTAGCATGTGCATAATAGACCTGACCACCCTGACTCACTGACTTTGCAGTCCGTTTCTGAGGGAATAAGTGATGCACAGCCTTGGAGGAAATGTGTCAAGTGAGGGCCTGCCAGCGCAGTCCTTCGAGGGAATCCTCCCCTGCTGAGCTGATTCCCCCGGGCAGACTGTGCTGACCCCACTTGTTTACCTTTCAGTGGTTTCACGTCCTGTTAAACTTTCCCTTCACAGTTTTCCCGTACAGTAGCCTATTTGTTGACTATCGGTCTTGTGTTTAGTCTACGGTTTGGCTACGTTGTGTTGGGCCTCACCCCATGGTGAAGACCACATGGTGAAGACCACGTGGCCACCAGTGTCCCCAAGTTTCACAGATAGGTGTGAAATCATCCCTGGACCCAGCTCCACAGCCACCATTGGCCAGAGTGGGACACATGATTTTACGACCTCAGGCCAACAAAACCAAGTCACCCCCACTGAACTCTCTCTTTCCGATGTCTGTCCTGAGGAGGACAGACCAGCTCTTCTCCGTCGTCTCTCCTGAAGAGGAGAGACCAGCTCTTTTCTGACTCTGCCTCAGTGTGGCCTCTAACAGAGCAGACCACCTTATGCATGGTAGCGACATGAAGTCCTGCCTGAACCAAGCAGATCAGCACCAGCAGGTACGACCCAGAGTCTAAACAAAGGAGCGACCGGATTCTTCCAGCCTGCAACCACACAGCAAAGGACAAGAACCACTTTCCAACTTTCCTCCGGCAACAAGCTGGGAAAGCAGCTCACCTCAAGGACTCTTCTTCTCCCCCTTTAAGGACTGGTAACAAACTCTAATTGGGCATAATTAGCATAGCATTACTGCATACATGGTTTAACCTTGTTGATGTATTTGATTTGCTTTAATGTTCATTGAGTTGGGTTATTGTGATGTGTTGTAGTTTACTGTGCAGCCATTAAGTTTAGTTGATGTTAGTTTGTTCACACAGACACAGGGTCTACATGCAACTAACCATCCTTTCTTAACCTGGCACCTTTATCTACACACTCACACATACAGTTACAGCAGGCCTAGACTGAGGGACAAAGCTAAGCTAACAGCTACAGCACTTAGCTTTCTTTGTTTCCTCTGCCCCACACCCCAGCGGGTCTGGCCATCACTATTTGGGCTCTCCCCCACCTTTGTGGTCCTACCTCACATTCCTCAGCCTAATCACACACACACACACACACACACACACACACACACACACACACACATTCTCTCCCTATTGTTTGTTTGCTAGTCATAGACACATAGTTTGTGTAGATTGTTTGATTGATTTTGTTCTGTTTTAATACCTGCTGTCTTCTTTAATATTGTACAAGGGTGAATACTGCCAACCTCTACACTGTCAAGAACTCCAAAATCCTTCAGCCATACTTGCAAACAAGTACAAATGGTGCATCTAGCTATCAATGTGGTAATTTTGGTAGTAATTATTAAATTAATTATAAAACATAATTCCAAATTGATAGTTTAGTAATTTATGAGACTAAATCAATTAAAACGGCTATTTCCTCGTTTTTCGAGGTGGTGCCCCAATCGAGGTGGACTTTATACAAAGTTCCATTAATTTTAATAATTAATTATCGTTGATAATTATTAATTATATCTGATAGCTAATTTGAATTTACCACTTGTTAAATCCCAACAGTTGAATACATAACGTACAGTATGCGGGCCGTTCGTCGGACCCCAGTGCAATGAGGGCCACCACTGGCCTCACACCAGGCAAGCGGTTTTCCGTACACTGCATTTCCTACATTGGATGGGGATTTTGTGTAGATGTAAGTAACAATATTATGAAGTAATTTAAGTATATCAGTTTATAACTATTAAGTGACTAAAATAACTCAAATGAAAGTAACTAACAATAATATCACATTTTGAAACACTTTTCATATGTTAAAAACAAGGATGACCGTAAGTTGGCAAGGACAAGTTGACATCTAAAGCAGCACTGTATCAACATTTTTTTTTTCAAATTTGACCAGCAAAATTACTATTTTTCCCATAAATTTATAAATTTGGACTGAATAACAAGCACTCTACTTAATTACGCATACAATGTAAGCCTCATTACTTTACTGGCTGAAGAAATGCCTCTGCTCCAACATCTGATGCGGTATAAGCTGCTGTCCCATTCCTCATGCAGCATTTTGAGCCCTTTAACCCTCCCGGACTCCCTCATGCATTCACATCAAGCTTGCAGGTGTTGTCAATTAATATTTGTGATGGTTCAGTGCTTAGGACAAAGGCTGGACATTTTGATTGAGCCAGGGTCAGTGGACTGGACCAGGCTGGAGCGTATCCCAGAATACATTAGACAAAAGGTAGAGAAACTCCACATTGCATATCAAAGTTTATAGGGATAGACTTGTGTTTCAAGTTCATTTTTTAGCTGGACTCTGTTTCAGTTTGATTTTATTGTTCATTGATGGCTATGCAAGGCAATCTTTCTCAATTTATGTAAATGCCACTTGTTTGGATTAGACATTTGTTTGGGTTATCTTTAACTATAAACAGATGGACCACATGGCAGGGCGAACACATCAACAAATAAAATTACATTGGCAACTCTGGTGATTTGGTTTTCAGACAACCTGAGCAGCATGTGTTTGGCATGTGGAAACACCAGGGGGCCGGATGCATTAAAATCAGTGCACACTCACAACGGAAACTTTACATACGTAAATAGAAAGAAACATGCATGCTTTCTTTTTTATCAGATTCTTAACATATTGAAGCCGCACATGCACATAGTTCTGTTTTATAAATCGCAATCAACCTCCACTCCCACAGTTCGCACTAAATGGATGTAGACCCCTACACTCTTAGATATCTGTTTGCATATCAATACTAGTGCCCACTCCACCATGCATTAGACCTGCCATTGAGAAGCGCAGCTTTTTCACCCATTGTGTTGCATTTGTTAGGTTCTCCAACAGCACCAGATAAAGGTATAATTGCTCACAGTGTGTTAACCACTACCCTGCCAATGAACTAAGTAAACAACAGCTATGGTGATGTAAATTTCTTTCTCAGTTATATCACTTAAAAACAAAAATGTTGTGTCGCATTCTTCCACAATTTTCAGAAGCAACAGGCTTTTGTGAGTCACAGACAAGAAGTAGCACACTGGGTGGTACACGACTGTGTATGAAGCTCCCGTCGAGGTAAATCATTATCATCCCATGTTTATTCAGAAAGATTTATTCAAAACAGACAAATTGCTGCACAATTATGCATCATTAGTGGGCTTATAGTAAGATTAGAGTGTTGAAAGGTTAACAAGAAATGCAGTTTAAGGTCACACATTTGGTTTTTCAGACACACACGCATACGTTCCTGTGTCCTTTCCATCTGTTTCACTACACATGTACACACATTCTTGTATTAATGCTAGTAATAGCCCTCCTGCTATGTGCACACACTCACACACGTACCACACACACAAACACACACACGTACACACACACACACACACACACACACACACACACACATGCGCGCGCACACACGCACACACACACACACACACACACAAACAATACATTCCCATAATGCCATGTGAGCAAGTCACAGCTCTCTCTGCTTGGCTCCCTTTTCACCTCAGTGTTCCTCCTCCGTTTGTAATGATCATTAGGCAGCTCCCTACACACCACGCAGGCAGCAGCTAACAAGGGAAGCATGTACATGCTGGCTATTAGAGACAATTAAAAACGTGTCTGTGTGTGTGTTGTGCGTGGGCATGTGTGTGGGAGTCAGGGACAACCTCACGCAAGCACAGAAGGGCATAAACGCGTTTGTGTGTGTGTGTGTTTTGTAAGAGCGGTGGTGTTTATATCAGCTCTTTCCTTCTCTTTCTTTCATCCACAAAATGTTGTTTGGTTCAGTGTCACCATGGAAATAAAGAGTGCCAGTCCCACTGGTAGAGAACGTGTCTAACAGCTGACAGTGAGAAGACATGCCTTTGAGTGTGTTTGTGTGCGACCAAGTGACAAATATGGATAATGAGCTGAAGCACTCTGTGAGAAAATAACTTGAAGATGTAGTTTGAGGATCATGACTGCTTGCTTTTGCATGATCTATCTTGAGAGGATCATTAATATATTTTACAAAATGTCTCAAGTGATCTAACAGTAACAAATCAGACATCACAGTACGTTATGCGGAGCTACAAGAAGGCTAGAAAAGCGCTGTAAAAAAAAGTAGTTCCACATTTCCTGATGCGTGCCAGCCATGCTGCTTCCCTTTAAATCTCATTCATGCTAAGTCTTAGTATGACTGACCATCATCCTCATCATCATCATTACCAGGTCCACACAAGCACACTTTGTCACTATCATTATTAAAAAACAATAGAATAAAGAACAGACGATGAAAACATGAAATCGTTATTGGAACATATTGGTCTGGAAAAGTCTGTGAAGCCCTTTCAATGGAAACCCATTACATATGTGGGAACCACAAAAGCATTGCCTGCAAATGGAGAAAACCTGGAACAGTCTTTATAGGAGCTGTTGGCCTCCAATAACTTTCAAAAATGTTTCAAAAATTCCCACAGGAATGTGACATTGTATGGACAAATTTCCAATATGGAAGGGAGCATGAATACCCACCCTAGCCGTCTGTGAGCTGAGACATAATTGTGCTATGCCACAAGATAATGACTCAAACACAAAAGCATGACCAAGTTGAGTCAAGTTTAAGTTGAAATACTTTTCTACTGCAGAGCACTGCGCTGTACAAACCTGTAAATCTACATAGAGAGGCCTCAAACAACGTGCAGGTGTGTGTGAGTCTCACAAAGTCTTGGAGACATACTATAAACAAACATCATCACACTGACCTGACCAGCTCACCAGAAATCCACTAGAGATCTTAAGATGTCACCTTGGCCACCTCTGGGAGGTGTGTGCCTTTGTGTGTGTCATCCCCCTGAGCTCGTGCTGACTCTCCTTCAGACACAAAGGTAGTGTTTTCTGTATAAAGTTGGGCTGAGACATAGTGGATTGTTTTTATTTTAATGTTATGTATATGTAAAAGAGACACAATGATGAAAGAAGTAGAATTGCATACACATGCAGCAATCCATCTAATGCAACGTCAAATACAATAAGCATATATCCAAAAATCGGTTGAAGAAAATGCTAGTTGAAATTGAAGCCATATTTACAGACTACACTCGAGGTGGCGTAGTATGTGAATGTAAAATTTCCAGATTTTAGGGGCCATTGGAGGCAAATTCACAGACCACACTTGACTATAATTTGAGAGGATTTCAACAGAGGATTTAAGATGTCTCTTGGTGATCTCGCAGTATAATGGTCTGAACATGCAGAGCCTTATGAGTGCTAAGAGTAATGTTAAAATCTGGCTGTGTTTAATGGGCACCTGATGTAAAGAGACTGCTAACAGGAGACATAGAGTATAAGAACAATGTGCTGTTTTAGTGAATACTGTCGCAGAAGCAGTTCTGAGCTTTACGTGAGCTAAGTTGTTTGTGCATACAGCACAGCAGTAGTTAAAGTGAGTGATGATGAGCATGAACAAGTGTTTTCATGTTAAACAGTGGATGGATTTTCCTGATATTCCTTATCTGACTGCACAAGACTGTATATGTTGAAGTCCTGAGGCGTGCCTCAATTTGCTTCTGCGGAACTCCACCAAAACCAATCAATCTGTTCTGTCAAATGCTGCATTTAAGTCAATCTGTGCTTATACTCAACATTCACGTTCATGTTTGGAAATTTAAGGGGCTCTTTAAAGGCAGTGCTCCTGCTGAAAACTGCATCACAACTTTCTGCGCACTGGCAGCCAGCAGCCCTGCCCCTCAAACAACCTGAGTCTATCAAGGTCATACATTCTTGAGGGACATCCAGTCTATTGGATACAATAGATCATCATCATCATAATGTTAAATTCACCAACTTTGATAACTCAATTTAGATATAAACTAAATAAATAAATAATCATAACAAATCACTGCAAGGCCACTCTTTAGACACTAGACTGATTACAGGATAGTCCCTGGATTTTAATATACTTTTTGAAGCGGAAAAAAAACTGTGAGAAATATAACAAAATATTAAATGTTAAATTCAAAGAATTCAAAACAAAGGTCTTGCTATAAAGGGATATAGTTTTTCAAACAACCATTTTGATCCCAACCACAGGCCATTTTGGAATCTTAAAAAATGACATTAGCTTCATCTGCAAAATAATCTGGGACACATGTTTAATAGATTAATCAAGACATCAGCTAGTGGGAAGAAAGCCCCTCCTACCTCACCATAGAAATTATTGTTTTAATTATCATTACTATTATTATTACAGTAATTTGAACATTTAAAAGTAAACAAGCAAAGCTGGAGCAAAGGGAAGGAGTAAACATATATCTCTTAGGTTTTTTGTGTTTCAAATTTTTTTCTCATGTATTATTGCTCTCTTTTCCAACCATAATTTATTTACTGAGCAACATGAATGATGAATGAAAAATCTTCTGTGTAAGTTTTGAACCAGTTTATGCGCACTCATATTGAGGATGGTACTTACATCAGCCACAGTTCATTTTATGAATAATGCACGACAGAGAAAAAAAATCTAATGATCATGCTGAAAATGAAATCCAAGGAGGATTGGCCAAGTACCAATATGCATGACTCTTTAGTGGGTAATGAATGTGATGGTGGATTATGGACCTATACAGGCTGATGTAATAATCTGTGATAATTATCTTTTTTTTCCTATTATTTATTTTTTTCTTTCATGGGGGATTCTGAAAATGTTCTTCCTGTAAATCTTCCTGGTTCAGCTGTTTTTTATTCTTCTTAGGAAGTTTGGGCTTCTAGCCCAAGACATTTGTCCCCAAGTTTGTTTTGAGACATTTACTGTAGTTTGTGTTTGCTAATTCAAAGTTTGTGGAAGTATGTCTCATAAGGCTATATATACATTTTTTTTTCTTTTGCAATAGTACTTTTTTTAGTTTTGGTAATTACTGGGTTTTGGTCGGCAGAAATGATGCAAGGCTGGAAAATTAAAAAAACACTCTCAGATGTAATTACTTAGCAGAAAAAAATGTTTATGAGATATAGCATTTTGTTAAATATAGGCAATTGAAAGGACACCCAAAAACTAATCCCTTTGTAATAAAATAGCTGTGTTTAATTCTCAACTAGTACACTGTAAGAACTTAAGTACACACTCTTGCTAGTAGAGATTTTCATGGACCCAACATGACAGACCTGAACCCTGATGGATCCAGGAAATTTGTTGCAAGATCCAACTGGACCCAATTATTTTTAAAAATACATATATACTCACCCATTTTTGCCCAATATATTACAGACCCAACCTGGTACATCTCCAAAAGGAGACCCCTATATTATGCAAAAGGAACTCAAACTGCATGTTGTGATAAAAAACAATAGTTACAATGCATGGTTTCTGTTGGTCAGATTTGCACTCCTGCAGTGATAAATTGGTTGTAATATCATGTATGGCTCTCCAAATGATGAGGACCTCGGTCAGGCTTTCTCACCCTCTACCTGTAGGGCTGGGTACCGAATTTCATTATCTTGATGGCAGCGACTGAATTGCTTCGACACTTGAGAGTAGCAGAAAATGCCTCATCTTTCAGTACAAAATTATGATAGATAAAGAGTCCCTATCTCGTCCATTATCTATACCGCTTACCCTTAAGGGTCACAGGGGGCTGGAGCCAATCCCTGCTGACTTGGTGGAGTGGCAGTGAACGCCCTGGACTGGTCACCAGTCAATCACAGGGCCTACACATAGAGACAGACAACCATTTGTGCTCACATTCACGCGGAATTAACAGTCACCGATTAACCTAACCTGCATGTCTTTGGACTGTGGGAAGAAGCCGGAGTACCTGGAGAGAACCCGCACAAAAACGGGGAGAACATGCAAACCCCACACACTTTGTTGAACATTGTTGCTGTGAGGCAATAGTGCTAACCACTGCACCATGCTTCCCTGCTTCTGGTTACAACTACAACAGATTTAAAAGCAATACGAAGTATTGTGTGTCAGAGAGCTGAATCTGTCATTGTAAGAACAGATTTTAAAAAAGACCAAGTAGTAACCAATGCTAAATTTTAGATGAACCTGGGAAATGAAACTAGATTTTTTCCTCTATTTGTACCAGCCTCTAAATGTGTTCTACAGACATCTGAAGTATACAGCACCAATTTCTTTGGGTTTTGGGGACGTTTCAACATTCATGCCACTGACAATACTAATTTCCACTGCAATTTATTTAAAGTTTAGTCTACGTTACTACAACATTCACAAGGAGTCAGACTGGTTGTAAACAAGGCAGCACTTTAGTCAGATCATCTAAACCACAGGGGTCCCAAATGCTTTTGGCGTGTGACCACTTAAAATGATGGAATGTCTAATTGCAATCTCAAACAACTTTTGCCACACAAAATTATAAGATAATGATAATGGAAAACAATAGGACAATGAGACCCAAATTGTTGAAAAGAAAAAATAAAATAGAAAAGTTCCTTTTACTCTAAGACTATTACCATTATTACACTGCTACTAGACAACTATTAGAATAGTTTTGATTTAGTGATGAGGGGAAATAGTTACATTACCACCATATACTTCATACACCACATATTCACAGTCAACGTGACACTGCAATGAAAGCATCTTGGAGGACTCATGCTATCAATAAAATCGTACTGCACAAGCTAACAACAACATAAAAAGTACTTCTTTCTTTTAGATTAAAAAAAAACATTTAAAAAAAATGCTACTACTACTCTCTCGGTTAGGAGTTTGGTTGGAGGGAGTGGAGGAGATGACTATGGAAGAGTTTGTTTTAACATTCAAATGTGAAATGCCCACCTTCTTTGTCTCAAACATTTTCCACCTCAGCTGCAGCTCTCTTACTCTGACAGTTTAGAGGCAAAGAACTCCCACCATTGGGCGCTGAGATTAACGCTGACAGCCACACTGCAGGCATTTCTCGCTTCAAGAAGATTTTGCTGACACCAGGCCTTGTCGGTGGCTCATGCAGATTGGATGCTTTAGCAAAACAGCCCTATATTTAGCACCTGTGTCCACATATTTCCCAGACTTATGCCTCATCATTGGTATTCCACTGTGCAAACAGTGACGTTTATCAGGTTAAACCTGGTACTTGTTGTACGGATCATACCCTTGATGAGGTTAAATGATGAGTACACCTTAAAGCCCGACAGGTTTTGACATTTATCTGCAGAAGCTGAAGTATTTGACAGAAAATAAGTAGAGATTATAAAGTGGTTCCCAATCATGAACTCATCTGCTTTGCAGATTAAGAGAGATTTTTGTTCCCTCATAGTGCAGTAAGGCTGGGCTTCAGCCTTACTCATATTTTACTGGCTTTACAAGTTAACAGCCTACCTAAAAGATGATTACAACAAAGGCCTTTAACAGAACCATATTACCCCAGATCTGCCACCAGGAGACCAGTTATGCTGCAGACCAAGAGCCAGTAACACACATACTGTAAATATGCAGTACAGAAAGCTAAAAGAGTGCATACCATACAAACGCTGGGGAGCCAATCACAGTAAAGATGCAGCATCTCAACCAGCCATGGCCAAACTGTGGACCATGTCACCAACATGGGAGTTGACTCCAGGAAGAAGAAGAAGAAGAAGAAGAAGAACATGTGGGTAGAAATTGTTCCTCTATGTTTAATTAAGTAATTAAGGTGCTGGTAAATCATTGAATCCAACCTGGTAATAATTTAATGGAAGGGGGAGGGGAGAGGACCTAACCCTAACCTGGTTAGATTAAAGGTTGTTCACTCCCTGGTCTCACTACTAGTTTGCAAAGGTCTGTTGCTCAAGGGTCAACACTAGTAATAATCTGGGACATTTCCATTTAAAAACATGTCATGTTTCCACTTCACTCAGTGATGTCATAGCGCACTCAATTGGCCCTGTCCAGTCTGTAAATGTTTCCAGCACATATTGAAGATGCATAAACCTTTCGTAGATTGAACTAAGGATTGGTTTATGTGCAATAGAACAGGTTAAAAGCACTTCATTTTGCTCTCCAGCTATTAACCCCTGTGTTTTTGACACAGCCCCACTGTGGCATTAAGGCCACAGTGGGGCTGTGTTTTCTTAGTTTTTTCCTCAATAATCTATCCTCCACAAATTAAAAAAAACAAAACAAACAATAACAATTACAACAACTTTCAGAGGTACAAGTGTCCAGTACAGCTAGTGCAGCACTTAGTCTGAATAGAGGAAGTTTGGGGCTTTATAACTGTTAAGTCTGATGCTTCTAATTCTGAACAAACGATAAACAGTGAACGTAATGCTGTTAACCTTATAAGCTGAGGTCAAAGTATTAAACCCCATGTGCCATTTCTCATTATGTGAGAAGCAACACAGCTCCTTGAGCTATTCAGCTTGTTTTTGTTTACATGAAACCATGAAAGTGGATCATGTATGCCTGAATCACCTAATGTATAACAGCATACTTCATTAGTAAAATTGCCTGTTGTTGGAATGGTTGAAACTAGTCACAGCTTGACACCAAATATTACTTTTTCTTGGCCCATGTTGGTTATTTTCTGCATATGAAAAAAATACAGAAATCATTGACGATTGACGTAATAGCCACAATAAAAACAGCAAAATGTTGCTTTGAGTGCAGCCTCTTCTTTGTCTGTGACTGTTTACTGCATCTGTTGTGCTTCTGTTGACTGGTTTCTAAACTGTGAGATTTTTGTGTGCACAAGAGAGATGCTCATCTGTGTCCTGCTTTTTTCTCTCCCCTTTTTTCACTCTCTGGAAATGAATAAACAATTAGTTTAAGATGCTGCACACACTGGTAATCGTTCTCTGCAGTCTCTTTTTTTAAAACCTCCACCAAGCTAAATAACATTTGATTGAGCACATTATGAATTGATTTAGTGAGGCAGTCTCCTGACACAAAGGAGAAAACTGTATTCTCTGTCACACTTCGCTCCTCCCTTTATTCCATCTCTTTTCTTGCTTGGCACAACAGTCCATACCAACAACAGATGTTGACGTTTATACATTTTATTCAGCCAGCTCATGTTGAACAGACTTATAACTAAACTGAATTACTGAACACAGTATCTAAACCAGCCACAGCCAAACTGTGGACCATGGCACCAACATGGGAGTTCTAGGTAAAAGGAGAAGTACATGTGAGTAGCAATTGCTCACCTATATAAAGTCCTTGTGCATAATGGTGCCGCCCAGGAATTCGGGTGCTGGTAAATCATTGACTCCAACCTGGTAATAATTTAATGGAAGGAGGAAGGGTGAGAACCTAACCTACTACAGTAAGATTAATGGTTGGGTGTTTGCCCTCAAAATATGATATTGTGATGACAAATGAAGCTATTTACTCCTGAGTCAACAATAGTAATAATGTGGGACATTTCCATTTTAAAAAAATGTCAATTTGCACAGTATAGACAGTGTTGATACAATATTTGTTATCTTGCCTCAGATCCTGTCACTCCCCTGCAAGCAAAGACTTAATGCTCGGCGCTGTGGGGGAGCAGAGGGTGGCGATAACAAACGGCAACCCCCCACGGGGACAGTATTCACAATGGTTTTATTTATTTGAGTCTGAATCTGCGGTTTATCGCCCCCCTATTTTATTCATCGTATATAGTTCTTTTACCTCGCTCTCTTAAAGGCACGAGTTGTGAGCGAGAACATTTTTAAGCTGAAAACTCAACATTGACTCGTTATCACCTTGTAAATTTGTTATGGCAAACAGCAAACAATGTACACATCCGGCAACATTAGCATTCATTAGGATTCACTGTGTCTACCTGATGAATCGAAGTCCAATATCCATTCTCAGTCAGCCCTGTCTCCTACAATTCACTTTATGTACATTCATTTGCAACAGCAAATACATTTTGAAGGAAACGTAATGACAACCGAATTACATTTTCTATTAACATAATGAGGAAAAGTTGGTGATTAACTTACCCGACAAGTCACACAAATGTTGACACTGAACATACAGTGAAATGTTCACTGCCCACGTATTTCATTTTTTCCTATAATGTGACTTTTGACATAAGATTTTTTTATTAAAATAAACCGTAATCATTATTTTTCTACTTGGACTTTGGTGTCACAGGACTTTGGACTCTGGTGTCACAGTCCTGTACTTTGTATGTCTACTATCCACTACTCCCTGCGATTACAGCATGGGACATACTGTAAATGTAGCGTTTCATTCATTCAAAGACACATTGTCTCTGAATATTATGAAGGATTTTTCCCTCTTCAGACTCACAGTCTCAAGAGCTTCCCCAGGTCATGCTCAGGTCAAGGGTAGCCTTCAGGCCAACTGTGGAACCTAAAGTTGGAGAGTGGCTGTCTCTGCTTCTGGAGTAAAGTGTTGCTGTCTGATTGTTTGGAGAAACTGATGGCCTCCGTGGGTAATTATGGTCGCATGTGATAGCTAGGCTCTGCTCCAGACTTGCAAGATAGACTGTCTGCTGTTGGAGAAATGTGATGATAGTGACCTGGATGTCCATACAAAGCGGGGGGGGAGTGGCACTGAGGTAGAGCAGGTTGTCCACCAATCAGATGATCAGTTTGATCCCTGAGTCCTCCAGTCTTCATGTTGAAGTGTCTTTAGGAAAGACTCTGAGCCCCAAATGGCAGGGTTGGCAACCTCCTACGAGTGTATGAATGCTGTGTTAATGGGTGTATGGGTGTGGGTAAGACTAGAATAAGGAGACTAGAAAGGCGCTACACAAGCACAGTCCATTTGTCATTGACATTCTTGCATAAGACATCAAAGCTTCCAGCCTCCAGTTTACCAGAATAAACCAACTTCAACAATTTCCATCTGAAACATTATCAGACAGTGATTACTTTTGTCACCTCAGTGTAATTATGAAGACAATTAAGTACTAAACAAATATAATTTCCAGGAGACGGAGTGGCTCCGTGGCATAACAATGCAAATTTGATTGAAAAGAAAAATTCACAACTAATTTACTTCTTCAATGTCAAGTTTTTGCTGCTAAAATAATGCTTCTAAAATAATAACCCCATGCAGGCGCATCTTGTCAGATCTGAGGAAAACCCAGAACCCTCCAGCTGTGAGGCGTCACTGATGCTAATCACTGAGCCGCCGTCAGATTGTATCCGTCGTCTTCATCTCTTTGCTTCTTTCTGCCCTTTTCCTCTCCTCTCCTGCTCCTCTTTCTTCTCAGTGCCTCCTCTTCCTTTCCTCTGTTTTCTCCCTCCTCTTCCTATCCTGTTTCTGCTGTATTTCCCTTCTTTTCCGCTCCTCACTCTCTTCTTCTCCCTTTCTCGTCCTCCTCTCTTCCACCTCTTATATCTACTCTCCCTCTGGTTTCTTCCCTCATTTTCTTAATCTAGAATCATCCAATACTTATAAAAAAAAAAAGTATCAACAGTGGTAAAGTCATAAGATTTTCTTTGCATCAACTATTTTATCATGTTAAACAGTATTTTAGAACTTGTATGTAAACATCAAGTTAGGAAAACCAAACTAAACTAAAACTAAACTAATTTAAGCTAAGTGGGGTCAAAGACACTGGCTACTGTAACAGTTCATACCTACCGTTAACTTTAACCACAAAAAACAAGTTAACTCTATTCATTTACTTCACTATAGATAGGTTTTTAAAATATGATTGAGAAATTTAATCTTTTCAATCTCATGGATTGCTGAATATTTATAGTCCCGCAGTCAATACTAACTACAAATATTCCCTTGTCAGTCATGAAGAACATTGTCCATCCCGTGGAACAATTATTGTTTCTTTTAATTAACAATTCATTGGACTTGCATGAAGATTTCATAATGCGTCCTTGAGGAACCCTGAGAGAATTAACACTTGAAAAGTTGCCGTTGTGTGGCTGATGTAACTTTAGCGAAGTCTAACAGGATGGAGGTGATGCAGCAAAGCTTTGTGTGACAGTCGAGACTTTGTACAAATATGAGCACGCATCAGAGAGGTGGAGATAAATATCTGGTAACCGCAGACGCTAAAGTGACAGAATGAGAGAAGCAATTACACACAATGTACTAGGTTCATTTATTTGTCAATCTACAACACGGGGTTGCACAATGAAGTGCAAGTTGTCCCAACTGCTACGCAAGAAAAGAAAAAAAAAGAATATTTATTTTTTCCTTTTTGTTCTTTTTTTTCCAAATACTACTAATAATATAGATTCTTATTGGCATACAATGATAACAGGGTTGCGTAGGAACAACATAATAACAAACATAATAAACTCAGATTACATTTGAAAGAAAAGTGTAAATAGGTTACAGTTACATTGTCAAGGATTCCAGTTTTAATCTTGAATTTTTGGCAATTTTGAAATTATTATTATTATTATTATAACCAACGTTACTAACATGTGAAAAGTGCATCTGACATATGGGGTTTCTTGTACAACTGCTCCACTTTGTTGATTCAAGATGCAGTCCCTCCTTTGTTTTCTACTGCAACAAATTTCATATTGTATGTAAAACAAAAAAACTGCCTTTCTGTCTGCTTAGATTTGAAACTCTGGTTCCACTGAATTCTTTAGCCCTCCCTAACTGTGACGAAATAGCCGACACTCTGAGGTCTATAATGTATGCTGTCCACCCCCCCACCCCCCACCTCACACACAAAGCAGCTGGGTGTCATACATGAACAAGATTTATTCCAAACAGAAAGCGTGGGCCTGCCCATAACTGTGTCCATTGACAACTAAAAAGATTTTTAGCGCTTATGACCAGTAACATTAACCATGAAAAACAGCAGGCCAAGGCTACATGCTGACACTCCCCCATAGACAACACAGTAGTGGAGCCTCCAGCCCATCCACAACACAGGCACCCACACAGTGACTCTCTCTGAGGGCCATAAATGTGCTTGTGCCTGTCAAAGCTCCAGCAGACTCCCCTTTTCAGTGGAGAAATGGAGAGTCTGACAGCAGCTTCTCATGGCTGGCCGGCTCTGACTACCAGCTCTACGTCATTGTTCATGCTACGCTGAGCGGTTGTCAGTCAGTCTCCTCTGCGCTCCTGACCACCTGCATCACAAATTATGTAGCCACGCCTCCTGCAGTTGTTCCTCCCTCAGTGTAGCATTTCTTTAACATGCTGGCAGGGACGGCGCTGGCAGAATCTGAGGGAGTAGTTACCCTTGAAGCTGGGAGATGCATTCATTTCAACCACCAAAATGAGCTGTCAGGTTTTCAAAGAGCTCCCTAAAGGCGACAACAGACTAAGCAACAATTATGGTTGCCTAGGTGCTGCTGCTTGGTGAAGCAGAGTCACCATGAATACGGATCTCACATCGGCCATGAAGTTCACACTACTCCTCTGGGTAATTTTACACTTCAAACTTCTGTCCTCAGAGGAGTTCAATGCTTTTTCAAACTTTTAAAAATGCAAGCTAGTTTTCTCAGGTGGCAGGTGAAAAGCATCAATTTTCTCTGAGAAATGGGGTTGTTGGCGCTTGTCTGGTCAATAAGGGAGTGTTATTAATTCATTCATTACACATGTTCTTATTCCCATGACACAGTCACATTCAATTCAATTCAATTTTATTTGTATAGCCCAATATCACAACAGAGTGTCTCATAGTGCTTTACAAAGTTCACTGAAATAAACAAGTGTAAGCGAACAAACAATCTAATAAAGAGTCCAGCAGTCGATGAGGCCAAAGGATCAGTCCGATGGATCAGTCCGAGGCATCACCTGCCCTTTATGACCCTCCTTCTTTGGGAAGGAAAAACTCAAAAAACCCAGTGGGAAAAGAGAAACCTCCGGGAGCACCACAGTGAAGGAGAGATCCAGCTCCCAAGGACGGACAGGCTGTAGCCTTGGACAGACGCACATCCATTGGCTGGTGGAGAACCACATCAGCGGGGCCAGGACCAGGATCCATAGGAACCAGGGAACCACATCAGCAGAACCAGGACCAGGATCCACAATAACAGTCACATGCACATACTAAACCAGGTTACTAAAAAATACGAGGTGATTCAGCGAATCAACCCCATTTGCATGCACTGTAGTAACGTGGTTACCTGCAGCCAGCAAGAAAATAAACAGATTCAATCATGACCAGATTTTAGAAGCATTGCTTACCTATTTCACTATTTCACTCTGTACTCACAGCACAGCTTTTCCTTTCTGCCGATGTATCTGAATTCCAGTTATGTGTCAGCATCTTGCTCTCATAATAAATCCATGGCTACAGTTCCCATCAATCATTAGTGAGTTTCAAGATTCCTCCTATTTATCGGAAGACTGGGGTCATAGTTTAGTCAGAATTAAAGTAACAAGGGCTGTGGCAACATGACAATCCACACAACTCATATTATTCTTCTAAACCTCTCGAGCAGTAACCTAGTGGGTTTAATTTCCAGCCACTGTAACAGTTAAACTGCCCTGATTGAAATAATTTTAGGGAATATATGAAATTGTAATAGAGTATATTGGAATTTTTATTTCATAGAGACTCCAGAATTAGATATGAATCTGATCTAGTAAAGTAAAGTAGATGAAACACAAGAGGCCGTTGAGTTGAAAAATGTTGCTGGTGTGTCGGAACAAATTTTGGAAAATTACTCCCCTGGTGCACAGATTTGTAAGGAATCAATGAGGGTTGCTGTGCTGGAATGTTTCAAAACTCTTCAATGAGGTTCATTTATCTTAGATACTTATTTGGTAGCTTTGACAGAATGAACCCTTGCATGAGAACGCACACTCCATTACCATCCTCTTTCAGTGAATTTCGTATGGAAATGTTTTCTCTGAATTTTATTCAGTGAATACTGAGGACCTGACTGTCGAAGATCCTGAATGATGTGAAAGCGTGGGTGGAGGTTTTGGATTTTTCTAGTCAAAACGGTAAAAAGGAAAATGGACTATGACACCCATTTATCAATCCTGAAATCTCAACACAGTCTCCTTGAAGAGTGGACACAGCAATACTCAAACAACACACACACACACACATGAGCACACACACAAACACATGCACATACATGTGCTCACACACAGGGCATATGAGGATACAGACCCCAAGAGATGATTCAGCTGTTTTTGAGAGTTGCACTTTGATTCATCTTTTAGTTTAAGTCACCATGACAGGAACATTTTACAATCCTGTAGGTGTGGTTGTCCCCTTGCAAGACTTGAAACTTGCAAAAACATAGAAAAGAGGGGAAAGACTAAAGTGAATTTTAGCTTCTAAAACTTTAGCCAGGAATCCAGGAGGAGAATCACCTCTGCTTGACCTTCGACTTGCCATCTTCTGACACCACCGATGACACACGGAGGAACCTGTAACACAGACTGTGGCCTCTCTTATTTTTATGTGTTTTATTTGACTTTCATGCCATATTTAAAAAGGTGCAGTGTGTAGGATTTTAAGGCATCTAGCAGTGAGGTTGCAGATTGTAACTCATCCCTCCCTTTCCCAGTGTGGAGGAAAGGCTTCACATAATAGCACATTTTCTTGTGCTTAACTTCTCACAACACAAAATGGCAATGCTCTTCCTTCTTCATCTTCGTCTTCCAACCAGTGCATCTATGCTACAAAACTCAAGCTGCCACTTCAACGTAAAAATGCAAAAGGCCCTGTTTGTTCGATCAGGGCTACTGTATAAACGTGGCGGTGCAACACAGTGGACCAACTCCCTTTATAGATATAAATGGCTCATTCTAAGCTAGCAAAAACCACAACTATTCTCAGTTTCTGATGATAATAGTGTTGAGTGTGAATGAATTGCTCTTCATTATCGAATCAATATGAATCTAGACACGAACATTAAGACAATGTCAGTGTACCAATAACCTCAAAACAATGTCATTCTATTTTGACCAAGGCAGTGCTTAGCTGTGATGTAAAAAAAAACCAAACAATCATCGACCTTTTCTGTGTCTTGAAATGTACGAGGGCTCCTATTTCTGATCAACTGCTAAATCACAGAATCCATTTGCTTTATACTCACAGTTTATCTTCTTTAAAAGAAATTTCATGAACCAGGGACAGTGGACAAAACTCACCTGTAATGATCGGCTTTGTAAGAGGCTGTTTTAGCAGCTTCGAGAGGGGGACTGAGCAAGGTCATTATCCAGACTTTGTCTTTAAGCTAGACATTCACTCACAGTGTAGGTAACCAAGGCTGATTCAGTCAGAGCACAGTATCTGAGACAGGCGTGAAGGTGTTGAGTGCAGACAGGCAGGCCCAAAAGAAGATTAGGCACAGCCAAGGTCAAAGGTTGAATTGAGAATGAGTACAGAGGGACGTGTGGAAGAGGTGCAGACAGGGAAAGCGTGAGGACGGGGGACTGGGATGACATTGAGAACATAAGAAAGAAGACAGATAAACACACTGCGCTCCTACTCCCTCCCCTCTTATTTTTATGCAGACATAAAGGGCATTTTTTACTTTTATATTTTTTGCTTTGTCGTGTGCATGACTGTCACACAACACCTACAAAGCATTTATGGATATGCAGTAATAAAAGTGAAGTAGAATAAAGGAACAAGAAGAGCAGACTTCTACTGTGTAGAATATATAGTTAAAAAGGGAAAACGGTGAAGAGAGGTAAAACGGAAGTGACATGTAGAGACACAGAGAAGGAGACAAGGGGATGAGAAATGAGAGTTTACGGTTTCAGGAAGGTTACCATGGAGGAGAATGGCTGTTTGATCACTTGATCACAGGAGCAACAAATACAATAAAACCACACTTATCCAAAATGTGTGTAAGGTATAATTAATTTCACGTAAGCAACAATATCATTCTCTTATGACTAAATGTCATTTTAGGCATTATCAACCACAGATATCATAAAAATCATGTCTTCTTTTTTTTTTAATGCACTTTTTGCTGTGTTTAAAAAATCAACTGCACAGAAAGCAGTTTACAGGATTTTAACATTTAAATAAGCAGTACCTGTGGTTTGGTAGGAGTAAACAGTTGAACATCTGAGTAGTTCTTCTGCATTTTAGGCCAGAGCCAATTAAACAGTGTGTAACTGCAGCTTGTGCTCTCAGGCTGTCAAATACACTTTCCACTTTGTCACCCTGTTTGGCTTCTGATGCTGGTGCATGAGGCACTCTTCTGCTTTACTCTTTTGCATCAATATTAGATGCACAGAGCAACTATTCCGGAAATGCTGAAACTATCACAGTTTGGTAAAGTTAGGTACTAAAACTACTTGGTTGGATGATGTCCCATCATCCCATGAAAAGATGGCCTGGGTTAAAATAAGAATGCTACTCGTGTAACTTTAGTTTCACTTGCAGCTCCACGCAGGACACAAACACTGGTGTCTGGTGTTCGAGCCATCCAGCCATCTGTCCACCTTCGTATGCTGACTTTTATTGCCGTTATACAACTACATTGCCCTTTAAAATCTCATACAGACACAGACATGGATTCTCATACAGATTCTAAAGGGTGCCTTGTGCACCCAAAGAGGTGACAAGGTGGTGAACTTTGAGCCTTGGGAATGAGAACTGCCTGCCAGAGGATTTCTGGGAGATCAAGAACACCACAGCCTTGGCAGCTTATAAAAAAACCTAACTGTAAAGCACTGTAAAATAAAAAATAAAAAATACACACCTTCCTAGTGCTTAAAAGATGAATCCACATTTGGATTGGTTTTACACAGACAGACTTTGTCCATGGCTTAAATCTAACAAGTCGTCACACTTCAGAAATTCACTTGCTAATTAATGATATACTTCAGTGACTGTAATGCGCTGTGACTTAAAAAATTAAAACTCTTTTCAAACTGAATAGGCCTTTTACATGGCAGACATTCTAACATGGCAGTAAAAGTGCAGGTGTGAGTAATTATCACTAATGATGGCTCAAATCAATCTAAGTGTGCACACTAAGCCATGCCACTGAGAAAATATGCAGAATACCAAGGCCCTGGAACTGGCACACATACATGAAATGCAATTAATTACACCTGCGCTTGCTACAGTATAACACGTCAAAACGTCTTAAATGGAAAAGGCCTATAAACATGGTCAACTGAGTTACGGCTTCACACTGCTCACCTCTCTTTACTGTTGCAGAACGTCCAATCTGAGTGATTCAAGAGCGGCGAAAAAAAAGGTCATAATAGAATCATAAATTTTAGCCTTGATTTAACTGAGACGTGACAGACCACATGCTGGTCGCCAGCCTATCATTCAATCATTCACCGCTCATTCCGTCTTTGTTGCCCGACAAGGAGCAACGACAGCACTGTGTACTGTGTGTGTGTACACTGTGCATGTGTGTGTACATTTTTTGTATGTGGTCCTCCCCCACAGTGTTCCTCCTTGCATGTCATGATATTGGAGGAGGGGGCATTATACGTTTTTTAACAGTGTGAATTCAATGTGATATTATCTCAGGTGCGGCAGAGGGATGTGATTGTGCCAAGTTTGGGGCAAATGTGCACACATTAGTCACTGTGTGTGTGTGTGTGTGTGTGTGTGTGTGTGTGTGTACTAGCTTTTTGGAGCTTTATGTTTTTTTTTTATTGTTTTATATTCCACTAAAAAAAACATATTTGTGTGTGTTTGCTCTTAAACGTCCTCATGAAAATTCAGGATGAATGAAACATTGTTAGACAGAGTCATAGACGAAACAGGGGGAGGAGGAAGAGAGGAAAAGATGATGACACTTAGAGCCAGCTGGTGACACACAGCAGTGACTCTGGCCTAATCTTAATTAAGATCTTCCTCCAGTCATTCTCCCTCTCTTCCCCTTTTTTCCTGCACTCTTTCTCCTCTCTAGTTCATTTGTTTCTTGGTTGGATGTGTGTTTAGTATGTTGAGTCAGTCTGGGTAGGGAAAAGGCAAAGACGGAGAGCAGCAAATATCTTCAGACAACCTACAAATGACCTAACACGTAGTAATAAAACTACTTGATCCCACAGACGCGTGCACATACTCAGTTATGACTCCCTCTCAATACATTTGATGTTCAGTCTTGGTGCTAAAAGTCACCTAGTTTTCACATGTAGTACATTTGCTTGATTGAAGAACATCACCCCATACACTTCTGACTTTTCTACTCACTTCCTCATTATAGATGAATTATGATTATGTCCTTCAGAGAATGTGCTCCTCCTCAGATGTTGTTTTAGCCTCCAAAAGGCTGACATAATCAATGACGTATTTGGGTGAATGTCATCAGTCAAATGTTATAAATAGATTAAGATTCAAGGCAAAAATGAATTATTGCTTCCATTATTGATTAATCTGTGAAAGTATTTTCGATTAAACTTTTGGTCTATAAGATATCACAAAATACCACAAAACACCACTGACAGCTTCCCTAAGCCCGAGCTGACGTCTTCAAATTGCATTCCAAAAAAAGATATTTGATTTACTTTGTCATAGAAGACCAACAAAGCAACATCAAATAGCAAATCATCAAGTCACATCAGAGACAAACGTTTTAGCAATTATCACCAGGATAACCCAGCGCATGCTGGCTCATGACAATGACATAACTTACTGCACTTAAATTGACAGGTCAAAATATCTGCTGTGAAAATAGCCTACCTCCCTGCACTACCTTTAGGTCCTCCTGTGATAGCCTGATAGAAATCACCTGTGGGCACAGCGTAACAACCACAACAGCTCCAGGTTTTCTCTCCCCCAGCTAAATGACTGACTGCATGTCCTCCTGTGCAAAAGCCCCTGTCCCTTTTCCCCCAGCTCTGTCCTTTTTCAGGGTTTTGCCATGGTTAAGTTTGGCTACGATTTGTCTCTGCTTCCTCACCCATTACACACAAAAACAATCATCTCACTGATGGATCATACTCAATGTTAAGGTTTGATAATGCGTTGTTATAATATGTGCTGATGTGTAACAATAATAATAATATGATAATAAAAAAAACTGGTGTTAACCCAGGCTATGACAATATTAACCAACTTCATGACTTGACAAGGATCACCTTGTCAGTGATCCTTCTAAAATGTGATTAGTCTAGTATTGGTTTTGGGATACTGAGGGCTGCAGCACAGGTTCATCTTATCCTCAAAAGTTAGGCAAAAGAGAGCTGCAGATCTGAACAGCATTTGAAGGAGCCTTTGAAATAGGAAAGCCCCCACCCGCTCGTAATTGCGTCTTCAGCAAAAAATACAGACTTCGACTGTGACTTCTTATTCTCTATGTCATCTCCATCTGATATTCGCTCAGCCCTCTCTCAGCTTTCACTTGTTTGTGTCTTTGTTCTTTATTTTTATCTCCTCTGTTTTCCTCCAAATTTTTTCTGCTCTGTCCTCAGTCCCCTTCATCATCCCACCACCATCTTGTCTCCTATTGTTTCCATCCTGACTTTCCTCTGCCTGTCGCTGTACACATTCTAGACATCTGCATTAACTCCCCAGACTTCTCAGCCCACAACCTGACAGTAAATAGAAAATGACTCACATGGATATCAATCCTCCTCTATGAGCACAGAGCCCGAGCTGCTTTCGTCTCTACAATTATACTGTTGAAAGCCTTCATGCTGACAAATTGCTTAAGGAGCAAAGAGGGAGAAAAGAAGGAAATCCAATTAAGTGAAATGTGAGAGAGGGTAGGGGGAAAAGGTGATTTTGGTCCACAGGTGGCATGTATTTGCTTAAACATCCAAGTGTTTCACATTTCTGATGAATTCTGAAAGCACAGAACAGACTGAGGAGAACTGTCAAGGCTAAAAGGCATCTGACAGGCTAATATTATGCCCCAATAAACTGCTAGCATAACAGCTTACTGCTCTGACCCTGGTAGTCCACTGATTGATGGTTCACATTTAACTGATTGCTGGTGAACTACCGGGCAACGCACAACACTCAATGAACTGAGAGCCACTGAGACAACACCAGTGGCCAGGATGAACTCAATTTCAATAATTTTTCCATCATCGAAACTGACCTTGTGAATGTTGTTTCAATGGATACACTAAGAGGAGTCTGAATGATATATTGAGTGAACAAAAATATGGCATCAGAACAAAAAAGTCTAGATCGTCATCACAGTTACCTCGGTGAACGTCATGCAAGCAACAATGTATTGATAACTGTGTCATGCCATTGTTCCAATAGCCCATGATACAGAAACCCCAATAGTCTGAAAAATTACCCATTGGCCTGAAATCCTTAAAATAAACGTTCATTGTTCTGAAAAAACACACTCTCACTGCAGTTGTTAGTTAAGTGACTGCTGGCCCTGTCCATGATGCTGAATTGGCAAGGGTTTTGCCCTTAATCCTGTGGAGCCTAAGGGAGTCTCTTCACCCCCATTTTCCCCTAAAACATTGTCAAAACTGTTTACTTTGGGCCAGAGTGATACATTTGATTTAATACGCAGCTACATTTGTATAGAACTATAGTTAACATTACAATATATGCTTGTTATACAAATCTATTTTCAGGGTAACAATAATCATTATCATCAAAAACATCGTCATACAAGACTTGCTTGTTAATGACAAGATAGGGCAAAAAAGTCAATCAGATCTTTTACATTTTTTTTATTTTGCATATTTGTAAAATGTGACGTTGAGGAAACTTTATATGGATGGAAATGACCCACAAAAGGACATGTAAGTATTTGTGAATTATCTACTTATTTTGAGGGATAACTGTATATAGAGGAAGGAAAAGTTGTGTCAGCAACAGTGAATTAACACTAGGTTTTTTGAGTTTGGTGTGTTTATCTAGGATTTTTCTAAATCAGGGTACACAAAGAGACAAGTCCAAGTCCCCCTAATCCCTACACCTATGGTGCAAATTTGTTTTCTGTCTTTGCCCTCTTGATGGCTTAACCCGGCCGGTAGCGCAGTGGATAATTGTGCATGCCATCGGCCTGGGGAACCCGGGTTCGACTCCCTCCCAGTCCCGGCTACCAAAAATGGGTGAGGGTTGCGTCAGGAAGGGCATCCGGTGTAAAAAACTAACGCCAAAATCTACAAGCGGATCATCTGCTGTGGCGACCCTGGAAGGGAGCAGCCAGAAAAAGGACAACAACAACCCTCTTGATGGCTTAATTTCACTGAAAAAGGGACAGCCAGGATTTTTTGTCTATATTTATTTTATTCTGTGGACACAACGAACACAGCTGAATAAAGCTAGTCTGCTTTATTGCATTGTACATTATAGTAGTAGTATAGTAAAATATACAAGTTACACAAGATCACAAATGTCACAACTCTTTGTTCAACTTTTGAAATTTGAAAGATCCAACTTTGTGCATCTTTCAAACAGCCAGCCACAGGATGGGGCAGAGGCCACCATCACCAGAGCCTTGCAACACAAGCTCTAACTACCTCAAACCATCTACAACAGGATGGAAAACTGAGAAGGTTCCTGACACTCACCCACAGATTCATACCCAGGAGAAATCCTAGAGTCCAGCAACCATTGATTTTAAGATTTTTTGATCACAGTACTGGTCAGATCATTTGTGAAAATACCAATATTCTTGCAGCAAAGAATATAAGCTCCTGGGTCCGATCATTTACATGGACATTATAAACTTGCCAAAACTTGGAGACATGGGTTAAGTGAAGACCATTTTCATTTTTAATTTCCACACACTGATGAAAATCGCAAAAAGACACACCAGCCCACAATAACCTGCACAAGATGAAGTCACTGTATGACTCCAATCCAACCAAAATGGGTCATGCAACTTTTTAGAATGGCTGATAACAATGGATACACTGTTGACTGTTCCTTGTAAATCGGAAAGTCTCACACCGCATCTGAAAAAGGACTGTCATTTTGATGTCACTTGTCAACAAGGACTCCCTGGGCTCCAGCTATCAAATACATCTTGAAGCCCAGCAGTCTTCAGACCCCTCAGTTACTTGGGCTTTGGAGCATGTGGCACCTACCGTGATGGACAACTCAACGAAAGAGAATTCTCTCACTAGGAGGTCCCACAGAGGCTCTGTGTAGTAGATCAGAGACTGCAAGCTTCTTTTTGTGAAGTGTATATGAGGATACGAGGGAGGTCTCATGTTTGTTCCATCATTCACACCTTGGGGAAACTGTTGTGAGCGGCGGAAAAACCTGTGATGATGGATATGAATCCCAGGCCTACTGTTATCAGGGAGTACAACAGCCGATCTGCTATAATAAGGTGTCTTTTTTATTGAGCAATGACTAGAAGTGTATCCATTCATTCAGCAGGTTACATGGGTAATGTGTCAGATCAGCTACTGTATGACAACTACTTCATGAAATGGTTCAGGACCCTCTTTTTTCACTTTGTTGACAATGCTGCCACCAACAGCTACATCCTCCACAGAGAGGTGCATCCCTTGACCCACCAGGCATTAAAGGGAAAAGGAGCTTGCCGCTGAGCTGATAGGAGTGCGACTGGACTTTTCAGTCCTTGACATAGTGTATGTCCATGTACATCCTGTGGCAATTACTTGTGGCTAAGAAGTATCGATGAAGGCAACAAAAGGAGAAGGTGCACACCGTACAAAAAGAGCACTTCATTTGAGTGCAAAGCATGTCTGGTGCCTCTCTTTAAGATTCCACTCGAGAAAGGGACTAAACGAGGCTGTTCAAAGCAATTAGCTGTTGAACAAATACACTTGATATTTTAAAAGAAAATGGCTTCACAATCAGCACAAAATCAAACAATGGTATATCCAAACAGTTGTGCGTGGTAGGCTCCAAAGGATTAATAGTCTGTCTACACTAAACAACATTTCAAGTGATTTTACCTTCTTTTTTTTTGTAAACACAGAAGACTGCTGTTTGTTTTTCAACCGACAGTCAACTTTGTTTTGTTTTTTTGCAATGACCACAACTGTCCCAAATCTTAACCACATGTTTATTATTGTCAACATGACATTGAAGCTCCTCTTTCCTAACAAAGTAATTACTTTAATCCAAAATGTAGTTTTCAACAGTTATTTGTATCAGTGATTTTTTTTATGTCATTCTAGGTGACATTGTTCCCTTGATAATCTCAAAGAGGAAAAATCTGTTTCTTATCTGTTGTTCATTATCATCTCTTGAGACTAACTGGTGCTTCTAATTCTTTAATTTGTGTGTGAGTTACTTCTACAACGCATCCCTTAGCAGAGATGAAAAACAGATGAATCAGTGCTCAACACTGCTCAAAGACAAATGCAGTTGAATTCGCATAATCATTTTAGAAATAATTGAGCAGTATAAACAGAGAAGCTCTCGTCACTGTATACTCCTGATCTCAGTCGTGTCTCTGTTATAGTAAAGAAAACAACATGAGATCAGTCTGAGACTTTTGTCGGCGGTATGGTCCCTATCTTGCTATTATATGTCCAATGTCTCCAACTTTTCTGATTTGCTTCTCTACCGATGAGACTATATAAGAAGTTAGCATGAGCTTTGAACCCCATAAGAATTTGACTGAATGGAATGGAGTTTGAGACCAAACTGTTAAGGGCTTTTTACTTCCTGTCACAGATCACATGACATTAGTTAACAGAAACATAGGGAAGCTTTTTTTCTAATGTTAGCATGTCTTTAGTTGAGTTAACAATATATTATTACCTTACATGTATTGAAAACCACTGAAAATCATATCAACACTTTAATCCAACCACTTACATGTGCAGCCTCAACTAAATTACATTTTGAATTGAGTTTTAATGAAAAAAATTAAGCGTTTAAGTTAACCCTCTTTGCAGCATTATGTTGTTGGATTCACACTGGCTAGATTCCTGACGCGACAGTAGAAAGCCACCTGGCCCTGGCGTGCAGTGGATCACCCAAAAGTTGAAAGGTGGTTAACAAGGAAGTAGAAAAGTGATGCCAAGATGTGGGGAACAATCATACTGGGGTTCGGACCCCAAAAGAGAAAACAACCCAAATGTGAATGTAAAAAATCATTCAAAAACGGGTTATTTTAACAAATTAGACAACTGACAGTATGTGTTGAGTTGATTTCAAAGTACATACTATAATGGGTCCTTTTATTTTCATATGAAATGTGTGGTGTATTTTTGTGATGTATTTAACAATAAAAGCATCATGAACAGTTTTTTAAATTCAAAATTATAATTACTGATCTGTTGTAAAGTCCATGTGCTTCCTTGTTTTTGACTTTCCAAATTACTGTTGAACATTCTCACATTGTTACAAATAAATGTTAATGTATGTACAGTAGCATGAGAAAGACACAATCAGCAGTTTAGCGTACTAAAGTTGCTTTAGTTGTGCTTTAAGTCAAGATGATGGATGGAAGGACGGACAGATGGTATAATGGTATAACAGAATGGCCATGCAGAGAAACTGCTGTGGAACTTTAAACCTGGTCACCTCTATGTTTAGTGGTATCAAACTGCAAATGTACACCTTCTCGTTCACCCAGCCAACAGTGTCTGAGCCCATAGTCCATTATGGACTCATTCATGTTTCCATTTTAAACACAATAATGGCTATTTGTTAAAGCTCATACTTGGCACTCAAAATAAACCAATGCAGATGGTCCTTGCAGTCCAGCTTGTGCAGTGTATCCCTGTTATTTCACAAACTATAACGACAACCATGGAATAGCTTCCTTTTATATTTATATACTTTTCGCAAAGGAAAAATGTGTTGGACACTGCATTCATTCTGAAACTGAGGACATTTCACAAGGCACACTTTAAGAGAAATGTTGTCACATCAAGGCATCAAAGAAAAAGAAGAAACAATTTAACAGTTTCTTTCCTTTTCTGTGGGCAGACAGAGTTTTTACCTCCAAGGAATCCAGTACCAAATGGGCAATGGACTTAAAAGTGAGGGTTTTTCTTTGCTTTAGGATATTGTAACAAGTAGTGTATGCTTTCATGTTGTGCCCCTATTGGAAACCTCTGTCTACAAAGTTGTAGTTGCCCTTGAGCATGTATTGGGCAAAGTTGTTTTCCTTGATTTGATATTTATGTCTGGCACACTTGAGACATTTTAGGCATGCTCTCCATGGTGTTGTAACTCAGAAGGTAGGGTTGGTATTTTCATTACCAATTTTTCTCTTGATTAATCAATTGTTCGTTTGGTCGATAAAATGTCTACGTCAGTTTACCAGAGCTCAAGGTAATGTCTCCAAATGTCTTGTTCTGTCCAATCAACAGTCCAAAACCCAACTATATTGATATTTAAGACATTTAAGGAGCTGGTACCAGCTTTTTTTCTGGCATTACTGCTTGAAAAGTAAATCAAACAATTATTCCAGGAGCCTAGGTAACCACCAAAGAAGCCTCAGCAGCAGCAGCAGCAGCAGCAACCACCACAACCACAGGTACTCCAACAGCTCACCCAAGCAGCCACAGTAACAGCAGCTGCCACATGTCCCCCAGCAGGGAGCTCACCCAGTAATCACTGTGAAAACCACAAAAGCTATATTTGGTCTTAACTAGTGCTCATTTTTGTCTTGGAGATGTAAACGTCAAGAAGATTTCCTCTTGAATTTTCCTTTGCTGTGAGGGTGAAAGTTAAAAGCTGTTGCAGGTAGAAACCTCTTGACATTCCTCCATTTAAACTTGTAATTTGATATGTTTCAAATCAGACAAAAGCCAGATATGATTTTCTATGACTTCATTTACACGTTTACACCAAAAATGTGAAGCTGAAAAAGATCTGTTCAGGCCAAATAGTAAATGCAAGTCTAAGTAGGACACATTCCAGTCCAGAAAGTGGAAATAAGGCTGCAAAGGCTGTGTCAAAAAACCATCAGGAAAAAAGTAGCAGTATTGTAGAGTTTGAATACCATCTTTGACATCCTTATGCTTCTAAAGGCATGCTAAAAATAGTTTAGGTGGCTTGCTAATAGTACATGAATGACTAAATGGAGTGCAGACAAGACAGAGGTTTTGCTTACCATATAGGAAAACCAAACTTTATTGTTGGCCACTGTTTTTGTTGTTTTTTTTTTTTTACACTCAGGAGCACCTTATGTTTCTTTTGATTGCCTGAGCTGAAAACTTAGGTCCTGCGCTTCTATTTTTCTGTTCAAATCAAACCCAGCAGTGTATACAGCTGTTGAACAGGTGCTGTTGATAAGAAAAGCAGTGGGTCACCACAATGGAGTCAAAAACCTTAACCTGAACCAGAATCTGAAGTGCTTTAAAACTAAATGAGTGCGTGGATCTTTTACCTGACCTTCTTTTATTTACTCCCATCAGCATGTTTTCTCTATTTCTTTTCATTTACAAGACTTAAAGACAACCCACAGCTCCACAATCATCAGCCTGCAAAATTTGACCACCAGCAGCTTCACAGCGTGTCTGTGTCTGCATCTCTCTTTCACCCCGCTGCCTCAAATATGTCTGTCTCATCATTGCCCAGTTCTAGTGTTCACTCATAAGATTTCACAGGCTTTCTAAAAGACTGGCACACATCCCTAACGTCTAAGAAGGCTCAGGGCTGTTCTACTGTGAAAGCTGCATTAGCTTGAGGACAAGCAGACATTGCGTCTCTTGACATTATCAGTAAGTCTGTTATGGGAATTGTCTAAAAGTCATAGCATCCTATTGTGAAAACAATTTCAGTAAAATGTAGTTAAGAAAAAAAAGTGAAAAAGAAACACCACCCTCCCCCCAAAAGAAAGAATAATAACAATAATAACATTTTTCAACAATCTGTTAAGCACAAGTTTGCACATGCCTAGTCATTCATGTTTTGCTGTGAGGCACCTATTTTGTAGAAATCACTTGTCTATAAAAATTTCCACCAATAAAAGTCGCCTGGCTGCTGCTGTTGTGATCGCTACCTGCCTGAACACATGTCTGTCTTTTCTTCTGCCCATTTGTGTTCAGTTACATACAGATGATGTTAGGCTGCATTCGCAAGGTAACCAATATCATCTTTCCAGTATGCACTGGTTATGGTCCTAAAACATCACACTCAAGCAAGCTGTCGTACAGGAAGTAAACGTTGAGGCCACTGAAGTCAGCATTTACAGTTCATTTATAATTTGATGTGCAGTGGAAGCCAGCAAATTCGTGAGCAAATGATAACGATGATGAGGATGGGAGAAAGAGCCAAGTTTTTAATTATGGCTTTTTGTGGAGCCATGGCTGCTACTTCTGTACAATGGTGTGTGTGTGTGTGTGTGTGTGGAGGGAGAGTTGGAGCCAGGAGTGGTGGGATCGTGACTTGAATGGCTTCTCAGAAACAGATTTCATCCATAATTTCAGCATGTCAAGGGCTACTTTTAACTACATCTATCAGCACCTCTCCATAACAGTCTGGCTGCAAGAATAAAAGTAAAACATAACTGTTCAGAAAAACTCCACTGTGTATGTGATCTAGGACTATGTATGAAAGTGCCCCGAATCAGAAGTGAAAGATCAGATTCCATGTGATTTGTGGTGTTCACAGCACATATTTTAGTCAAATATGAGCAAACAAACATCACATTTGCCTGCAGTGTGACTGTAGCCTTAGGTCACAGGTTCTGTTACTTGCCTCTGTGCTATTACTGATCCTCAGGCTGCCTGCTGATTTCTCTATGGCTACCCTGCTTCGGATTCTTTTGCATTAAGTAACACCACAGGATGTATGACTAAAGAGTCCTTTGACATCACCCGTCCTGCTTGCTGAATTTGCCTTTGGGATCTGCCCACAAGAGGAAAACCGCCCAGCACAGTCTGCATTTGCCCATTGAGGATCACTCTGCTGATCAGTGTTGTTCTAAAACTTGAATGCAGTACGTAAACACAGCAAGCAGGCGTAACGTTAACTGAATATGTATTTTATTTGTGTTTATCAACTGGATTTTGAAAGGCTGGCAAAAGCTCGTGGGTCACAGAATTTCTAACATGGGTGTCCCTCAGCTGAAGTTACGTGAAAAAAAGAGAGAAAAATAGTAATGTAGTGCCAAAAACCAATTTCACATTGCCTGCCTAGGGATTCTTCTGTGTTTCTGTTAAGGTTTTTGGGTAATTATTTATGCTTTACAATTTAAAGTTTCACCCATATTGCATCAACAACTGCAATACTTATCTTAGCTAGTGTTACAAGAGTTGCTTGCATGTCTAACATAAAGAATAAAACCCAGCACTTCAACAGAATTACATGTTTCACTGTTTTTCCAAATAGCTTTCAGACGCTGCACCAAACCTCACTTGGGTTTTCTAAAAAATATGGCCTCCATTGATAGTTCAGTGGGCCTTTGGGGTTAGAACACTAAAAACTAAAACACAGAGTTTACTGGCTGATAGCCTGGTCTCACCACCCACTGAGGTAATAGAGGAGTGACACTTGCAGGCAAAACTTGTGAGCCCCATAAATAATGGTCATTTCATGCAGTGGCACTAAAATAATACAGATTTTAACTTGTGTCTCCAGCATGTTATTGTGTTCCTTTTTAAAAAAAAAAAAAAAGTGCTGCATGGTGTACGTATAACACAAATTTTCTCCACTTGGACGGTTACATTTTCCCAGACAGCCAGTGGCATTGCCAAGCGCTGTTAATCCATCTGTGATTACTCATGGACATAAGATAAATATCCACATAAAATGACTCACAAAACAGAGTGGTCTGCAGCCTTCACTGAGCTTAAATTTAGATTTTAGGATATAACAGTTTATCCCAAGGTAACAGCTATTGTCATAATCTTCTTGGCAAGAGCAACCTTGAGATGTCTGTTTTTCTATCTATGATGGAGCAAGCAATAGGCTGGTATAAACAGGGTATGTGTCGTCAGGGGCCTTAAATGTCACAACTCACAAACAAATGGTGTTATAGAGACTCGGGCTGGTTGGTGGCAACTTTTGTCTACTGGACCTTTATCCTGCTTTCATATACACGTCGGATATCGTGTTCACACACAGGATATTCATCATCACACCATCCTGACCTAAACCAGGCCGGACCACATGTTGAACATGTATGCATACAGTGTAAGAATGTACACATTTAGTCCATAACTTACATACTTTGTACTGTTGACTGTAGCCAGCTGTAGTTTCAACCTACATGACACATCCTCTTTACACCCTTATTGTTTGAAAGCCACTGAGAGCAACTATACATGACCAAAACGTATCCAAATCCTGTAAGAAGTATGGCTGTGGGGGGGTGGGCTGGTTTTGAGCTCAGCTGCAACGGAGAGAGGTGCAGGGCCGGTAAGTAGCACCAGCGCACCTGGAAACAGGTGCAGTAAATTACCTCTCTCCCTATTTAAGGAGTAGCACGCCGGGACCCGGGAAGGGAGGAGTAGACATGTGGCCAGAGCAGGAGCTAGCGGCCGGAGTGTGTGTTTTTGTTTGCGTGCAAAAAAAAAGACATTGGACTGTGAACCGTGTCCGGGCCTTGGTGTACGTGCTGGGAGAACCCACCAGAGACAGTCTCTTGTTACAATGGCAAACACACCTTTTTAAATCAACAAAAGCTTTCAGTGCACTCGTTTGCTCTTGTTTTAGAGAAAACATACCACCCAGTTTGTTTAATACTGATGTGAAATCAGATTCAACAGAACATTTCACATCAGCGGCAGCCATCTTAGTTACTGTTTTGAAAATGTCTCAACAATGCTTCCCTGTCGGTCAACGTAAAATGGTATTGGTGGAACCAAAAGACGCTGCTTGTAGCACCTACAGCATTACTCAACTGTTTAGCACCGGCAGCATCTTGTTTACGGCTGGGGAAAAAATGTGGTCTTTGTTCAATGCAGAAAAAGTCCACAGTGACTTAACATTTAACCAAAATCACCGTCTTTCACTCTAACCTCACCATCCTTGCAACTCTGCTGCAATAAATAAATGTAGTACTCAGAATGTTGCCTCTGAACGTCATCCAAGCATCAATTACATTTGTTACCACAATGTAAAGGGGAAAAATGTAAAATTTACATGTAATATCAATGAAACAGTGATTAATGTATTAGCATTTGTAGCAGGGTTTATATTTGCCAGTTTTTCTGTAAAAGTGTCGTTGAGGTACTGTAAAAGCTATTTTTAGATATTTATTCATAACTGTGAGGAAACTATTTGTCATGTCAACGTAATTTTGCCTCTAAGAGTGTTTATTGAGGACATTTGTTTTAGTTTTTGACTGTGGCTCGTAAAAACCAGGTTAGCTGCTGTCTGTGAGCCAGCTGTTATTATATTGCTAAGAGTCTGTTGCGCGCTGGGGCAAGCAGCTCCACAATTACATAGCTCTCTTTTCTGCTGTATCAGTTGATATCTTCCTCGCTCTGCTCTGCAGGCCAAGCTTTTTTCAAGGCATAAAATGTACAGGATGCCTTTTTTGCCCTGCACACTAGGTTATTATTATTTAAGCATGACAGAGATCTTTCCCTAGCTTTGACACACCGATTTTATTTGCCAAACCTAAACCTTTATGTGTTGATATTGTGGGATTAACCAGCTAAAATGATTGAGTTTTGTAGATACTGTTTTTATAATGTTGATTTTAACATGTTAAAAAAAAAGAAAAAACTTTCCAGCTTTACATTTTCCACAAAATGTATTCACCTGAAGGGAAAGTAAATGCAAATGAACAAAATGTTTTGCACACAAGGAAACACACATGCTAATTGTACACACAGTATGTAATGTTTCCAAAATAAGATATGCTCTGTCAGCCAATTCTATCCTCTCTCTCTCTCTCTCTCTCTCTCTCACTCTCTTCTGGAGCTGTAGATAAGGCAGCGAGGTGTGATCAGTGAAATGCTTGCTGTTAGACACCATTAAGCCAAGGTCTTATCACAACCATAATCCTTGTGGGTGACGTCCTGCGGCTTCCTCTCTCTCGCACTTTCTTTCTTCATCTTTTCAGTCGTTATCGCTTCTGCTCTCTTGTTTTGAATTTGATTTTCCTTTAAGGTGTCTCTGTTGTCCGCAGTAACTGTATCAAAGATATGGCTGTGACCACGTAAAACCATGTCTTGGCTGACATTCAGACTAGGAACTTTGAATGAAACTTGTGTATTTCTATTCAAGAAACCTATAACTTTAAAGGATTGTACTGCCTCGGTGGAGGAATTTGGTTCTGAGTGCTTGCAGTCTTCCATTTTCAATAACATAACTTACCATCAAATAGGATTTCAAAAGTCTTAATCCTGTAGATCAGTTTCGACAGCTCTCTAAATTCCATTTTGTCTTCCAGGAAACAGTTCACTGGAGCACAGTTGTATCTCGCAACTATTTTACTTACAAGTGCGGAAAAGTGAATACAAATCATGAACTGAAATAAAATTGAAAGGCTCATAAAGCACTAAAAAGTAAATCGAATGCAGTTCCTTCTGGTATATATAGGATTACTGTGCCCTACTGTGTGAAACTGTTTTTTGAGATAACACCACCTGCTGTTCTGATATAATGGATGAGGCAAACAATGGCACAATGCGAAGTTTAACCTATTGTTTTTTTTTTATATATATATATATATATATATATCAGGACATCTCAGAGTGTATTATCACACTTAATGAATAGAAAACAAAGTAGACTGTGTTCACTCCACAATGCAGTTTGTTTATAGTCACTTTTCTGGTAACACAGTATCACACAGAAGAATTGTTGCTATGATTACTTGCAGTTTTCTATACATAGCGCACAGGTTTTTGCCACGTTCATGTCATGTTGTATAGATCGTAAACATAAGCAACTTAGTGGGGAAAACCATTTACATTGGCTGACATGGGAAATTTCAATCTCCCATTCAGTGACAAAGAACTACAAAAAGCTCCACAAACTAATGACAAAATAGCTGCCATTGCAGCACAATGCTACAAAGGCCCATTGCCCATTGCTAAATACTATCCCTGCAGTTGTTAGTTCAGTGTCAGCTGGCCCTGTCTGTGGTGCTGAGTCGCTATTGCTATCTTGCTGGCTCTCTGCATCAAATGACATTTCAAGTGATTTTGTCACAGAAAATGTTCCAATATCAGAATTAAATCATAAGAGTTTTACCTGAGTTGTTTGCAAGCCACCATTACCTGAGATGTTAGATGTAAGCTGCAATGCAAAGCTACATTGCTGTTTTGCTGTCATTGGTGGTTAGGGCTCAGTGGGTTTAGGGTTAGATAATGGGCTGCCAGACAAATGAGCTGTAGGTTCTGTGGGACATTTTTTGGACTTTTGGGGTTTCAGAGTAATGGCCCATCAAAACAGTTGCATGGCACTGTTAGAATAGCTAAGAGAAAACTGAATATTGTGTTGCCAGATGGCAATGCATTAATTTCATTGAACACTGCTCACTGAGTGCATAAACTGAGAATTTTTTTTCAGGTTTCTGAGTTTTTGGTCCACATAGAGCATGCTTATTAGAGTCCTTCGGCAGCTGAAAGACTTCCTGTTAGCTCCCTAAGCACTAAAGCTCCATAAAAATAATGAACTGATAATTTATACTTTTTTTTCCCTTTAATCTCAAATGGCTCAAATTCTGGTGCACTAAGTGCATTACTGTTCTTTATGAAGCTCTCAAAATTGATTAAACATTTCACAGACATTCCTTTTCTAATTATTTTGTACAGGAAAAAGTATTTTTATGTCAGTGTGCATCACATGAGGTGCAACTCTGCTTGTCGCCACAAGCCAAAATTGCGTCACAGCCCAGAACTGTTCTGGGGGTTTGATGACAAAATGCAATTTACCTTTTTTTCCATTGGGTCAGAGGGGCAATTTTTTTGACCTTTTTTTTTTTCATTTGAGGTGTATGTGCCACCTTGAACCGTGGCACATACATTCATCACTGTATCATCTTTAAGCTGCAACTTTATAAACAACTCCATCGGGAGGGTAAACGCCCATGAGACTAATATGAAAGCCATCCTAAAATCTATAGTGTTTTAAAACTTGCCTAAACCCCTTTGTAGCAACCTTGTTAAGAGCTAATGGGACATGTTGCCCCCATTAGCAGATAGTAAAACATAAACAGCATAAATAAGCAGAAGCAAGCGTAAATGGCAGCCATGGCGTTTGGCCTTCATGAGCACACCATCTTTGTTTCACTCCCATGAACACAACGTATTATTGTGGCTAGCTACTAATTAGACAGTTAATACTCTCATTCATCACTATCAGAGCCGCTCAACACAGAGCCCATTACACCGAGGGCCAGTGTTTGTGCGGATGTTTGCTCACATATATGGGCAAAAAGCAAGATGAGGTTAATGACCCTTGTTAGTACACAGATCATTTGTATCAGTATAGTTTACGCACCTTTCTCCTAACTGTGCACATGCACGGACATAGAAACTATGATTATGCCGGAACAAGGCTGAATAAAACATGATGAGCAGTAGCTTATGTAATGTCTTTAGCTGTGATGCAGCAGAGCAAAGTTAGCCCTTGATTACACTTCAAGGTCGTGCTGAAATACGCCCACTAGGCTGCATTTGATATAACAATACAGGGAAGGAGCAGGGTGAGATATTGATGGGAGAATAGCTGAGAGAACTGAGGTGGAAAGCTGCGTAGCTGATGATACACCCAAACGGTGAGCAGAGCGATTGGATATGACCAAGGAATTAAAAGTGTCAACTGCTCTGGGGCAAGTAGATTGGAGGACTGTGCAAGTCTCTTCTCCAGATATTTCATCATGAAGTCCAATTAGCGTTTCCACTCTGCTGAAGCAGTAGGCGAGGTAGGAACAGTAAAATATTTGACGTCAAAACTGATGTTGTAACCAATTGGCTGAGGGCGGCTTTCATTTTCATTTAAGGGTCCAGTGGGCTTGTAACTAAAAAGGTCACCACTTGTAATCCCCAGCCGCTGCTGGAAAACTCAGGGTGGGAATGAATGAGTAATGATTTCCTCCCCCTTTCAAAGCTATTGTCAAGCTGTACTGAAAAAAGGTGTTAACATTAACTGCTGCTGTAGAGCTGCTCACGGATCAGTTACAAGATGTGAATGCCCGTTCCCGCAGAAGCTACGGGCACTGTTGATAAAAGAGAAATAAAATTTGATGCAGATAACCTGGATGTGTGATAAATGTGATAACATTACTGACTTCCTGGTACTGATGTTCATGCCTTAACACTGAGAATTAGGGCAGTAATGTACAGTACACTGACATGACACTATATGCTGTGATTGATCTGTGATGGTAATGTTGATCTATGAGTACATTTACTCAAGCACTGCACTTAAGTACAATCAGTATTGTTGTACTCCATGGCATTTATTTGACAACACTTACTAGTTACTTTGCAGATTCATACAATCAACACAAAATCTGAGTCAAATACATGATCATGTATTATTATGGATTATGCTTACCCAGCTGTAATATACATGGGCCATTCTGCATAATGAGTACTTTTACTTTTGGCACTTAAAGTATATTTGGATACTAATACTGATACAATTTTACTTTTTTTTACTTTAGTTTTACTCAAGTGAAAGCTCTGAGTGCTTCTCCAGATTGGCATACAGTATAATGCACCTACTTAAATCAGCATCCAAAAGCTTTAAATCAGCTACATTTAAAGAGGATATTGTAATAGGAGTATAGACAATCTGACCAGAATAGCACAATATCCAATGCAAATTCACAATTATAACATGTCAAGTGATCTTGACATATTGATTGTTCAGGTCAAGGCAGTTAAGACTCAGACCCTTTAAACAGAGAGCCGGTCCAGGTCACTCATACGGGTGGATACCTGGGATCTAACAGAAGGTACTAATGCATTGATTTTCTCACAGCTACATTACCGGTGAGCTGTTCTCTATTTGGCAGGTTTAATTATATTTTGATAGTTTGAAAGCATTGGTTGTACATAGAGAAAATTGGATTTAGTTTTGAGAAATAAATCCCCCTGAATGAAATAGGTTCTGGCCCTGTTTTGATGGGTAGATGACTCATTTTGTAGAGGTAATGGTTCTAGTGCTCTTGTTTATTTTCTTTATCTGGCTCATAACTGGAACCCAAGTACTTAATTTCTTGCCATCTCATGTGGAAATGTGCGCTGGTATGACAATAAGGATCTTTGAATCATTGCAATGGCTTGAAATGGACATACATCTGCACATTTACTAATCAACCTATGGGTTGATGGAAAAAGCTATGATTACAGAAATGGAATATCAGTCAACCCAGTCCGTCAGGGTTGTTTTTGTGACTACAAAGACCTGTTTTGAAGTTGTTTTTTTTATAAAATGGTATTGTAATAAAATGGTACTGTAATTTCACCACGTTTCTAAACAAGAAATGAAATTCATTTTAAATTATAGCTAATGGAAATACTATGTTGTCGCTCCAAAGCTATCCATTTGCTACAATCATTAAACTATTTTTATGCAAACCAAAGGGAATGTAATATGTAATTATATCACCGCCTTTTGTTGCTGCTGCGAGGTTGTTGGTTGTTATGTGAAAAGATTTGGGTACAGAAATTGTTAGGAAACATACTTTTATTTATAGTTTAGTTTGACAATTTTTTGTGGAAAATTAATTCTGTTTTTACATCTAAATATGCAACAGGAAATCTTTCTCTCTCTGCTATAAACATTATTCTTTAACCTGATTTTATGTGCAATGGGGTGGGAAATGAAATGTGTATTAGTGTTTTAATTAATGCCGTGTAAATTGACTTTAACGTAGCTATATAGCAATAAAACACATTTTAAAACACATAACCTTGCTGCTTTGTCAAACCACTCAGCACTTTTCATAAAGGAAATTACTTCTTGCACACTACTCAACACAGCTTGCAATTCTTGTGTGTCATTGTTCTGTAGTTCAGTCTTAAAGATCTGGTATTTCATCTAAAGGATAAAATGACAGCATGAAAAAAGAAATATGGATATGGTAAAGATGGAGCCACTGGTGGATCCAGCAGGGTTTAGTAGTTGTTGCACAGGAATAAAGCCACTCAAAAGTGTTATAATTGTATGATAAAAACTTGTTTGGCTGCAAGAATATGGAAATTACTTGTAAATGAAATTGCATAATTACACCACCCCCAATTATGGCATAAAGAAAGGCAATTTCTTCCACAATATACTGAAAGGGTTGTACTCAGCATGGTACAATGTAGAAATTAAAATAGGATTTGAGCACCTAAACCTAAGCTATACATTTTGTTCTTTATTTTGTGGTCAAAATAAAATAATTAATCAAATAAGGGCCATTAACCCTCCTGCCATCCCTCATTCAGCTCAAAGCTGCAGAACTAACCAAATTAACTCATATTATTCACTCTCTGCTGAGATCAGTTGCCAACTTTTCACTGTTTTCACATTCCTACTCACATTTATTACCATCAGAGCTCAGCAGAACATAGTCCATTACATCTCCCAGTGTCTGCATGGATGTGTGTGTGTGTGTGTGTGTGTGTGTGTGTGTGCGCTCAAAGGAGAGGGAGAGATGGGGGTAATGGCCCTTACTAATGCACTACTCGTTTGTAACAGGGTGCGTTATTCACTGCCCATGCTTGACTGCTGGCACTGCTAGACCAGCAGCACACACACACACACACTCACTCACTCACAAACACACACTCTAGTCAGAAAAAGTTGTTCATCTTATTTTTCATAAGGTAAGTTAAAGCTCGACTAAGAAAGGAGAGATGAAGGAAGACAAGAAAGAGACCATGGTTTAAAGTCTATGGACTGAGTCTTAATTCTCAGGGATAAAAGCCGTTTTTTTACTTGAGCCCACTGATCTCATGTGATGTCTGACAATTACAGACATCATCTGCTATTATTAGACATCTTATCCCACATAAACCGATGCTGCCAGATGAAAAGTCAAGGGAATCACCCAAGTTACTATCATGTAAAGGCTCAGTAAATATGCAGGTCTGAAATCAGATGTATGGTTGGTAGACAAGCCGATAAGGTAAAGGTTTATGCTGGCAAAAGTCAAATCCAGTCAGGAAGACTTGTCCAGAAAGGGTCACGCTGGCTAGGTCAGGCTGGGGGAGGAAAGGCTGGACAGTCAAGGCATATTACAGTAGACAAGGCCAAGAATGAGTGGAAATGGTTAGTTATATAGGAAAAGTGGGAGCAGGTGACCAGGTAGGTGAGAAAGATCAGGTGATGGGGAACGGCGGGAAAAGGTTTCCAGACATCAGAAGCAAGTGGCAGGATCTGAAATGACAGGAGCTTTGGAACGTGACACAATATCGTGTCAGAGTTGTATGTTTTGATATTATCTTGCAAAAAAAAAGTTTGGTTAAGGTCCCACTTATTAATTTCAACCTTTCTCTCTGCCTTTGTATCAGTGGGATTCTCTAGATACTTGTGCATGTTAAGCCATGGCTATCTTTTAGTGATCCAGTCAAAACCTCAAATAATTCATTTCGCTTGGACATACAGGACATAACATTACAGAAACCAGAGATTCTTTATCTATCACGGACTCTGGGACACTGCATTAAATGACAGTAGCTAAAGTTTGGACAATAGTGATATGCAGCACCTGCTAGTACACAATATCTGTTTGTGGCTGGTTCAAGTTTCATGCATTGAGTCTATATTTATGTTGTGTTTCAGGTATTGTGACACAGAATTTTTTTACCCTGAGAGCCGAATGAGCCCAAACAAAGCACAGGCGGAAAAGTCCTGAACCACATGACATCCCCAGGTAACATTCATCCAATGAGAAAAGGCCTGAAGTCTCAGCAAAAAAGCTCTATATGACCAAACCTCTGATCAAAGTTTAGTTCATGTTTTTCCTGCTGCTGTCTCTTTCGCTGCTGCTAAAATATGTAACAAGGTTTTCGACATAACTGACAAAATCTGTATTTTGCTGAGCGGCTCATGCTAACGCCCAGATTTAACACTTCACAGTGCTGTAGGTTTAAGTCAGGTTTTAACATGCATGTCTCACTTCACTTCCAGCGCCTGAGTGACACATGCAGATAAGTGGCTTCCAGTGAGATTCACACATGATGTGATGAATTTGCAAATCAAGCTAAAGATTCTGAACTTTTGTACCTATTTTTTCCCTCAATCACCAAAATCCACCAATAGAGCTCCCACTGGTACTTGATGAGGAGTTATAAGATTTCTGCCAAGTGCTTCAAATTGGAGGTAATTTTATGCCTCTGCACACATGAACTATTGAGTTTTGTCCTATCATTTACGTATTAAAGAGTTTAAGAGAGCAACAAAGGAGATAGTGCTGCCATGGTGAACAGAAAGTGACAAGAAATAATTCTAATGTACTGAAGGGACCTTCAACATGGAGCTGCGGACCGAAAGCTCGATTGCCAGCTGACATCCCTCCCATATTACTGCAGGTAACATGTGACCTTCCAGTCCTGATGGCATTTGTTACACTACCCAGACATAGTCCCCGGGGGATGTTGAGGAAATGTGTTGGGCCTCTGGCTCTCTCTGCCAGGTAAGGTTCTTAATAGGAACTGGCCAGAAGTGATGCTACAAACACACACAACGAAGGACAGATTCCATTTTAAAAAGTGAGCATCATTAGTTTTCACGAATGCCGTTAAAAGAAGCAGGTCTCCAAGTCTTGATGGCAAATTAAACAGAGGGACTTTACCATTTAGGTTAGTAGTTTACTGAATCGATGCCCCCAGCTCTCAGCCATGAATGTCACACCAATCCTGCTGTGGTGGTTTGTCAATAGAAGCTCATGTTTGTTTGTTTTTTCAATCAATTTTGCATTATGTTCCACAACCTCTTCCCTTAAAGAACAGAGGTATCCTGAGGCTCTGTTTAACCGTTTCTGCTGTTCTTACAGCGCACAGTGAATGAGCCTGCTCACAGGTATCACTGATCACCTTAGAAATACCTCAACAACATGTATCATGTTTAATTCATTCATTCATTACAAATACCTCAGAATAATGAGAGGCATATTATTCTTACATAACAAAAAAAAAAACCTTTCTATAGAAATATGTTTATGTACTATTAGGATTCTTATAGAGTCAAGCAAGATGACATATTGTCTATGCAGTAGCATTTGTTTGTAGCATTCCTGGGTATCATTAAGCATTCTGTTAAACCTTTAAAAGAGAAAATAAATGAAAATTAAAAGATTACAAAGTTTCTCGTAAGAGTTTGTAGTATTACAGTGTTATAGGGTCATGGGCATTTTCATCTATAACAGTGCATCATATTGAATAAGGCAATGTATGTCCTGCATGAACACTTTTAAAGCTAGTGAGTAGCTATAAACAAATAAAGTGGAGTAAAAGGTACAATATTTCCCTCTGAAATATAGTGGAGCAGAATCATAACAGCATAGCGAAAAAATACTCAAAGTGCAAGTACCTCATAATTGAACGTGTGATAGTACAATAGACTGCAGGCAATTCACAAACACTATTTTCGCAGGTCACAGATTTTATGTATTTTCAGAAAATCCTCCTGAAATGAATAGTCCTCCTTTAAATATGACCTTAACACTTACATTTTGCAAAAGCACTCCAGACACTCTAAAATCGCCACATAGTATGTAATTGTTAGGCAAATAAAGTAATGTCATTGCCTTAAAAATACTGTTTTATTGAGGGAAAAAAAAACGATATTCTGGTCTGTTTGCCTGATATGATTTTGGCTTGCATAAAGACGGACCTGCTGTTATTGTCAAATGGTAATCCCTGAGTTCATTCTGCCTCCACAGTCATTCTGTCAGCCCCTGAAGAGGTTACCATGGAGACAGAAGAGATGGGGGGGGTCTCCTGACACTGAGCAGAACTTGGTAATTGGCAGATTATCAGAAGACAGAGGTTAGTGTAGCCTTACAGAAGGTTCACAGCACCACCATCACAAACAACCGCACACACTCACACATTATTATTCCCCCCCCCCCCCCCCCCCCCCCACACACACACACACACACACACACACACACACATCTGGAGGAAAAACACAACAAAAGGAGGAACATCTACAATAAATATCATTTAATGCTGTCAGGAGGAAATAGCTGGTCATCAGCCTCTCACCCACTCGCCCATAATATCTTAACTGGAGGGGGGTTGCAGATTGCTAGGGGGACAGATCCTGACAGCCAGCAGGGATGGTGACGGTGTGAGGAAGACAGAGCCCTCAGACAAGAGTGCTCTGACAGATTGAGGAGATAAATATATGGACGTCTGTCTGGTGCCTTTTTAGTCAATAACTTGCTTTCTGTGTCTCACCATTTGAATCAAGACTGGAGACTCACCAGAAAGTTAAAACTCTCCCTAATCCCTAGAAATATTCTATGTTACATTGTGAGTGGATTTCAGAGGTCCTGTCTGATTAATGATGTGGTGATATGTTGTTGTTCCATATGGGAAACATGTTTTGTGGTAATTGCTCCCCAATTGGATTCAGGGCCAGCTGTAGAGCAGAGCAGCAGCAAATAGTCACCACCCTGCACAAATACATTTCTACTAAGGTAGATTCTTGGTGGCATGGGACAAACCAGTTTGGGGTTATCCTGGGGTTCTTGTCAAAATGAGACTTCATCAATTTAGGAATTTCATAAAGGAATTCAATTTAAGAAATAATATTGAAGACTCCTTTAAGAGTGACAGGTTAGTTACTTGGTTAGTTTGTAATTTTATGTCATACACAATGATTTGCCCATTCTATCATGTATAAATACAAATCAAAAACTATGGAGCACCCAACATCTAAAGTAGGGAATAATCTGCCCCCACCCTCACGGTCTATAATAATTCTATGGATTCTTTATAATAGCAGCTAAAGACTAACATGTTTAAAAAGTTGCTTGACCCGTATGCAGCAGGTCTTTATTTATTGTGTATTTGTTTTGGGGTTATTATGCCATCTTTTATTTCTGTCTGTATGTTGTATATGTTATGATCCTTTGTCTGTGAAAATTGGTATACAAATACAGTTACTTACTTAGAATATGATACTGCAGTATTTTAGGGGTCTGCTCCCTTTGCGAGCAAATACATTTTTTTTGTTTTGTTTGTTCTTGTTATAAAACAAAACTGTAGCAAACATCAACGACTCCAATTTGTGGAATTTCATGAATATGGTTTAATCACTTAACACATTTAACATCCATGCCTCTGCTCTCTGTATATTAAAAGCACCCAATAACTGTAAAATGATTCATATGTAAAATACAAGCCCCTAAACATCATTTATATCACTGAACAAAGAAAAAAATAGATCAATAAACAAAAAAAGCAACCACACTTGGACTACACTCTCACAGTCACAAGATATTTTCAGAAAAAGCTCCTCATATTTTTAAACTAGTTTTAAAATGTGTCAATGTCATTTCTTTTTGTTTCAGGGAAAAATCAATATGGATATACAAACACACATGTTATATAGGTAGTGAAAAACAAGCCTAGAGGGTTAACCTCTGCAGTGGGTGTCAGCTGACATATGTAGTAACTCGAAGGGCAATCAGAGAGCACAGAACTCTGCCAAGGTCAATAATTCAGTCTTCTATAATGGACAAATATGCAAACATAACCATTATATATGTTTGGATATATTTCCAAAACAATATAAGTGTGTCAGAAATGTTCTGTTGTATGTGTGGTCTCACTACACCATTCACTTTGCCATATATACCGGTATATTTATACTATTCAGTCAATATTATGGCTTGTTTGTCATTTGGATCTGGATCTGCTCCAAGATGGCATGGGTTCTTCCCCCCCCCCCCCCCCCCCCCCCCCACAAAGTTTCATGAAAGTTTCATGGGCCAGTAGTTTCTCCATAATCCTGCTGACATTTACAGACAAACAAGCAGCTCTGAAAACATAGCCTCCGAGGTAATGATGAGCATATGTGTTATTGGTGGACAGTGAGTGTCCAAGTCACATAGCCATTACCAGTGATAATACTACCCAGGTACTCATCGAGCTGAAAAGCACTGCAGCTACATTTGCTAACAACTTTACAATGAGCACTGTGTGTGTAACGGCTGCCCTCTCCGTGCACTGATTTTGTTAAATGGACCACCGTTTGTCAACTCTGCATTTCTCCAAATGTGAGCTCAGTCCTGTTCTGCCAAACAAGCTGGTAGTTTTATCTACATGCACTCACTACCATTCCTCTGCAAACTATTAAGAGCTAGCAGACATGGGCACAGATGCACACACACTCTCACACACACACAGACACACTGCGTTCAACTTCATAATCACAAGTGTAGACAATCAACATAAAAAGAAGATTATGTTCAGAGCTGAGAGTGGGTGGGAGTCACACTCTCGTGCAGATGGCATCATTTTCTGTCCATTGCAGCAGTTGCTTTGAAATGGCTAAAAGTGGGGGTGAGGCTGATACACTCTCCGTTCAAAGGAAACCATCGTCGGCTGTGCACCCCCAGGCCAGCCGCACATCTCATGACAAGATAATGAGGGTATTACATCAAGGCTGTTATTAATTTACCATTAACATCAGAACTGTGTTGATGTTACTATCGCACGGAGGAAACGGGTGCCCTTGCGGGTCTGTGAGGAGTAATGATGGTGTGTTTGGATTTCAAGGTCTTAAGACGCATTAGACAACTCTCAGTTCCTTCCAGGGTACAAATGCCTGTTTGTACACACATGGATGATGCACACTGGATAAAAGCACAGGCACCCAAATGTGAAAATCTTTAACATACAGGGCACAGACTCTTTCCCTCTCCAGTGGTTCAGACAGCGCAGTAGAGAGCAGGGGTCAGCTTTTATGGATCTGAGATAATTGAAAACGATAAATATGGCCTTTCAAAGCAAAGAAAATAAACTCAGCCCTTCACTAGATTTAATGTTCAGCCAAGCGGCAACATTGGCACAGGCTCAATAGAAGGGAATGCCAACACACCTGTGTGCACTGGTGTGTGCGCACACACACACACACACACACACATAGTCAGACACATACACACTCGGCCATGCACAAAAGCTCACGGAATGGATAACAGCCCCTCCAAGGGTCATGTCTGTCTTTAAGAAGACATTCACCACATCCTTGTTAAACAAGACAGTATGGAGGATTATACAGGGCTCTTCATCCTGAGGAGCAAAACACTCCTGCCTACAGTGTGTATAATCACATATCTATTCTTAAATCCAAATTATGTGTTTGGAAATGGAAATCTTTGTTATTTTCAGAGGGAAAACTTACATTTCAAAAGAATGAAAAGAGGGTAGTGAAAGGTCATTTGCTCATAGTGATATCAACAATGACCCAAATTGGGAGAATAAAAAATGGAAAAGTTAGCACTTTTACTCATTTCATTTCAAGTGTCAAAGCTAAAGAGTATAATTCAACCACATCCCCAGTATTCACTTATCAGCTTTAATATAGAGCATTATCTTGCAAAAAAAAAAAACTTTAAACAGGCATAGACATCCAAACACTGTCTATACATAACAATCTCCCAGGACTGTAATCACAGATCTCCTCTGAAAGCTGACTACTAAAGATGTTTTAAAAAAAAGTCAGAATTAGGCTTAACTGCTAATGAAGACGCTGAGGAGCTAAAACATGGAAAATCTACTTTATTATATAATTGACTGTTGGTTACAGTCCACTGAAGAGGTGAATCCTGCTCTGCTTAAAATAACATCAGCACTTCAGAACATAATTGCAATAGCTTAAGATGTGTTATTGATAATAATTTATTCGTTGTTGTAAGCTTGTTGAGAAGCTTCTGGAAAGTTGTACAGTTGCACAATAGACAGAGACCCAGGCAGAGAAGCTCTCAGACTGTCTGGAAAGAAGTGAATGTGGTTTTAGGCTAAATGTAATTACACTAGACAATGAAATCAAGCAATCCATCTTTGTTATATCAGTAAATAACATGAGTGCAAGATGGAAACACAGACGGGGGGTGGGGAGCATTTTAACCACTTATACGTTGACATAATGAAATAAAAAGAGCCTATCATAAAGTATAAATGCATTTTCCACATTCCCGTTATGAGCTACCACACTGATCCAGTATACACAGTGTGCACATGTCCAAAAGAAAAGAAAAGAATATGTGGATGTAACACAGAATATATCAAAAGTTTAGTAATAATAATTATAATAATTTTGCACGTATTTTTAAGAAAAAAACTGGTGCACTATCACCATCCAATGTATAAAGCAGCAAGTGTTTCTCTGTATGTTATACAGTCAATCAGGCAGTTAGTAAGGATGCCACTAGTGAGTCTCTCTTTTGGATACCAGCCATAAACACACGGGAGAAAACCTCAGGCAGACCCAGAAGTCTGGGTGAGCTGCAGGAACTACATCTACCAGCTGGTCTGAGAGCGCCTTCCCTGATCCTGCATCTGCAGGAAGCAGCAGGAGAAGCGGACATCTGGGATGTTCTGCTTACCCAGCTGTGACTGTGAACTCAAACCTGAAAACTGAAAGACAGATGGATGGATGAAAAACAAAGAATATGAAGCTATTTTATGGTTTCAGAACAATGTCTTGTTAAGAAAAAAAAACCTTTTTTCTAAAACCTAATTAGCTTTAAATTATTTTGGCTTCCCAAGGCATGGTGATTCCCGCAGGAACTTTAGATTGTAAACAGTTCTGTTGGATTTTGTGTCCCAAATAAAAAGTCTAATGGCACACATGAAAGGCCCTCACCAGGGACACGTATTTATGTTGAAAAGCCATTAAAAAGTGCATTTTGCATAATATGTCCCCTTTAAGTCGAGTAAGGCTAACTTGCATTAAATTGAAAATCTTTTGGACTTTTTGTGAACAGCTAGTATGACCTTCCATGTGACTCTGTGGGTTGACGGAACGGGGTAAAAAAAAAAAAAAACAGACATGGAGTATAAATTAGACGGACCCGAGCAAAAGATTACAGTACCGTAACAGTAATTCCCACATTCCAGTATAAAGTACATATACAATTTCTGTCCCTAAAAATAAATAAAAGCATGTCCACTCACAGTGCTTATTTTGGCCGCACATTGACATGCTCAATGTATCTGGCAACATATTGCGAATGCTCCCTGCAGATATACGATGCACGTGTAAGATCCTTTTTGTTCGACCAAAAACAGTTAGCATCGCTCGGTGGAATGCTACCAGACTCCATTGACAAAACCAGTCATTTTATCTGGCAGAACATGGGAGTTGCTGGTCTAGTTGCTGTGACTTTGCTGTTTTAAAGAATACATGTTCAATCCAAACTAACATGTTTAAACACCAAACACTGAACACTAACTGTAACACTAAAGCAAACTAACCGACTGAGGCAGTGGCAGAAACTGGTTAAACAACAAGAATCTTACAGGTCTCACTCTGTAGGGATCCTTTCCATAATGTTGTCGGACACTTAGAAAAACAATCTGACCCTGTCAGTGGCAAAAAACAAGCACTTTTAGCGGACGTACGTTGACGGGCGAGATTTCTCAAAAGGATTACAATAGAGCCAGTGTAGTTTGCGACTGGACCAGTTCCAAAATGTTTGTACCTACTAGTCATTTCACACCCAAAATATGTAAAATTGCGGCCCCTGGGTTAAAAATACAGGACATATCCCTTAACTTACTTAAAGTGTATGAAATAAGGCTCACAGTGAAATAAAAAGGTTTTCATAATAGTTTCTATCAGTAATGTCAATGCACATCAGGAAACTTAAGCTCGCTCAGCACAATGATTATGTGTAAACCTCAGGTGATTCCAATGTCATTATTTTGGGATTTTTGCCTCATAGACAACTATAAACAATGCATAATGTCCTCAGTCTTTGAACAAAATCTAAAGAATTTTCTGAAACCCCCAATTCTCTGAACTCCAGATGGATCCTTTTGAATTGTTCAGAAATTGCAAATCATATTTTGATTGAAGTCAGCATGACACATTCACTATTTTTTAGCAGCTTGGCTCATGAGTCCACAGGCTCCAATAGGATGTGTTTAAGCAGCAGATGTCCCATTTTCTACTCAAAGAAGATGTGATGTGCAGCTTTTCTAATGAAAAATGATACATTCACACCTGCACACACAACTATATTAGAACATGCTGACTTGTATCCTATTAGCAGCACAGAAAGTAATTCAATTGTAACACCACTGTCTGTACCTACAATATGTTTTATATATTGAGTTTAATCTGTCACATCCTGAGTGACCGTTAAGACTCATGAGTTCTGAACTCATCATGTAGGTTTTTCTGACATCTAAATTATAGAGATCTAATTTACGAATAAAATTATAATTCAGGGTTTACCGATAACCGCGTGGTAATGAGAGAATACTAACTTGAGCTAAAGAAATTAGTAAAAGAAACACAGAAAACAAAGGTTAGTACCATAAGACAACAGATGTGAGACAACTCTGTTGTGATATTGGGCTATACAAATAAATTGAATTGAATTGAATTGAATTTAAGCAAGTTATCGTCACTTAGCATTAAACTGTGACATTACCCTTGACTCATCATCCAAAAGGTTATAGACTACATATGTAAGCTTTCAATCCCTGTCAAACCTGACAGTTGACATTTGTCATCATCCCAACATCAAAGATACCTTGTGTGTGTGTGTGTGTGTGTGTGTGTGTGTGTGTGTGTGTGTGTGTGTGTGTGTGCTGCTGGTATGTAAGCGCAAAACACCTGTGTTTATGTGAATGTGGCACCTGAATACACATTTGTCTCTCTTCACCTCTTCCTCTTCTGCCTCACCTGTCACTTCTCTCATAGCCGGTGTCAAAATAAAGGTCAACCGTCTCTAATTCAACACTTTGACAGGTCATGGGAAGGCAAAGCATGATGCCTGTAGAATTTGCAGGGATGTGACACAGGTGCTCTTCATTGTATTGTTTTCTTTTCTTTCTTTTTTTCCCAAGTTTTGCTTCTATGACTTTACCACTTAAACTACTGCTTATTTTGATCAGTATAAGTGGATGATTATTTGATTATTATTTCAATTAACACTGTAAGGGGACCATTTGACTACTTAAAGAGAATTATTTAAACAGCATTTGTGTAAGAGTGATTTTTCCCTCTTTGTGTTCTAGTTGTAGTTTTTTTTTATCCATATGACTGATCATTGTAACCAGGGTTACTATGAGTGGTTTTCACTGTAATATGAAAATAATAATCATAATTATGTCCTTTAGTTGACTCACATGTGGTCTGATTGAAACGTTTCCTCTTTATAACAACGGTTACAATGTAACTTTGAGTTTGACGTTATTTGTTGTGAAAAATGGCGCCCTGCGTGGCGAACGTGTTTGCTCTCTCTCTAACTCTTTGGCACTCAGTGTGGATGGCAAAGAAAGGTTTTCATTGTACAGGGAAACCCGTTTCTGCACTGTACACACGATAATAAACGCTTTGAATCTTGAATCTTGAGGATCATTACGTAGAAATAAAGCCAGTTTCATAACACACAGAAATGAATGGATGCCAGTGGCACAGTTCTCCTTTTTGAACATTTGGTGAAGATTGTGGTGAGTCTTGGTGAATAATCTGCAAATGGGTCAAAACATGCAAAACACTTGGCTTCAAATGTAAACACACACTATGGGTGAGTAAAATGGTTTTAAGCACTGAAATGTTGGACAAGACCAAAGATGCACATCTTTCTGTCTCAATAATTGATCAGCAATAGCTCATTCCATGAGATAAGGTTGCACAGGGTGACAACACTATTTCATATAAAATGAGAAAAAGCCCCCGTATGATTGATTTGGCTCTGTGAAAGTTAACTGTCATTGATAAATTAGCCAGAGAAGAATCATTCTTACACAAATGCCACCACAGTACAGTCTTTAAGTCTTTACGGCCCCTCTTCTGTGTTTCTCTTCCATCAGTCATTTGTTTGTGCACCATTCAGCATCCCTCAGTTGCTCTGTAAGACTAATTCCTCACAGGAGCACAGGACAGTCACCAGGCCTTCAGGCATAGCCAGGTTGCCTGCCTCGTAAATTTACCACACACACTCTCTTTGTTATGCATTGCCCTACCCAAGGGATGCGAGCAGGTTGTGGTGTACAGTGAGTTGAGCCTGACATCTCCCATATAAAGAAATAGAGCTGGTCTGAAAAAGCTTTCAGCCGAGCAGTTTAAAATCTAAGTTTAGTCATGAGTATCGGAGCTTTAGGTGTGATTCGCTGTGTAATATGTTTCTCCAGAGTGCATCTGGCTAGGTAGTAACTTTAGTTTAAAAGAAGTAATTGAACATAGAGGTAAGGTTTGTATGTTAAAATGGTCATTTGAATGTCTATCTCACACTATATGAAATTGCACATACACACGTTTGTGCATAAGCAATGCTAAAATGTAATTTGATTGCATTCAAAGATGATTTGGTATAAGGGCTTTAATTAGCCCAGGCACACTGTAATAGACTTGTATTGTTGTGAAGTTCTTGTTTTTTTTATTCCTAGTGTTTGTGTTCTAGACTGTGAAAACAAGTTTCCTCTATAGAAGACAATAAAGAATTAATCTGAATCTGAATCTAATGGATTTTTCTTAGTCTATTGTCTATTTTCTGATTCTTCTAAAAAGCAGCATCCCTGTTTGTGAATGTTGGAGTGAATGTTTTCTCATGCACCTAATGCGATTTTCTTAGAAAGAGTTTTGGAGTTGACTTGAACTGTAACCTCTCTGAGGATGTGTTCTTACAGCCCTCTTAAAAGTCACTGAATGTGTAAATGGGTATTTTCAGAACTTATCTTCTGACTGAGTTCTGATGCATCCAGAGAACTTTTAGATGAAAAAGGAAAATTTAAGCACAAACTTTCTTAACATTAACCCTTTTTTTTTATTACAGTTATCTATCATCTAAAATGCATGATGTCAGTTTTCTATGAGCCATACTACCACTGGTCGATTATCATTAAAATAGTTATCATGATTATTTCACTCAGTATCTACATCATTGTGTTTAATGGTGATTATTCATTCATCTTACTTAAATTATTTATCTTGAACATTTAAAACTGACAGATAATTTCAAGACCCCATTGTACACAATGTGTACACGTATGATTGTACAAATGTGTACAACTTTACATAAAAACAAGTCTGTCATGATATAGAATCTATTTAAAGTTAAACTAAGATAGATCCTGACTGGCAATAATTGTGAAGTAAATGCACTGCATGCAGTTTTTCTTTTTAGCAAAAATGTTCCTGCCTGAAGCCACAGCCATGTTTTGGAGGCACGAGGCCAATTAATCGCCTCTTATTGGTGAGTCAGTTGACTAGAGTATAGGAAGTGCTTAAGATGATGCAATGGAATACCACTGGCATGCCAAACGAAAATGTCTCACTTGATTAATTGTGAAAGGAAAAAATCACAATTGCTGCACATGATATTTGTGCAAACCTGAAACTCTACAACATAGATTTGGCAAAGTGCAGGTACTGAAGAACAAGCATTCTTAACAGAAAAAGCAGCACAGCCCCACAGGAGATGACACTTAAATCTTGTACCCGTAGACCATTAATGGGACGTTACTGTGACCCTGATTAGAATGAACCACATATTCATGTGCTGAAAATTTGCTTGTATGTGCTCAACCAATAGTGATGAGCTTATTTAAACCTACTGCCCCTATAACAAAGCAGCATCCTCATCGTTCCTCATCCACCACCTCTTGGAGAATCAGGGAGCTCCAGTATGTAGGTCTACAATAGCCAGCACTAAAAGACTTATTAGACATTCACACAAAGTTAATTTGCTGAGCACGGGCCTAGTGAGGATCCCAGTGGATGGAGATTAGTCCGGAATGGATGCCTCCCTTCAATCATCCCACCTGCGATGCAGAGGGTGAAGGAGCAGCCCAGCAGCTCCTCAACACTGCTGCTAATTCATCCTCCTTATACAGCCATCTGGACATTCAGGGGAAACGTAGTGTGGTTATAATGTTTTAAACTTTAATGCTATGCTAAGCCTTCAATTCACTCAAACAGATGCAATCGTATGGCATTTAACGAGAATTTAACATTTAATCATACGCGGAAAGATGCAAAACAAAAAGGATTCATTACGTTAACTGTAAGATGAACTTTCACTGGAATAACAGCATAACACATAACTCCTTAAGCTAGCACTTTTACACTATTGGATGCCTCAATTTAAACGAAAGGTCCTGTATTCAAATAAGCAATAGTGACAGTGTGCTCCGTCTAATGTTAACAGTGAAATGTTGGATGTACTTTTATCTTCCTTTGACGTGTTTGGTTACGTGTGTGTGTGCATTCGTATGCATCTCTCTGTCTGTCCATAGAAATTCTTGCAAACTACTAGAACAAACAGTGTCATATTTTTTGTGCACATTTATGCCCGTATACTGAACAGCCTGCACGGTTGTGGTGATAAAAACCTATTTTATTGTCCGTTTCGTGCTGTCATTCATTGCTGACTACACATTTGTCTTAACCAGATGGTAGGGGACATGTGGCCCGGCTAAAAACAAGCCTTAATTCGTCTACTGCAGGCCACATATTGGCCTTTGTCATGGCTCAAAAACTGACATCCATAGGTCTCGTTTGGACTCGAAGCATCTGCAGATTGATTCCATGCCTGATATGTTCTAATGCACTAAAGTTGGGCACAATACAACGTGATTGCATGACAGGAAAATGCTATGTTTTACGCTATGATGGCTCAAGACCAGCCAGTTGATCACATCCACTTCAAATTAAGTCAGGAAAGCCTCAAGATGTTGATGTTGGTCTGGAGCGAACGCCGTGAGTCTCTGTCAAAAGCTGTTGCCGTGGCGACGCAACCACTTTCGCCATCAAAATTAGAAGTGCTGTAACTCCACTGTACAAGGTCCTATCCTCACCAAATTGATACAGTTTGATGACTGTCCACCTCTGAAGACATGTACATGCCAATTTTGAACCATAGTTATAGCGCCACCTAGTGGCAGGAGGAAGTGCATGTCTTCTTTCTCGGACGTCTCTCTCTCAGCAGGTTAACCACAGACACCTCAAATTTGAGCGAAACATTCTCAAGACGTGGATGATGCAAAGTTATGAAGCTCCTGAGGTTTCGTCAAACGCTGTCACCGTGGCAACGCCTCGCTCGCCATGAAAAGCGAAGTTAATTTCGAAGCTTCCACATGCGTGCACACTCACCAAATTTGGCATACATGTCAGGAGGCCTAAAATGAGTAATCTTGTTTGCTTCACGGGTTAGTGTGGGGCAAAATGGCTCTACGGCGCCCCCTACAAAACTTTGACGAACTAGCCCCCGGGCTACGTTTTACCTACATGTACCGAATTCGGTATACATATGCCGGACAATAGGACCTACAAAAAACTCTCTTGGAGCATTGTACTCTACCCAACAGGAAGTCGGCCATTTTGAATGAAGTGTCAAAATTTCAGCGATTTATAGGGTCGTAAATGAGCGAACTAGTCCGAGGGGGTTGAAGCCACCGACTTCAAAGTTGGTCAGCTGGTAGATAAACTATTCAAGATGAAAAGCCGCCGCACGCCCCGATGTGCACGGAGGTGCGAGGGCCCTCCAACGCTGCTTTCAGCTTTAATATAAATTATATCTGGTCCAAAATCAACTTAAGCACATTCAAAAGTATTTCAAAATACTGTAAGTTGTTGCTTTTTACAGAACAGGATGACCACAGTTGTGATGTTATGAGAGACCACACCTAAACATATACATATGTGTGTGTGTATATATATATATATATATGTATACAGTGGGGCAAAAAAGTATTTAGTCAGCCAACAATTGTGCAAGTTCTCCCACTTAAAGAGATGAGAGAGGCCTGTAATTTTCATCGTAGGTACACTTCAACTATGAGAGACAGAATGAGAAAAAAAAAATCCACAAAATCACATTATCTGATTTTTAAAGAATTAATTTGCAAATTATGGTGGAAAATAAGTATTTGGTCAATAACAAAAGTTCATCTCAATACTTTGTTATATACCCTTTGTTGGCAATGACAGAGGTCAAACGTTTTCTGTAAGTCTTCACAAGGTTTTCACACACTGTTGCTGGTATTTTGGCCCATTCCTCCATGCACATCTCCTCTAGAGCAGTGATGTTTTGGGGCTGTCGCTGGGCAACACAGACTTTCAACTCCCTCCAAAGATTTTCTATGGGGTTGAGATCTGGAGACTGGCAAGGCCACTCCAGGACCTTGAAATGCTTCTTACGAAGCCACTTCTTCGTTGCCCGGGCGGTGTGTTTGGGATCATTGTCATGCTGAAAGACCCAGCCACGTTTCATCTTCAATGCCCTTGCTGATGGAAGGAGGTTTTCACACAAAATCTCACGATACATGGCCCCATTCATTTTTTCCTTTACATGGATCAGTCGTCCTGGTCCCTTTGCAGAAAAACAGCCCCAAAGCATGATGTTTCCACCCCCATGCTTCACAGTAGGTATGGTGTTCTTTGGATGCAACTCAGCATTCTTTCTCCTCCAAACACGGCAAGTTGAGTTTTTACCAAAAAGTTCTATTTTGGTTTCATCTGACCATATGACATTCTCCCAATCCTCTTCTGGATCATCCAAATGCTCTCTAGCAAACTTCAGACGGGCCTGGACATGTACTGGCTTAAGCAGGGGGACACGTCTGGCACTGCAGGATTTGAGTCCCTGGCGGCGTAGTGTGTTACTGATGGTAGCCTTTGTTACTTTGGTCCCAGCTCTCTGCAGGTCATTCACTAGGTCCCCCCGTGTGGTTCTGGGATTTTTGCTCACCGTTCTTGTGATCATTTTCACCCCACGGGGTGAGATCTTGGGTGGAGCCCCAGATCGAGGGAGATTGTCAGTGGTCTTGTATGTCTTCCATTTTCTAATAATTGCTCCCACAGTTGATTTCTTCACACCAAGCTGCTTACCTATTGCAGATTCAGTCTTCCCAGCCTGGTGCAGGTCTACAATTTTGTTTCTGGTGTCCTTTGACAGCTCTTTGGTCTTGGCCATAGTGGAGTTTGGAGTGCGACTGTTTGAGGTTGTGAACAGGTGTCTTTTATACTGATAACGAGTTCAAACAAGTGCCATTAATACAGGTAACGAGTGGAGGACAGAGGAGCCTCTTAAAGAAGAAGTTACAGGTCTGTGAGAGCCAGAAATCTTGCTTGTTTGTAGGTGACCAAATACTTATTTTACTGAGGAATTTACCAATTAATTCATTAAAAATCCTACAATGTGATTTCCTGGATTCTTTCCCCCCATTCTGTCTCTCATAGTAGAAGTGTACCTATGATGAAAATTACAGGCCTCTCTCATCTTTGTGGGAGAACTTGCACAATTGGTGGCTGACTAAATACTTTTTTGCCCCACTGTATATATATACACACACATCCACACTAGTAACTTTTCCTCCTATATGACTCAGCCAAAAAGTCGAAAAAATGTGAGAAAGTTGTTCATATTTTAAGACCATTAAAAATACCAACATGACTGCAAAGATAAAAGAGCAACCGTATGTGTTCATATTGCATGCATCCCTTATCTTAACTACCAATATCCGACGCTGAATTAAATAACTACATGAACAGGAATTCATTATACATCATTGCATTATTCATCTGTGTCCCATTTGCCTAAAATTGGCTCTTCAATGATGTTTTGTGATGTTTTGCTGTAGGGAAGTGTTGTATGCATGAGCTGGGTTTAAGAAAAGAAATACAGTGACGCTAAATATGCAGCAGACAAGGACCATTCAGAGGCACAGAAGAGCGTAAGCATCACTTTTACTTTATTGCACACAGTCCGTGTCTACCATCTGCTTTCTCTATGCCATGCTGGTTACCTCAGCCTCAGGCTAGATGCTGTGCCGAAGAAGGAAGCTCATCAGAATGACTGACTGTAATAGGAGGGAGAACTCGCCCAAATGTGCAGGAGGTGGCAGGACAAGTAAACATATTGCCTCAAAGCAAAATGTTGTAGTTTTCATTATTAGATTGTATTAATCTCTGCAGGAAAGTCTGTATTTACATGGCCTCTCTTCAGGTAGAAAAGAACACAGGGTCAGGTTCAAAATAACTATATGTGAGCTAGAAATATGGCCAAAAGTTTATGGACACCAAACATCAGGACATCACTATCAGGACACGTATGCAATAACTGTTAATGTTATTTTATAACAACATATGTGTTCCCCCATCCTAACCATACAGTATCTAAACAATAGTTTATTTGTCATGACCACAATCTTTACCTAACGTTAACCACATCATAGTTTCCATACATAGGCATGGTAGAAAGTGAAAATTAATTTTTGTGAGGTTGGTCACTGTTGGCACATGAGGCCTGGCTCACAGTCAGCCTTACAGTTCATTAAAGTGGGACTGAGATCAGGGGTGTGTGGAGGCCAGTCCAGTTCTTCCACATGAAACTGGGGAAACAAGGACTTGATTTTGTTCACTGGGTAACTGGGCATGATGGCAGCACACCATTATCTTGAATATCATTGTATCCTATAGAACCTGAAGCATGTAGACGCATTACTTTTGGACTGATAATTAGGGCTTGAACCCATATCCTCACAATGAAAGACAGTATGCTGCATCACTGCAAAGAGTTAACAAACATTAAAACCACATTTCACACTATAAATGATATGCATTAGCGGGGCAATGAGGAGGTGTTTGAAAACACACAAACCTCTGTCTCACAGTATGCATGATAATTTCCTTCCTTCTATCCATCAACCTTGATCACAGAGCTGCTGTAATATTGGTTCATTTTTCAACAAATCCCAACGGTAAAAAAAGATGAGAAAAGAAAAGTGAAGTAAAAGAGTGCAGAAAAAAAATCTAATATTCTGTTAAATTAATGTAATCGCTAATCGCTACTGTATTTCTAAAGGTGTAGTGTAATAATTCAGCTACTGAATAATTATATTGGAGTCCAATTAAAACATTCTCCTAGTTGGAAGTAGCTCAAATTCCCCTATAAAAAACAAACAATTACTAAATGATAGAGAATAAAAGTTCTAGAATAAATTGCATTTAGTGTTAATTAACAAGTTAATAAGAACTTTATGCACTACAGCATCCTACTGATGTTCAGTAGAGCTTCAGGAGAGCACACATCAGCTAAAACTCCTCTCTGCTGTGTCAGGATAATCACTCACCTGGTGGATATCCTATAGCTGTGAGTTTCACCTGAATGATTAATGGGTACGAGTCAAGGAAGATGGCAGCCTGTTGCACTGAAAACTGATACTTGAAGTTGTGGATTATAGGATAATACAGGGCTGGACCTGTGGGCTACGGCCGCCAAAAACCCTGCTGCTCTATGCTTTAAAACTCAACATCGTATTTCCATTTTCTTCTGTAGTCATGACCTGATCTCGACCTAGCTTGACAAAAAAAGTCTCTCCACAATTTGGTTCAGGAGGATTTTTAGCCATGCGAGTGTCATTGCTCTAGGGATGGCAATGTCAGTCTGCCACTTAAGTCCAGACTGAATTACCACACTATTTAACATATGTTTAACAATGATCCAAACAGAAAGGAGTCACAAAAGGAATAAAAATCACCCATTTCTATGGACAATGGACTGTGGCTAGGTCCACATAATCAAAGTCTTCATGGACTTGTTGCCCTAACTACTGCAGCTATTAACATAAAATTCATGTATTTATGTGATTAAAAGAGGCCCATTCACAAACCTTCTCTGTGAGTCATTTAAGATTAACCTATAGAAAAATTATTCAATAATTTTAACTTATTTATCTTTTTGTTTATATGGGCTTTTTTTTTTTTTTTAAGGGAAAAGGACATAAGACACATTTGAGGAAAATGGAACAATATTCTACAAACATACAAAAATTCTGCTGCATCAGTTTTGATATTTCAAATTTTGATATTTTGATATTTCTTTTCTTTTTTTTTTTGCTGCCCATCATGACTCCAACATCTTCATGAAAGTGCAATGCTAAATTAGTGGAGTACTCTTTCAATGAGCTGAAAATCTCTGTTGACTCCAAGAAGATTTTGCTTTTCCACTGCAACTGATTGTCCCTGTGGATATCACTGAATACATTTACTTGATTTAGTTGATGATCAGCTGTTTGCATGCAGCATGTTGGTGCAAAATTGTGTCCCTTGCCATGAATATGTACCTCTCTAACAAAATTTTGCTAAAACAGAACACTAATGCCATTGTAAAGGTAGTGTTTGCTGCCTGTCTATTGCATTGGATTGTATTATATTTTACAGGTGCTCATACTGTTGTGGTTCTGCAGCTTCTCGTGTCAGGTAATGCAGCAAAAAGCCCATACAATCTTCTGCTTTCTGTTTGCTTGTCACAGTTATTCCCTCTGTAAAATTTCCACTTTTATGAAAAGGTGATTTTTTTTCTGGCTCAGGCCCTAGAGGGCTACACAAAAGCTTGGTTTAGAAAACACCTTCCTGTCTGCCAGGGGACACAGCAGTGATGCCCCACGCCCCAGGCCTTGAGCCACGTGGAAAACTACAAAGGAATGGGGTTGAACTAGCCCCCAGCGAATAGAATGGTCGTAAAGTGTAAGGATGGCAGTAGCAGGGGCAATTTTGCTGACTTCCACGGTATGAGTTCATGATTGTCTGCACTGGTTTGGTAAAAACATGGGTTTTTTTGTAGTTTTTTGTGCATTTGCATGTGTTTGTCAGCATCTGATGTTGATGATGACTCAGCTCAGATCATTCATTCTGGAAATATGACCAGCCAGGGCTGAGATATTCAAAGCATTAGGGAACTCTCACAAACGCTGCACAATAGGATGGAGTATTCATCACCGTGCATTTAGAGAAACAATGGACTTTTTCTCTGGACATAGCAGGATGTTCAAGGCCTTCCTGTTCTTGTTGTGACAAGAATCTGGTCAAATTGCTGCTGATTGAAATGCCAGTGATGTCTAAACGTTTTGTTTGTTTGTTGAAGACTTGAGCATTGGAGGACACTTTAATGTAAGTATGCAGGCATCACAATTATGAGCCTGTCCACATCATAAAATGACCATAGTTGTGAGAGAGTTGTTGGGCTTCACCAGGAAATGGTGAGGACTACATGTTTCTGTCTTTTGAACAAAGGACTCAATCTCTGAACTCAGTTTCCCAGAGTCCTAAAGTTTTCACACATAGTAGGCATAGTAGGCGGCTGCTCATCCGGAGGAGATCTCTCCTGCCAGAGGTCTCTCACATTCCTGAGGGCCTCTGCCTCAGTGTGGCCTGTACCAGACCAGGCCATCCTGTTTCATGGCAGCGGCACAAAGCCCTGCCTGAACCAAGCTTATCAGCGCCAGCAGGTACGATCCAAGAGTCTGCCAGCTGATCATCAGAGCAACAGGAGCACACCAGCAAGTTAGCACCGAGCTTCTATCTTCTAACTTTTATCTAGTACGTCATAATCTATTCTCATTACATTTTCACCATCACCTGTCGATGTGTGGCTAAATGGCTGCTGTTTATTTTGACATACCTAACACATAGGTTTTAAAATTAAAATATATTGTATCCATTGTGTCACTATGATATGAATAAACAAGGAATAGCAAAATGTAAATGCATGAAATGTTTTACTCCATGTTTATAATGCTAGTGCCCGTTAGAATCAATTAAATATTTAAGATGTTTGTACTTGCCAGAGGGACTTTTTTATCAGTGCACTGACATAAGGGGTTGTGATGAATTATGAATTATGAAATCACCGTCAGGGTGTGTTGTTCACAGCCAACAGCAGCAAATGTAGTTGTGTGCAACATTAAAAACACAGCTAGAATCTGACGGGTTTGTTCAGGAACACAGTGGGTTCATTCACATGGCACAAGGGCTCACTGAAATTTAAAAATGATGTGAATCATATTCTACGGGCTTCACAGTTTCCACATCTCAACCCAATTCTCAACAAAATGCTCTCACCTCCATCACAGAGGTTTCCACCATCAAATGAGGTAAAATCTATTGGAAAAATGGTGTTCCTCTATTTCTTCATCTTTCTAGTAGAGTTCCAAAGAGAAAGAACTTGTGCCAAGGAGCACTGAAGCTTCTCCAAGGCTTTGGAGGCCCACAATCTTAAAGGAGGCATGTTTCGCATATATTTTCAGGTACATACTTTTATTTGGGGGCTCTACTAGGAATTGTTTACATGTTGTAATTTTCACAAAACACATTTCTCATACTGTGCATACTGCATACTGCTCTTTTTATCCTCTTTCTGAATGTTTTTCCTCCAGTCCCATCAAACCCATTCTGATTGGTCAGCTCCCACAAGCCTAAGCAGGCGCCACCCACCAATCTCCAAACGGGAGACAAATGCTAAAAACATGCTAACACCAAGTTCAACAGTCTAACCTGCCAAATAAACAACAAAACAACATAAATCATGGTAAAACTTACAGCTTCCAAGCCTTGAAGTCGGGTCACAGACATCCAGAATCGAGCCAGCGTTAGCAAGATAACAAGAATGGTGGAGAGCGAGGTGGATTCAGGTTTTCAGTCAGAGGATGGTCTTTTCCCATAGTTTGATTCACTCTAAACTCACAGAGGACACATATTCATGTTGGAAAAACATTTTTACATGTCCCACTTAGTGGAACTCTGAGGTGTATTTGCTTTAATTTGTCACCTAGAAGTTTTACTTGCTGTGCCTTTTTAAGTTATGATCATAAAAGCAACACACCTCCAAGGATTATTTTCTCCACTCCTCCACATAATCCACATGTCAGATCTTTATTATCAATAATCATATGTGTGTGTGTGCGTGTGTGTGTGTGTGTGTGTGTGTGTGTGTGTGTTTTCATTAGATGAGATTTTTACCTGGGAAAAATTCATTAGCATCATCATCTCTGAAGCTGTGATTCAAAGCAAGTTTTCAGGAAGAAAAGAAGTGTGTGTGTGTGTGTACGCGTGTGTGTGTGTGTGGATCCATGTCTGTGTTTACATTTGTGTGTGTGTGTGTGTATGTCGGGGGACCTTTGTAAATGTTCTGTGCCAGTAATGTGCTAACAGCGACGTTGATGGAACGCTCACATGGCATTGATATTGATCCCTTAAGCCCTGTAACCCACTTATGATGAATGACTCAGTGGCTGTTGGACAGCCTATCTTTATACCGTTTGCCACAGTAAGACCTATCTGCATGCAATTAACATGTTGATGGCATTGCGGTGTGCTTGATGCTGCTGCTGCATGCACATAGACAGAATGACAGAGTGAGAGAGACTTGGCTCTGCATTATTCAACAGGATGATCGCGATGATGCTGGCAGGGGAGCCTGGCACTGTCTGGCTGATGGGATGCTGCTGCAGCATCGTTTCAGCTCTAGTGTGCCATGAGAAGTATAAGCATGTAGGAGTAAGTGAAGCAGCACACGCACCTTTGTACAGTGCCCCTGGCAGTTTTCAGGAGTCCATACTGTGGTGATGCATTTTCATGATAACATCTGCCAACCTGATGCACTGCTGTAGATCTGGTGAGAACGTGGATAATAAGAATACAAGTAAGCAAGCATCATTCAGGTGGTTTACTGCTCTTAACACTGGCAGCTGAGACTGATTTATAGTGAGTACTAATATGCAAACAAACCAGACATCAAGGGTTAAAGCACCATTAAACAGGGCCTATCATATTTACATTTCGTCTAATGGTCACTTAAATGGTCAGGCCAAATATTACTCGCTCCTTGTGATATCTAGCAATGCTAGATTTATCCCACCACACCAATACTGGTGGTGAATTGAATTGTATTTATGGTACTCAGCTTTGATGAAATATATTTAACCACAACTTGTCTCAACAATAACAATGGCCAAATTCTTCCAGATATTCCATAAAACTCACTGTATATATTTTTTAAACTTTCTACCAAAGAAATATCTGTAGATTACCCAGAGTAACGGGGATATTGACTCTGGACAGACATCAACCACACTTTGGATGCTGACAGGTTCATCTTGGAAGTGGAAAAAACACTTTCACTTTCACACTGTAGACTACAGCACAGCAATTAGGAAAAAACCCACAATAAACACAATTGCTCCACTTCTGAAATGCTCCCTGGAGGGTACGAAGCCGTGCAAAAGATGCAACAAAAAACTAACCACGATACGCTGCATACGTGCCCAGTGGAACTTCAGCGTAACTCACTGTAAATTTAGGTAAAAGAAGCGAGAAGTGTGTAACTTCAAATTTTATTGCAAATGTTCTCTATTAAGAGTAAAATTATTTTGCAAAACAACTGCTCTTTAATTTAAAATGTATTTAATTCAATTACTTGTGTGTTTATAATAGAATATATGTAATGTGTTACTACCCACCACTGAATATAGGCCTATAGCCCAATAAATTGCCGTCCTCCAAGTATGTGTGTCAGGTGGTCCTTATGGGTGACATAAACCTTTTGAATTCTTCATTCAACAAGAGGAAGAGAGAGAGAGAGAGACGGCCTGAGCGAGAGCAAGTGAGGCGTCATGGAAGGAGAGCATAGAAATGAACAAAGAGAGCAGCAAAGAGTGCCGAGTCAAGGCTATTATTGAATTTGATTATCTCCCAGCAGGGCCAGCGGTAGAGATGCATTGTCACCATTTCCGTCATCGAAAATTCCAACTGATACACAGAGAGCTGGGAGGAAGGTTAGAGAAAATGTAAGCGCTGCAAGTGTGTATGTGTGTGTGCGTGTGTAAAAAAAAAAAAAAAAGGAAAACCTCCTCTTTTTTACTTCTTTAATTTTTCTACATGCTCAGACAAGCATCAATATAATGATGAATCAAGACTTCCTGCATGCAGTATCTTTGATCAAAGGGGAAGAAAAGAGAGCCGTTTCACTACATGACTGTAATCAATGAAAGCACTACCATTAATGAGCTGCAGGCAGACAGAGGCAATCAAAGTGCACACACACACACACACACACACACACATACACACACACACAAAAACAAAATGTTCACAAACACATGCACACACACACACACACATACACGCTATTTTGAGCTGTAATGAGTCTAATTTTAATGTGAAAGCATTTCAAAAGCTTTCTGTAGCACATCAAACTTTTTTAATGTCCTGCTCTACTCAGGCTGCGCAGGTACATCAACATTATCAAAAGTTGAACATATTTCAACAAAAGCCACTCAAGACAGCTCAAAAGTCAGCCAGCCAAATCAAACATTTGCTTATCTTATCCCTTTTGTCTTTTGTCTTAGCTGCAAAACTCAAACGGCTCAAGAAGCTCAAACGGCCGACAGAGCGATCGGCCCACCGGGATTTCTCCCAGTGATCCTGATCTCCAGTCAAACTATGGTCACAGATAATTATTTACATGTTTCAAGCATCACCGAAATTATGTTAAACTGATATCAAACGAAAGTGTGCAATTATGCGTGACAGTTGAACGCACCATGTCTAGTTTCACATGTTCTGTTGCTCACAGCCTCATGCAGCTGTGGCTAATCTCACGGTTTTTGTACATTGTTCAAAACATAAAGAGATAAAGAGGCACAAATTTTGTTGGCATATACAAAATTCAGGCATCATTATGTGGCTACTTTGATCAAATTATGCGTTATGTAAAAGGCTTGTGTATCCTGGCATCCCAACTGGAAATACTTCCAATCCTAGCTTTGTTTACATGCGGTGGTTCATTTCAAACGACTTATTACACACTCTGAAATTAGTTTACTGAGCCTTTTGTGCCTGTTCTGAAAAGTGGAGCTGAAAGACGGGAAGATAATGTCATCAAAGCCAGACGACAGGAATGCAGAAATTAAATATTTGTCTAAGCACACTGCATAATGCAAACTCTAATGCACTTGCTAGATAGCGTCCTCAAAACCTCTGTGGAAAAATCAGGAGTTTTTAGGAGAAGACACTGAGAAGACACTTCATCCAGGCACTGCAAATATAGAAATGCAACAGTGAGGAAGTCTTCAGTGGCCAAAAGTTTTTTAATGATTTAGCCACTACAATAAAGAATTTCTATTAGTTCCTTCTTCGTTGTTACATGTCTATATTTAGAGCGCCTGGATTGTGTGACCTCTCGCTCTGTTTCTAAGGCTGTATTTGTTATTGTTTCATTCATTCTTTCGTCATTTCCTGTTTTACTTTGTCTTACTCACTTCTGTCATTGCACACACTTCACTTCCTGCCACCAATGTGATTGCCGGATTAGTTTCACCTGTCCCTCATTATCCTCTCCATTCCAGTGTATTTAGTCGGCGTGTTTCCTCTTCTCTTTGTCAGTTTGTCTTTGTATCTTTTGTGTCAAGCATGCCAGCAATCTCTACTTGTTTTTAATGTTCTTGTTTTTTTTGGTTTTTTAATCTTTGTCAGTGCTAACAAGTGTTTTTTGGCTTCTCTTTGTTGGATTTGTTTTCCTGACTACTCACCTGTGTACCAAACAGTATTACAGATTGTTTTCTCGTGTGTAGCAATTTTGAGTTTTTGTTGAACGTCCTTTGGCAGCGCAACTGATGATAATAAATAAAGCTTAAGTTAGACATAAGATCTACTCATAATAATCAGAGCAAAAGAAATATGCTGTTTACCAGAACAGAAACGTAGAAGTTTTGCTTAGTGCTTAGTACAATTTGAAGGTCTTCACTGTTTCATCTGTACGCTACTTAACTGTATACTAATTTCATAGAGAGCTGATATTACCATTGGCACCAAAGCCTGATATTTACTGATTCGGCTGTTAAAGTACGCTTAAGTAAGCACACTGATAACAGTTTAGTATTCAAATTCCAAATAAAGAACTTTGATGTGTAATTGATTACTTCAATTGACGGCTGCCTAGAAAACTCACAGTGACAACAGCCATGAAATATAATATATATGATAATTATCATATGTACAAATAGCTAATTCCATTTCCACTGCATTCTGGTACTTAACTCTACACTAATCTGCAATGGGAGAAGAACTTTTTTTTAAGATTCAGTGCTGCATTTAAGATTCTGCACACATTGCAACTACAGTGTGGAAAGATTATGGTTATGGTTGGGAGAAAAAAAAACAAACAACTAAATCAAATGTTAATTTCAGGTCTGTGATTGGTTGTGAAATCCCATATATGCTACACATATCTACCAACACAACCTCACACTCTTAATGTCTGCCTCTATACATAAAGACCGTAGTACTTCATGCTCTGACACTGAGTGATGGCGCTGGATGAAAATTTTCAGGTGTGGAATCTGTTATGAAGGTAATTCCTTGGGATACTGGACTGAGACAGACGTGCCGCGGTACCACTGTGACACCTGTGTGTGTTTTTTCAGCTGTTTCATTTCACCTGTCAGCAATGAGCTTCGCCAGCAGTGCACAAGATGGGAAGGGCAGGGGGGCTGAACACTACCACCTTCAGAACAACATCTCATTATGCAGGCATCCTCACTGGCTTCTCATCTGCCAACAAAGTCGTTTGTGTTCACTGGAATAAACAAACTAGCTGGAAGAATAGACGAAACTTAAGTGTCGTGAAGCTTGAAGTTGGTGCTAATTTTTTCACCAACTTTTCTGGACGAGTGATTCTGAATTCCTCCACTCTGTAATGTCACCAATGGAAAATAAAGACTTTCATTATTTTACTTTCCTAATTCAGGGTCTGAATCAGGTTCAGATATTACTAGATGGAGACTTTAGTTTACGGTATGTCAGTGGACAATGGTGAGGAAGAATTTCCATTTGTCACTTGTAATGTTATTGCCTGATATCATACGGAATTGTCATCTCGTTACACTCCATTTCCATCCTCAGTCTGACGCTGCCTCCATTCTTTCTGATTTCCGTGCGGGAGGGGGATTTGATTTTCCCTCACCAAACACTAGAGTCCTGTGTCCTCCTAAATCTACCATCATTTTAAGTCAGCACTGATACGAAGCCATGCCAACATACTGGTTATGCCTGGGTTTTAAGAGTAGAGAGTAAAAAAAAAAAAAAATGAAAACTATGTCTGGCAATATTGAGAAGTCCAGCTGTTGGTGCTGATTGGCTGAGCGTTAGTTCCCCCCGAAGATGATTGTTTCATGCAGTGATCTCAGACCAGAATCGTTCTACTCGGTGGAGTGGGTGGACTCAAAGGTTTGGACACAGGCACGTAATGTTATGCTGTGTTTGTTATGTCTTGTCATTGATTGGGAGGGTTCCTCATCTGTCCAGGAGATTACATTCCAGTCTGCTTTAAGCCTGTCCTGTATTGACTGACCAATTGTTATTTCTCCATTAATGAGCCAGTGTGGGATTTATCCAGGCTTTCTGACAACAAGTCTAATGATTAATTCAATTGAAGTCACACACGTGGAGGTGGGAACGGCACTGCTGTTAAAGAATGTCATGGTCATCAAATGTTTCCTCCTCTCTTCTGCACATACCGACGTAGTTTATGAGATTAACTAAAACTTAACTGATGCATTCAGATATTCAAATGAAGGCAGACTGGCAAATTAATCTTTAACCCTTAGGCGTAGGTTGCAGGTGACAGCACCTGGATAGGACTTAATGCTTCTATTCTCTTTGTGGCAGCACTGCACTGCCAGCTTACCAACTAATCATGCCAGAGGGAAATCTAGCTGTTCCAATATGCAAATAGTCTCAATGCGACACATGAAAACTCTGCTCAGCATAGCAATTACATTGATCTAAGCTGATGGCTTTCCAGTGTGAAGAGGTTTTATGGAAAAAACATAACAAAACTAAACTAAAAACACCAAATTATATGAACCCAAACAATTCAACAGGGCATTGAGCTCTTGTGACAGATAATTCTGTGGGTTTTTCAATTACTACCACAGTGCTATTACTGGGTGAAATAAGTTAAACCTTTATAGCACTTTTCAAAACCTGGGTGAGTTACAAATAGGAAAATATACATAGAGAAGAAAAGGAAATGGAATGAATAAATGAAATAAAGATAAGCAAGAGCATTAAAAAGCCTCAGGAGAAATCAGGACATCATACCCTTTGTGCAAATATTGTAATAAAATTGCTTTGTGCTGTTCTGTGTAAGGTAATTTTAACATATTGAGGCAAATGTACAAAGAAACTGATGAAGTGCAGTAAGTTTGTTAGCAGCCTCGAAAGCATTCATAAAAGACGAAACAATGAAAGAAACAGGAACATCTTTGGCATGTGTCTCCAGTTACTAGAATTTCTGTGTGTGAAAACTCAAACGGTGTGTCATAACTAGATGAAAGTGTGTATATGGCTAAAATGCTAATGCTAATCAGAGCATGCCATGTATCAAGGATCAAGGATCAAGGAACTTGATTTGTCACACCAACACACATTTACACATGGGGAGGTACGAAATTATGTTCTCAGGTCCCGGTTTAAGCCATGATAAATATATAGAATAAAATATAGAAAATATAAAAAGGAGTACTGTATGAAGAGCAGTATAAAATAAAAATAAAATGTACACCTCTATTAACATAATAGGAACAAAAAATAAAGCAGCCGAATTTAGCTTAGCACAGCTAAATATGTGTGCAAATGTGCAGTTTTGAAGTAGTCCAGTTGGCCAGGTGGCCTATATTGCACTTGTGTGTAAAAAAAATGTACAAGGGTGAAACCTTATTTACATGACATTTCTGGTGATCAAGCATGTAAACATAATCAAAGACAATGTATCTAATACTAAATGTCCCGCTACAGTAGAGCTAAGGTACACAGTACAGTGTATTCCTGAAACAATCTTGTCTGCAGAAGTATTTTAAGGAAAAAGCAGAGGACAGGATGAATAGGGTGTTTTTAATACCATCCTGCAATATGCTCAGCAACCTATAAAAGCTGAATGGGAAGTGTAGAGAATGGGTGAGAAATAGCGTTTGGCTGGTAGCCTGATCACCTGAGGGCGAGCAGACAAGGAGAGAGCCATGGACGGATCAAAGGAAGAGTGCAAGGGATCGAGTGTGGAATAGGTTGTTACGTAAACTCCTTCATTTACACAGATAGCCGTGAGAGCCAATCCTGTGAAGCATTGGCTGCGTCTAAAACTGATCAGCAACATGGATGTTTTTGACAGGCGTTACATGGTTTCTGAGGATAACAAGAAAGGTGCTGCAGTTAATAGAATTCACCATTGCTAATGTTCAAACACTTATACATGAAAGGCAGTAAAGGTCAGTATAGACAGTTAAAGGGATATTCCACCTCTGAGTATGAAACACTCACCACCCGGAGGTTTAACACTACTGTACTGGAAGTAATGTATTCAGAAATGTATCAGTCTGGTTTGGGACTGCCTGGTCAATTGTTTGTCCTCATCTCTGAGGCCTTTTCTTCTTGTGTCAATGTTCTTGTGCCCAAAAACACCATACATTAATGTTAAAGTGATAAAACCCTCTAGTGACCATAGTGATTGTGAAGTTGGATGATATCATAGAGCTGTAAAGTCACATTAAACACTAAGGTAGCACAGAGTAGGCCGAGTTGTTCTTTCTCTTTTTTTTTTGAGGAAGGTCCTCAAACCCATTTTAACGCAAACCCAGACATGATGTTTTCCTGACCTTAACAAAATATTTTTCAAACCATTGTCCTAACCTAACCTAACCATCACTTCACCATAACAATGTCATATTTAATTTCAAAATGTTTTAACACTTTTGGAAACCCAGAAAGCTCTCCTATCTGTTGTTCTGCAGCTGCAGACATTGTAGTGGGTGTTTTTCCAACATTGTCCACATGGAGCATTAATAAACCCATTGTGAAGCGTCGAAGAAGCCACAAAAACAAACCGTAAGCTACTTGGACAAGCCAAACACAGGTTACTTTGAAAGGCAAGTGTTAATGTTTTATTATGTAAAGAGAAGGGGCTCAAAGGATGAGGAGAACCTCTCCAGTTTGGCAAATATGTATTGGATAAACTTCCAAAACTAGCTGATACGTCACTAAATTGTCCACTTCCAATGGATTTCCAATTAAAAAGTTAGAAAAGGGTGATACTGTAACACAGGAGTAATGCGTTTACTACTATGTAGCTACTACGTGGCAAACAACTGCGTACAACAAACTTAATGTACGGATCAACTACAGAAAACATGATTTTGCTGCACGGCTGGTTTGGGAAATTTCAATGTTTTGATACAGTTTAAAATATTTATTTTTTTCAGTGTTTTTATACTCTTCATTGTAACCGAAGCAAGCTTCAGACTTTTGGAGCTATTTTTCATGCCTGCAGAAGGTCATTTTTATTTCAAAAGATTATTTCATTCAAAAGATTTGGGGAGGAGTTTGCTCTCAAAGCACAGCATGATGCTCTGGTATTAGCAAGTTAAGATAAGCAATGTAGAAATAGTCAAAAAGTGCAGGGATTTGGAAAAAAAAAGGTAAATATAGCTGCTGTCTTGTTAAATGTCAAGATGAATGAACCAATAGCTCGTTCTAAAAGCCACATTGTATTTGCATCTTCCATCCCTGCCATCATTAGGCATGCAGTTTAATAGAACAGAGCACGATACTGGTGTTCTGTTTGTCATTTATTCTACATTTAAAAGCCCTTCCACCAATTTCCTCACACAGATGGCACAGAAAATGCGATCAGGGATATCAGCACAATATTCTCTATCACTCTGCAGCCATTTGTAACCCATATCAGCAATTTTCTTGGCAAACAGAAAATATCCAACCAAAGTAGGGGCTTATTGCATCCTTTAAAAATTCAATAGCTGGTATGAAATTGAATATTCTTTCGAGTCAGCTGAACACTTCAGTTTGGAGCTGATGAGCACATTCACTCGCTTTTATGTCTGGTGACTTGAATTACCACTTGTAGAGTAAGAAAATCTATCATTAGCACATTAGTAAGAGTGGAAATCAAATATTTATGTCACTTGGAAAGGGCTGTATAGGTAAACGTGGCACACATTTGGATTACAGCAATTAAAAATGAAGGGGTAATTATTCATCTCATATCTTTTGTTTTCTGCCACCTGCATGCTCTCGCGGTCATTGTCAGCGAGCCGCCTGGAAACATTTCCCAGTGGCTTTTACATTGCTTATTTTCCAATAACCACACAGAGGCTTTACAAAATGAACCATTGATCACAGAGGTGGAAGAGAAAGTAGTATAGATCAGGCTGCTAATTTGAATATGAATGAAGTGTCAGATCAATAAGCGACCCTGCAGCATGCCCTCGCACGAGTCAACAAAAATAAATGTGTGTTTGTGTGAGAACAAGCACAAAATAGAGAGGGGGGAATGTGAGATGTGTCGAAGTGAAAACTCCAGCATCATTTTGAAGACATTATGGACACAAACATACAATCGTGTTTTCTTGACTGCCTTGCTCTGATGACATTGTATTTGTATTTTCCAAGGTGGAAGGATAGGCCAAGAAATACAGAAACACTCTCCTTTCACTTTACCTCTTACACTTACATTTCCCTGTTTTCCTCTAATGGCCTTCATCTCTGCTCTCCTCTCTTCCCTCTTAATGCTGCACTCTTCGACAATTTTTTTTTTTTTTTTTGATAATTTGATTAGTCATACAGTACATCCATGTACCAAAATAGTGGAAAATACCCATCACATCACTTCAAATAGTTTCTTTAACAAAACCCAAAGAGACTACATTTGTGAGTATTTAAAGCAGAGAAATGGAGCAAATCTTCACATTTTAGAAGCTGAAACAAGCACATGTTTTGCATTTTTCCTTGTCAGGTCTGGTCTCCGTTCCTGGAGTCAAAACTGAACATGAAGAGGCAGCGTTCGGTTTTTAACCACCACTGTCTGGAACAGTATCCCAGAAAACTGCAAGTCTCCTGCAACTCTCATCTCTCCTCTTAAATCAAGGCTGAAGACTTTTGTTTGCCGCTGCCTTTCATTAAATCAACTAATTTATTCATTTCTTGCACAGCACTGTAACTGTTTTTCTTGTAAATTTATACTTGGCATAAATAAACTTGCCTTTCCATGTAAATCTCTGAAATAATGATCAACCAATCATCAGAATCATTGTGCATGCTTAATCATGCCACTGTGCCACTCACCTTCACCCACTCACAGACACTCCGAGACATCATTCAACTCATCAGATAATCAGGTCTTTTAACCACTGAATATTATTTACTATTTCTATCTGTGCCTCTTGAATTTACATTTTGTTTATCTGGATATTCATATTCATCAGCATTAATCATCGCAGGGGCTGGAGTCTTTCCCATCATCCGTTGAGCAAAAGACAAGAATCCTGCCTGGACAATCCGCGGCCTCAATCGGGGCTTCCACAGACAGGCAAATCATTTTGAATATCCAAACCACCTGACTTGCACGTCTTTGAACTGTGCGAGAAAAGCTGTAGGTGTGATCCTCCTGTTGTGCGAGGACATTGTTAAACTACTGAGCGAGTCGCTGCACAACAAACAGCGAAATGATGAAAACTTACACCAAGCAACCGTTTACATATAAAATATGCAGCTTCGCTAGCAAAGCTGTGACAGCAGACATGCAACAATGACTGCTATAACAATCCAACAGCAGATTAAGTGACACATGAACTCACTGTGAAAACTGTGCCGAGCGTCATAGATTTCTAACTGTATGATAGCTGGAACATTGCTGCCATGCTTTAAAATGCTCTACTTGCTATTCTGGGGCCTGCCACCAAAGCTTAATATTTCCTATTTATATTCTAGATTTGAAGGACACATAAGAATCCAAAAATTACCAATGTAGCTGTTCAGAACAGAGATATCTTTTACTAAGATTAACTTTCAAACACTTATGCATAAAATGAAATCCACAATTTCAAAGTTTCAGTCCAGCACTTAATAGCACGAGTTAAGCTTCACTCAATTCCCTTTTCTGACAGTGAACAAAACAGAAGATGAGTTCAGTTCTTCTCCATCATAGATCACTGTCCCAGTGTGAAATTGCCCAAAAATATTAGGAGAATAAGAGACATTTCTTTGTGACAAAATGTCATGTTGAATTTGTTTTTTGTTGCTGAAAATGTTCTTGTAACTGCTTTGCAACGGCTGAAAGAAAAAGGCATCAACATGCCAACATGGCAATACTTGTTTTTCCCAGAAAACGACAGATTTTATGTAAGGTTTGCGACATAAAGCGAGAAATGTCTGGTTTAAGGCTATTTTGTCTAAGGTAGGAAGTGGACTTCGGGAGGCTCTTTCACCAAACCCAGCATTAAATACATATCATGGAGAGAGGACAAAGATAAGCACAAATGTGTTTCTGCAGCAAAAGCTTTCTGAGCAGCAATTTGTGATGCAATTTTCTCTGCATCTTTACCTCACCTTGTCTCCTCTGTCTCTTGATCTACCTAATAGAAATCCATGTAGCATACCTGTACACACTCTCTTCCCACGAGACAATTCTAGCTCCCATAGCTGCACAAGTATGTGGTCATCTTAAAGCAGTTCACGAGATAACAGCCAAAACCATCTCATTTCCCATCCTCCTCAGTGCCGCTTCCCTCTGTGAAATATAATTCTGTGAAAGAGCATTGGCTCATTTCCACCACCTGATAATATTACCTTGTCTGCGCTACACAGACATGTTCAACTTGCCCCCCAGCACAGGGCCATTGAGTGATAGTGGACTGTTTCACTGGCTGAGCCCCGCACACTTACACTCTGCAGAATTCTTTTCAGTCCATATCGACTTTGTCTTTAAAGCTGTCATGAACTAATTTCATGCTTCGCGTGGTTCTTTTGCTCAAGCAGACTCCTGCTTGTGGATACAGCGCTGAGGAAATATGGCAAGGAAATAGAGTGTCTGATCATCTGATGCTGCTGAACCGTAGATGTCCCCTTATAGGGTCATCATGCTGTATTAAGGGATTGTGTTGTGGTGCCTTTTACATGGTTATGCCTTGCAAGACAAATGTGCATTGTTGAAGTAGAATAAGCAAGACAAAGGTCTGCTTGAAGGATCGCACCTGTGTAATGTGTAACAACCGATAACATTTTAAAAGGACTAATTATTATATATGTAGCAATAATTATTTGTATGGCACATTTCAAAACAAAGGCAAGAAAAACCTGAAATAGGCAGGATAAAAGCAACATAGAGATAATCAGTAAATAAAGTGTCAGTTTAAAGAATGATAGATTATACTGTAAGTTTTATAAAACTGTCATTTCCATTGACTAAACACAGATACCTCCTAAAGCCAAAACTCCTATTTGTCCACCAAAGTGAGAACTGTAGTCTGGGGAACACTTCATGACTGCTAATATTAGTTCATAGTTAATTGGCAATACAATCTCGAGGCATAGCCATCCGTCTTCTTAAGTTCATAGCACTTTGGGAGCTGCAAGGATTGAAGAAAGTTTAATATGGATTAAAAAAGTTTTGAAACATCCCGACCATTCATCAGCTGGCTAAGGCAGAAAATCAGGCTGCTTGTATGTGCAATTTAAAAATGAAATTAAGAGATGTCATGGATAATTATTAACCACTATACAAGCTCTTAGACTGGGAGTAATAAATGTGGAGGCCAGCTGTTAAGAATAAGGAATAATAAAGTAATAGGAATAATATTTTCTATCACAGAATGGAAAATCTTATAAAGCACAAAATTGTATTTTTATTTAGGAAATTTTCAACAACCTTCATCTCCAGTCAAACCTGAGGGGAAGCAAGACAGACAATGAGATATGAAAGAAAAAAATGAGGGACTTTACTTTTTCAGATTTTTAGAAAATCTTTGCTTTTTTTTCTTCTGAGACGCTGGAGAGTTTTACTTCATCAGACCCTAATGAAGTCAGCTAAGGAAGGAACATTGTTCTTTTGTTGAATGTTGCTCACAGCTTGCAGACAAATAAAACCTATGATTAAGGTTGCTCGTCTGTATTGCTTGGTCCTAAAGGCTGGGGACCAGTGCCCGAACACACACGCTTTAATGCATTACACAGTGGGAAAGGCAGACGTTTAAATTACTATGTGAAAGTGAATGAAACTGCTATTTTACTGCAATTAAAAATCATCTCGATTTAAAGTACAAGGAACAGTTTTCGAAAGTGTTCCTCTATGATACATTTGGAATGCATATACAATTCAGCACTCTCCAAACTCTCTCTTTTTTTGGTTTCAAATGTAGATAAATAGCAGCAGATAATCTCGGTTTACACTTTAAAGCCATCAAAACAGTGGTATCGACATCAACGCAAGCTTTTGTCCTCACCTTTAGTTTAGCAACAAGCTGGCCAGACAGCAGCAGGGTTTCAACCTCTGCATTTTGCTTTAGAGATAATTAAGAACAGATTAAAAAGGATGGTTTTACAACTCTTTTATTACAGCAGTTAATCATTCACGCAGATCTTCCAGCCATCAGATGGCTCCTCGCTTCATGGGAAATGCAGTTAAATGAAGTGGTTTAAATTAGCTCACTCTTAACTAAAAGACGTTTAACACATCAGTCGTGCCACTGAAGCAAAAGCTGGAGGAGCATGGCCACAAACCTCATTTAAAGGAAGGAACTAAACTGAAATTAACTGTGAAGCAGTTGGAACCCATTAAAGAACCAGTGTGTCCGATTTAGGGAGATCTTTCGCTATTAATGGAATATATTATTCATAATAACTTTCATGAATTTAACCACCTGAAACTAAGATTTGTTGTGTTATTGTTAGCTTAGAGGGAGCCTATCATATCTACATAGGGAGCAATTCATCAAGGACAAATCTCAGTGGCATAAGTGACTCTCTGAATATCCCTCATGCAGAGTTTTCATCGCTCTAAGGAGATATTTCCACCTAAACTGAATGGACTGAAACATCAGACACTTCAGAATACGTGTCAAACCATACTAGAGTATCTGAAACTGACATATCCCTTATATCTACCAATAACATCATCCAAAATAAGATAAAATTGCTAATCAAGACACAACAAGTGACATTTTCTTAAATTAAGTCCAACAGCCTTGCATAGTCAGCACCGGATCCAATCAATACTTGAAACTAGTCAAACTAGATTTTAAATCTAAATACGAGGCTACACAACTGTGTCATGTAGCACTGATTTTCTTGAGGTAGCTGTGGTTTCACTATGAGAGGTTATTCTTTACAATCTTAATGTCACAGCAGAAGAAACAGAAATTCAGGGCCTTGAAAAACGGCAACAGTGAACAGACAGGTCAGGTCTTATTTGCACTACAGTTTTGTGTTTAGATTTTGTGTACTGAATATTTAATGTTTTTCCTTCTGCAGCTTACATGCCATGGGAACTGTTGAGGAGGACATAGAGGGAAATGTTGTCAATGACCCTGTGAAGTTATTGTTTTATGAACGTGTCCTTTTACAGAACTGATCGGGCAGATGTGGGTTCCCCTGACTTTCATTAAAACAATGATGAAGAGTGTCTTGCACGCACCAATTTGTACATGGTGTGTCAGTAAGTTTCTGCTGTTGTGTGGTGTCTGATCTATGCAGAAAGCATCATATGACAGACTTTCAGTCATTATGATGGACAACACATGAATGCCCTCCTGATTTCCCTGTGAGGATGCCATCACAGGCGCTAGAACATCAATAGTGTAAGAGGACTGTTTGAGACGACCGGCTACATTTCTGACCCTAAACCTAACCAAACTGCGACAGCTTCAGAATGTTAACCACATTGTTACCATGACAACAAAAGTCTAGTATGCCTGTGGCAATATTGGACGGTGAGGGGCATCAGTATTTGATGAAGTGGGAAATGAGAACAGTTGCTCCGAGTGACGCAGAAGGGTGCCGTGTGTCAGTATCAGATGCCAAAGGAGGTGACAGCGCATCAGGATATCATGCCCTGGGAATGGGAAATGGTTCCATTGAACTGGTGCTTATGACCACCGCAGCATTTTTAACAGGTCAGTGAGCAGGGGGCAGGTACCAGGAATGCGGGAACCAGTCAGAAATGATCTGATTGGACATAGGCGGGGAACAGGAAGGTGGGAACAAGGAGCAATCTGATTAGATGAGGTTGGGTCGAGTTCAGTTCAGTCTGTCAAGTTTGATGAAAGGGGTTTATATCTGTTATTAATCTGCAACTGAAAATAGTAAAAATGTTAAGTATACATGACTTATATTTCACTTGAGATACAATTTGAAAACACACTGGTGTGGTTCCTAACTGTTGATTTGTCTTCTCAGTCCAAGTTAAATTAAAATTAAATGTATTGTACTCTGCTTCTTAAGGCCTTTCTTGTGGGTTTATGACTGTTGTGCACTCTCCTTTTCCCCTCTGACAGCACTTCTGATTTGTGTTTTTGAGCAAACACACTCAAAGAAGAAAAAACAAAAAAGCTTTTGTCAACACAGATGTAGTCTCCAACCTGTTTATTCACACTTACTGAGGGGTTCATGCACTGCAGGAAACTGAGAGGAGGCACTCACAGAAAACATTCACAGGCAGAAACATTCTGCACATTTTAAATGCTGAGCTAATCTGGAAATAATACTGAAATATTTAACTCAAAGAGAAAGAGGGTTACTTCAGTGAGTAGCCTGCTTTGCACAACCAATGGCAACATCATTCTTTTCTCTTTGATATCCACGGTGCAGACTTTGAAAACAATATCAAGCTCCACAGGGCACTCAGATGTTTCCCAAAAGGTACAATCGATCAGTGGTGGATGAACTTTTCAGATCCTTTACTTAATTAAAATTACTAATACACACTGGTAATACTCTGGTACAAGTAAAAGCCCTGCGCTGAAAATCTTACTTAAGTAGAAGTATCCAAGTATAATCAGGAAAATGTTCTAAAAGTATCAGAAGTAAGGTACTCAGTGCAGAAAAATGTCCCCTGTTAAATCATAAGATTAATATTCCTCATGCATTTCTGTAAAAGCAGGTTTTTCTTTATCTATGTATTAATCGACTTATTGGTTTCCCCATTAATGTACTGCATGTTTGCTTTGTAAAAATTCTCAAAATAGTGAGAAATGCCATCACAATGAAACCAGAGCCCAAAGCCGACCAACAAACAGTCCAACTCTCAATTATCAAAATAATTTGAAGGAAAAGCTAAGAAATGTGAAATGAAAATGACTTCAAATGATTATCTAAATAGTTCCCATTCATTTTTTGTTATTGGACTAATGGACTAATTGCAGTTGATGCTCACACTGTTTTGCAGAGAAGTCTGAAAATGCTGAGTTGAGATTCAAAATATAAAGTGCATACAGAGCAACTAACCCACAGAAATAGGATAGAATTGGCAACCATAACAGCCCTTCCTTCACTATACTAAATAACATGAGATATTGGTGAATTATTATACTTTTTAATGAGAAAAGTAGCTCGACTTGTGCAAAAGCAGTCGGTTCCAACCCAAACTGAAGTGGCTGGCATGGATTTATATTTCCACTATCTATTCTAGTAGAATGTACAGTGTATATTGTATTTCAATATGTATCAATTGAGCCATATATATCTCACAGAAAACAACAACTCATATTGACATATGATAGAAACAGCCTCAGAGATGTCTGCAAATGATCCTAATTCGCATTTGCTATGTCCTTGCTTATATCCTGGAGAAGAATCTTTCAGTGTTGAGACTATAATAGGCCTTTTTCACAGCAAAGATTTTTATTTGTCATAGTTTATGATATGTCATTTTTAATCATTGTTCTGCTCTATTCCAAGTGTCCCAGTAAGCTGTGACTGTGTGACAATGAGCCAGCATGCTAAATACCAACAACTTCAAACCCTGCAAGTGGATTTATGAAAAAAAAAAATGATAATGATGCACAAAATTGGATATTAGTGGGCTTTGGATATTAGAAAAAGTACACTAAGTACAAAAGTCACATAACATCAAAATGGATTCAGGTTAACATCAAACTCGATGTACCTCTCAGCAGACTCGCCATTATTGGCATAATTAAATAACATGGCACTGCAGGGCCCCGTTTAGACACAACCTTGCATGTTTTATTAATTCCATCCTACATTTTTTTTGCATTTGTGGTATACAAATGTTCATACTGTATGAAGACAGAATAAATGTTTTAAAATGTTTTTTTGGAATAGCCTTTTGAGACCTTCCATTAGACTTCTATTTTGGAAAGTACTCTCTCAGCGTTTCCTCCACCTGTACCACTAAACCCCTCAACAAATCCCAGAAAGAGACACATTAATGCTGACCTTCTCAACCTTTTCTCTCAACTTCATATTTCATGATGAATTTTATTTCCAGTTTCACTTATCTATTTCCAAAAGAAAAGAACAAAACAAAAGTAAATCAAATCTGCCTTCTCTCCTGTGATGAAAAGCAAGAAGATGACATCACTCTAAAGGCTAAAAGCCCAAAGCTTTGAGTGACATAAAGGAAAAAGTATCAAGCATTTCTGACTTATTCTCAGTCATTAGGCAGCCATACGTCCAGTTTAGAACATTTACTCAACTCTGACTCACAGTGGCAATAGAGTAATACATGTACAACTGTAACGTAATGAGTAAGCAGAGAACCCAACATCCTCCAGCTCCTCTTGAAACATCCTTTAGAAAAATATTCTCAGAGTTGTTCGAAATATATACGTATATGTTTATTTAAGGGAGAACATGTCCAAATTCCCACAGGGACATGCTTCACTAATACCAATATCTTAACAGAACGAGGTGCAGTGCAGCAGTTGGCCTCGCTGCCAATTTGTCATAGTGACAATCTACTGAACTGCAACAGAAAATTCCCTGTGGCTGAAAATGTCTTTTTCCATATAGACCATCATCATCTAAGACATGTTTATGAAACTGATAATAGCACACTTCAAACAGCACACAGGGTCAATTATTATTCAGTGGGATGATTTTTTTTTCATACCACAAAGGTATTTGTAAAATGTTCTCAGTCTTTTTATTATGGCTTGCATAATGTCAGTGTAAAGTTCATGGGACAAGCCAGTGGATTCAGAGACATAGACACTAATGTGCAGTGGGTCACATATTACTGAAGGAAACAAGGAGCAATTATTGTTTTTGGCATATGTGCTGGGTGAACAGTTTTCACTGAATGGATGCCATCTGGGAACAAGGTAGTCATTGTAATGCAACTGCGGTGGCGTCCGCATCAAACCACCTAAACTGACTCCTTTCGACACAAAGGAGAGAGGTTCTATTTTGAGCTCCTTCTGGATAATCAGACTCTTTTGATAAGGGCAAAAGCAGGACGCTTGTTTCTGTGTCCTTTCAGTGAGTTTGTCACCTTTGGTACTGGTTGGGAAAACTTTAAGGCACCTAGCATCACTTAAGCGTGAGACCATCAGCCACTGGAGGTCGGCAAACAAAAAGAAGTTAAAGTCAGAATTGTCACTCCTTTTGTATCCTCATCCAACAAGAGCCAGGTTGGAAGGCTCAACAGCTGCGGTGTTGTCATACAGTGTGTGTTATAACCCACGTGACCACCAGCCTCTGAAAGACCAAAAAAGGCATCATCACACCCTTTAAAGGTCCCATATTTTGTTCCTTTTCAAGGTCATATTTGTACTCAGAGTTCCTCCAAGAAAACTTTTACATGGTTTAATGTTCAGAAAAAACAATAACATAAATGTTAGCGGGAAAAAATAATGGCAATGGACAGTCAGTCTGCTGATGGGCTGGAGGAGCGGATCCCTCTATGACATCACAAAGGGAGCCAAATCTAAACGACCTGTTTCTGAAAGATGAAGCGGGAGAGAAAGACCATCCTCTGACTTTTCTCAGAGTTAGGTGGTCTGTTGACCCACCCGAGATATGCAATTATGGTGAAAAAGACATTAAAAATGCATTTTGTATAATATGGGAAGTTTAAACACTGATTGCACAGGGACTTCATGAAACTGAGTTTTTCTCTCCAAAAACTTAAAAAAATGTCTTTTTATAAAACTTCACTTTAACTTTGTGTGTTCTAAGATCACAGCGTCTGAAATTCACCTTTATGTGTTAAGCCTGTTGAGACCTATAAGGCTATAAGGCCCTACACTTCAAAAGATCCTGAGCAGCATGAAATTAAGTAATTACAACAGCATAATTGTGTTTGTACAGGAGTCAGAACAAAGACCTCTTAAGGAGAATGTAGCCAAGTGTATACATTTTGCTTGTGAGTGAAACACTCATTACGCATGATCAAAGTATATCCAGCGGGGAAGAGAGTGGGAGGAGAGACAAAAGAATGACGCAAGCATCTTTCATTTGCTTAAGGGACAACAGCAAAGAAGTAGGCACCCTGTAGCTCTGCTGGCCTGTCCTAATGTCATCATCATCACAGCAAGAGAGAAAGTTTGCATTCAGTTTAAGGAGTAAGGAGTAAGTGAAGAAGGCAGAGTCAGATACAAGAAAAACAACAACAACAAAAAAATCCTACAGCATCATTTGTGTTATGGTAGAGTTTGGTTTCTGAAGCCAGAGTTTCAAATGTGTTGTTAATACTCTTTAAGATTTAAGATTAGCAAATTATTACAACACTGCTGACACAACCCAACCATATTCATTGAACAAATATGTCACATTCCTTGCAATGTGACGCTTTACATCAAAAAGTTGCACGCAGAACATTAATATTAACCCTTTGAGGGTCTTCAGCACTTTCTAGTGTGTTATGATTTTTATTTTTAGCATATTTTATCAGTTTTTCATGCATATTGCTTATAATTTTGCAAGATGGTGAATTTTTCAGAGTTCTCAATTTTTTTCATGTATTTTTTGTGTATTTTAGACCATAAAATGATGCGCATCATGACAAAAACATGGCAATTTAAGGGTTAATTTTTTAAAAAACTAATTAAAATTTGATATGTATGATTAGGGCTGATGCTGGTCTAAAAAACTATTTAAAACAAATTTAAAAAAAAGAAAGATTTTTAACATTTTTATGGCTTGTTTTTATGCATACACATTTATGTGTGTAAGGATCTTTAACGTGATTATTTCTGAGGACCTTCAAGGGGTTAACAATAATACACTCTCATCCTCATGTCTTAAGTTGTAATGTACTTTGTATGAATGTGTTTTCTGTGGAGTCAACTATATTTGTGTGGCCTAATATCCTGTTCATCAGTGGACTTGGATGGGTGGACGGGTTCGCAGCATCGGCACGGTTTGTAATGCCAGGATCACACTACATGATATTTTTGTCTTTCAAGATGGCTGCTGTGTCAGAGTGGGAGATCATCCATCATAATTCTTGCCTTGACATGGCTGAGTAACATCAGCCTGTACATTGTAAACCAGCCAATCATAGCTTGCTGATTTTTTTATTACTTTGTGACAAGAAGGAGTTGCCAGAAACAGAAACTTTGTTATTTAGAACTGACAACAAAAGTTTATTCATGTAAACAGACAGAAGATGAACCTGAAGCCATTCGCAGTCACATGGAAGTCAAGGTGTCTTTCTGTACCTGACTTTCTGTTTGTGTGTGCTAATTTCTGTTTATTTACACTATCCTTGAGGGCTGGCTTTCACATAATGCGTTGCTTAACCTTAAACGTCACCTATGCCTGATCCTAACCTTAAGCTTCATCGAATTTTACTCCTAAAACTTTAAGTTTTAACCCTTCGGACAGCCCTGAAAGAAGTCAGGACCAGAGAAAATGTCCTCACTTTCCAGGGTGAAACCTCTCATTGGTCCTCACAAAGATAGAATTATTAGAGTAAGTCTAGTATGTGTGTGTGTGTGTGTGTGTGAGTGAGAGCTTCATGCTGGAGGGTATGTAACTGCTCCCTCCAGTAACCCTCCAAGATGTACTGATGATAAAAGAAGCAACACACACACACACACACACACACCCACACACCTCGACACAGTTACTGCAGGCTTTCTGCTGCCTCTCTGCTGCTGGAAGCTCTGATGGGATGACAGGGCTGTAAAACATGGAGGTATTGTTGGTATTGTATATGTTGTACATAGTCTACCTACCGTAATTAAACTCCGAACAGGAAGGATGATTCCCTCTCTCATCAAATGCCTCACTCTTCGTACCTACAGCATACATGAGCAACAGGAGGATTAGCTAATATTCTAGTTGTTCACTCGGGGTGAATATATCTCCGACAGACCAGAGGCTTGTACTACAAAAGAGGATTAGGGAAAGTACCTTCAGGTCTAACTCTGGACTACAATGGCAGTCCACTTCTTACCAGAGTACATTGTCATGGTAACTTATTCTGCAAACCTAACCTGCTAATATGAGTTAGGTGTGAGATAAAAATTTTAAAAAATCCATTCTACTGAACAATCCATTCACTTAGACTGAATTGGACATTTAAAAAAAAAATCAATGAACTTGTGATGTGGTACCTTATGCATGAATCTGTGTAAAATGCTCACTCAATGGGGAGACGCACTTATGTTTCTGCTGCGCTGAAAACACGTTCACATATTGGAGAATGTGATTAACATGAGGGCAGGAGTGTTCAGAGATGGACAAAGCCCTTTGGCTTTCCCTGATGATTTTAATTTCACTTTTTTTCCCTGTTGGCTGCTGCCATTTCACTGGGCTTTGGTATACATAGATATATATAATGCTAAAATACTGGTTTTAATTATGTTTTTATTTTTATTTTTTCCTCATCCAAGTCCAAACTTGTCATGCACGCCATGCACATGTTTCATAGTGCAGGTATCAGGTAACATAAAACATGAATATGAAGCTGGATGACAATGGTACTGTCAACAGGACAGATGATACCCAGCAAACAAAGTCAATTTTTCCTCTTGTCAGCATGCCACTTTTATCGCTCTCCACATTGTTGGTGATGAGTCTGATGGGATGCAGGTGAGCTACTGCGATTTGCTGCTTTGGATGATGGTTAAGGTGGCTCCTGGAGAGTGATTGCTTCTTGGTTGGCAGCTCTGGAGGTCTAATGGCTCTGTCAGACCAGCTTTTACTTCCCATTCATTTCCAGGAGAGCAGGGGCGAGACACGTTCCGAGGTTAATGACAGTAAAATGTTGGAGAGAACTTTGCTAACTGTTGTTGTTAGCTCACGACACATGCTAGCTCCAGCAGTTTATGTTAACAACCCAACCCAAACTGTTCTTATCCCCGTCTTTTGGGCCTGATGAATTCTGGACTGACTGCAGCTTTTGGCCTGCTGCTGCCACCAGTTTCTACTGCCGTTGCTCTTCCTGCTTCCATCAGGCCAGCATGCTGTTGTCTGAATATAACACGTACACTTATATCCTTCTAAGTTGTAATGTAGGGCTGCAGCAATCATCTATTTTCATCACTGATTAACTTGCACTCCATTTTCTTTATTAAGAATTTTAATCTTTCAGTCTTGCTAATGTCAGAAAACGTTTGTCACATTTTCCCTTGACATCTTTAGATGTCTCGTTTTGTCCAACCAACAATCAAATACTCAGCAATATTCAGTTTATAATGATACAAAACAGCAAAAAGCAGGACAAACTGGAGAATTTTGTGGCACTTTTTTTTTTGGCAAACGATAAATTAATTATAAAAGTAGTTGCTCAATCATCTTCTATCAAGTCTAAATTCTAATCTAATAGTAAAACTTGTTTATGTTTTTTGTTTATTCATTTTTGAGTATCAGCTGGAATTGAGCTGATATCCACCCTGAAAATAAAATCTCCCAAAACTAGGTATTGAATTAATACTTTGAGTAATACTTAAGTAAATACTTAAGTCATTTTTGTGTTAATCCTATTGCTCACTTTGAAGCTGTATTATGTGGTGCTGTTGCTAGGATGCATAATCATTAAATGTGTTTCTTATGATGTTCTTCTCTCCATTTAAAGAATAAGGGACCGGGCTGGACTGGACCGATACTTTTAGATATAGAAATAAAACACAGAATAAGGAGTCTTTGCATGTAATAACGAGTGAATACATGGTTGCATAGAAACCTTAAACCTTAGATCCAAGTGGATGTACTGCAGTCTGTATGTGAGTTTGTGTGGTCACACCTGTGCTTAAAATAACCCAGCGGGTGGGTGTGTATGCAGAGTGTCTTTGAAGTTTATTAACACCAGTGAAGCTCCTCACGCACTGCTGAAATGATGCCGCCTGTTTCATTACTTTTACAGTGTGACTGTGAGCGCGTGCATGTTGCCAATGTGTGTGTCTGTCACGATGTGTGTGTGCACGCTCTTGTGCGTCTTCATTGGAGTTGAAAAATGCTCCAAATGCAAATCTGCATCGAAACGGTGCCAATCGTAATAAAAATGCCAACATTTTCAACCGCCATTATTTATCTCCTCTTTATTTTCTCTCTTCCATCGATGAATGACTGAAGCCAGTTTCATCTGTTCTGTTGCAGTCCTGGCAGGAGGGACGGATGAAAACAGAGAAAAGCTAGAAAAGGGCACAAAGTGAGCCGATAACAGCCAGAAAAAGAGGGATGCTGGAAATGTTCAATTAAGCTCCCCTTTTTTTTTTTTCAAGCACCCGGTGGTTCGTTAATCTAGTGGAGATAAATATTATACAGCATTAGCTCCATTCATCCTGCAAAATCAATTCTCTCTTTCCCTTCATTTCTTCCATTTTTTTTTCTCTCTCACTTCTCTTTCACTTATTCAACCTCAGAAAAAAAGTGCCTGAGAAAATAAATTGCTGCCTCTATAATAAGTGGTCCTAATGCAGATGAATGGTGCTGGATCTCAGAGCAGTGAAGCCTCTCACCCGTCTGCCACCTAGTTTCATTTAGCTCCATAATAAACAGCAAGCACAACTGAAAGCTACGCTCACAGTGCTTCCGTTTTTTACTGTATTTTTTTTTCTATTGCTGTCTGGGGCCCGGTGCAGCAGTCCCTGTAGGATAAGAATTAGCCAGCTTGTGGTAACTATATCAATAAATATCAATAATATATCAAATAAATGCAAATTGAGTCTAGAAGGAGTACTGCATTTTTCATGTCAAAGTAAATGGATTGGATAGATTGTAAAAAAAAAAAAAAGTCATCTGTGGTTATATAGGAGCTTTGTGAAATCTGAGAAAAATTGCTCAAGGTGGAGCATGTAACTAATTTTTTTTTTCAAATTGAAAGCCTGCATTACAAACAAAATAAGCTCCAATGTATTAGATCATGTGTAAAACACACTAAGTCACCCACTCAGGTTCGGCAGTCTGAATTGGTTTACAGGCAAAATTTCATTTTAATGACAAAACCCAGTTAAAATTAAAACCCAATTCCAAATATAAATTAACATGAACACATTCACATGATAAAAAGACATTCCAGGCCCTTTTCCAACCTTTGACTATACCACTGTTTCCCACAGACTATAGAGGAGGACTGATCACCAGAGGAAAAGCTTAAAAAGGTAAAGCTCCAAGAAGAGTAAAACTGGTTATTTTCTGTAGTAGATTAAACTTTAGCAGAAAAATCTCTCTGCAAATGCGCACGACTGTCGCATGTGGAGCAAGTGTTACCACCTCTGCATGCATGAGCTGTTACACAATCAAGAGCGTGCTCACAAATACAGATGAAGAGTATCCTTGACAGCCAGTTGAGAGGATGTGGGGTGAGACCTAGGTGAGAGGAAGACGCATTCACAGAGACAAACTTTCAGATGCATTCACAGAGAAAAAAACATTCAGACTCGCTCTCACATCTTCAGCTCTGAATAGGTGAATAGGTGCAAACATCCATAAATGTTTCACTATGCTCCGTGAAGCAGTGGTGAACTCAGTGGAAGAGCCAAAGGCGTCTCAAACACCAGAGTCTGGAGTGTTTGTATTCCATGAGTGACAAAAATACTGACTGAGAACAAAACACCTGCAACACTTGTAGATATATACAACTAAATGGTTAGACCACCATGTTTCTGCTTGTGGCTGTCCTGTACGCAGCATGCACGAGTACAACAGCTCTGAAACAGTTGTGCGAAATTTGGATTCTGTGATCGCCCTTTTTTTATTTTTTTTCAAGCTATTATATCTAAGCACTAGAATATACGAGGCTGAGCCATACACACCCGCATCTGGCTGTATTTCACAACTACAGGATGTTACAAGGTGGGATCTGATAAATAGCACTTTGTTTGTTTCAAGGTTAAATCCAATGGATTTTACTCACGTTTGAAAGCTTAAACTCAAAGCAACATTATGCAACTATTTCACCTTCAAAATCATTTAATGGTACACTGACTTATAATAGGGAGAAAAGTGTCATTCACACTCAGCACCCCAAATGCCTGTTTTTGCACATCTCTTATGCTGGTATAAATACTGGTGGGCTCTCACATTGCTGTCAAAAGATCCATAAAGTTTTTTACCATTTTTAAAGTGCACATACCAAAAGCTACATACTCTTTGAACTTTTTTTAAAAAAAAAAAATCAAAAAATGATAAGAAACCACTCACTAAATGATTCACAGACTCACATGCACTAACATGTACATATAGTCGTCCTGACGACCAATACTAAGGACAGAGAGGCTCAGATTGCAAACACACACAGAGGAAGTGTCACCATCACTCCACTGTATACATGCATATATATTAATGTTCTGAATGTTGAATAGAGGCCTTTCAAGAAGAGAAGTTTGTCTGCCTGACATTCTCTGGCAGGGAATTCCACAACTGAGGAGCAAACTTGTACATATGTATGTGTACAAACATATGACTGCAACAGATACAGACTCACAAAAACGCACACACACACACACACACACACACACAGCATAAATAGATGCATATACAGATTCACATGCATATGAAGATAAGCACGCCTCAAGAAGAACAGCTGTTCTGCAACTTCTTGTCAGTCTAAATAAAAGACGTGAATACACTCAGATACTTGTTTAACTTTCTCTACCTTAAATGTCTAGAGATGACTGCACAAGCACCGGCACCTCTACACAATGTATGACTGCCGTGGGTTTAAAATGCATTTGACAGTAAGAAATACAATAATACCTGTGCCACAAAATTTTAATCTGATTTATTGTTACAGATTCAGGAGAGCAGAGGTGGAGTTGTTCGCCTCACGAGAAAGTGCACATTGCACACTCTGGTTCTCAATGACTGCACAGGTCGGTCACTCCTCCACTGGGAGCGGAGGGGTCTTTCAACGACCGTGGCCCAGACTTCCCCTGTATGCTTTCCCCACCAGCTCTCCAGATTCCTCATCTTTTAGCACGTATTCAGGAGGAGGAAGGCTTAGCAGTTATTCTGACAGCTCCAGAATTAGGATGCATATATCAAACTTTTTCAGTCCAGATACCAAATCAGATACGTGGGTTGTGGTTATCGGTCCATAACAAGTACCAATCTGATAGCAATAGTGTTTAATCAATAAGCTGTATGCCTCACTGTGCATAAGAGACTGGGATCATTCTTTTATGGGTAAGGCAACATCCGGCGTGACTGAAACATTGCTTTCCTAACTTTGCAAAACAAAATGTGACAAATAAATACAGATACAAATCTACTGACTTGTCATTAATTATTAAAATAGGGAAATACTGTGGAATTAATGTCATGTTGCAAGTGTTGCACATGTAATTTGTCAATGACCTGTCAACTAAAAATATCAGCAAAAATAGAAAGATAACTAATCTGCATAAATAGACACATTTATGCAGACACATATTTTCATAGTGCTGTTAAGTCTGTAACTTAATGGAGAATAAGTGACTTGACTGAAACTCTAATTCAAAGACTTGAGAATTGATGCAATCTGTCACTCATGACTTTGCAAAGCAGTCGTGAATATTTTATGATTTAGCATGAATTATAGATTTTTAAAGCACACATTGCTTCAAAACCGGGGGAAATCACAAAACAATCTACTAAACACTTGACTTGCATTTTGTAACTCGGCTACATCCCTGCCTGCCTGCGTTGACGTGCACGACATGACTTCACACGGCAACGGCAATGTTTGACTCCTGCTCATCTCCAGTGTGCCCTCATACGAATTTCATGGCTTTACTCAGCAGAACATGCTTTTCTATGAATTTCGGAACTAGTCAAATTTTCAAAATGTCTTCCTTTACAGTCTGCACAGCGCATTTTAAGAGCAGACCGTATGAGGACACAGTGCACTGTGCACGGCTTGACTGACATTGTGTGTGTGTGTGTGTGTGTGTGTGTGTGTGCACAAATGCATGCTCACAAAGTCACACGCACAGAGGAAGTAATTGTGCTGTTCACAGGGCGCTGTTCCTTATGAAAGAAGTGTATTTCAAGGCTGCTTGTGAGTCAAAAGAACATCGGGAGCATACAGAGGCCGAACAACAGCAACTACAGCTGCACGTTTTGAATGAAAAAGGATTCAGAAACAGTTTACAACATGCGGTGACCCTCGCCTCACCTCTCCTCTCCTGCAGCTTTTCATATTTTTCTACTTCTTCAATCCCTTTTTTTTTTCTTCTCTCTTTTTCCTTCATCTTCTCTCCTTCTCTGTCTTTTTCCATTCTGCCCCTATTTCTGTTCCCTCTCTCTAATCCACCTCTGTACTACTTAAACACTTCTTAGCCTTTCTTTTCACCTTTTCACCCGTTTCTCATTATCTTCTCACCTGTTATCTACCTTCTTCATTCCTTCATTCCTCCCTCCAAGCTCTCCTCCTATCTCGCCTCTTTATAACCTTTTCTTTTCTCTTCTGTCAGCGGACATTGCACACTGACTAATTACCCTTGTCAACACAACTTGCAATTATTGACACATCAGGCTGAGGTCGGCGTTAGGTTGCCACTGGCTACAACGCTTTTCTCCATTTGCTGGGAATCACCATCTATATGCCTTAAGGTCAAATCCATGCAGGCGCTTTCAGGTGTGTTTCTGGGGTCATTTGCTCTAGAGATGTGTGGGCTTGCTTGTGTGGAGGATTGAAGTCGAGGAGAAAGCAGAAACTACAGCAGGTGAACACGACCACACTGGAGATCAGCCATGAGAAATAGTAGTTAGGGTTAGTAATATGTGACCAGCATTAGCCTCAACAACTCTGTGGCAGTGAATAAGCGTATTCGCTACATGTTTTGTTGCACCAAATGTTGCATCTACTCGCCCAGATTTATGCCTCTTATGATTACATTCGTTTCGCAGAGCTTGAAGAATTGTTTTTTTTTTTTTTGCTTCTTTCTTAAATAAAAAATCCCTGGCAACAAAAACAAAACTCTGATGGTAGTTTAAGGGATTTCGAGACACCACTGTTCTTCTGGATAGAAAAGCATTACATTCACTGCACAATGAAGTCATAGTCACAAATTGTCACACTGTTTCCAAATTGTAAACGGTGGAGATGATGCACTAAATTATAAAAGTGTTATTTGAATGAAAGGGATGGAACATTAATATTGAAGGAGATATGCACTTTCTGGCTTCCATTTTATACGGATAGGTGAATTTGCAAATGATTATGTATTGATCAGAATATTTTCTGATCCAGATAGATGGAGTCTAAGATTCTCAAAATGTCTTTAAATGTGTAGCAAGAGTTAAAAGTCCTGGATTTTAGAGGTTGTTTATCTTTCAGCAAAACAGATGCTGAGCTATGTGACTCGAATGGAATATCACATGAGGGCTGCAAACTTCTTCTCCCATTTCTGAGTGTGGGGCACTACATTGGCTGTTCTAAACCATAGTATTTCTTGGTCCACTGCTTTTATTGACTAGCGAAGCATTAGCCAAGATTTGGAAGCCAAGTTAGCTTGTGAATCTATTAACACCAGATCATTGTTTTGCATCTGGTGACTGCAACCAGCCGTGTCTTGCCCACTGTTCACTTGAGAGCAGATTTTCTTATTCTGAGTATGCAATTTAGTTATTGGCTGATGGAAATGATTATGATATCTCATCACTACACATGCAGGTATATATGTGGGCAATGTGAAATCAAACATCTGAAGAAAGCTGAGAACAAAAAGGAGAGCTAACAATAAACAGAATAGAAGAACAGTAGAGACATTTGACATTTGGAGAGGTGTAAATGATGATGAAAGGAGTGTCGGCTTTGATGTCTGCGAGCCACTAGAGACAAACAGAAGAGGCATTTATAATTATAAGTCTTCCTAGCGCTTTTTTTTAAATGAGCTAAGGTGACTTGTGAATTCTGTTTTGCAGCAATAACCGGGTGGAAGAGACTGCAGCTATATCTTTTTGATTAGTGGCAAATAGACTTCTTTCCTGAGGCGGTTTGCCCTCTGAGCAGTGGCGAGTGCCCTGCTCCGTGGCACATTGCTGATACTCTTGGGCAGAGTGCAAGAATATCCATTCACCAAGTTTGTTTGCTATCACAGTGCGTTTAAACTAAACTCAAGGCTTTGTCCCTCAGGTGGGACTGCGGGCTCTATCGGCTTAACTATCAAATCCATCTCCACTGTTAAGTGTCTACGGAGGGGGTGGCACAGCAGAGAGATCCAGCACACCCTGTATCTGCACTCTCCATTAACATAGTCAGCAGCTGTGAAAGGGCAGAGCGCAGGCCGCCTGGAGATTTATCAGAATGTCACCGTACACCACATTAGCCTTGACACCACACTTACACACACATGCGCACATTTGTAGCCACGACACTAGCGACCCTGTTGAAGCCAGGGTCAAACTGATATGTCAGAAGCAGTCATCTCATTCCAACAAGTCACACAGGTCGCCGACGGGTGTGTGTGTGTGTGTGTGTGTGTGTGTGTTTGTGCACGCGTGCACTCATAGGAGTCTCTGTGCATGTGTGAATTTTTCACTAAGCATGTTTCCTTGCGCATGAATCATTTGCGTGACCGTCCAGAAGTTGTTTCTCTTCCCCGAGTTGATGTTTGTTTGACTGAAAGACACATAGAGGTCTAGAAACACCTGCATTCCCACTCTGAGAGCAACCTTCAGCACATCAAAGACGCCTGGCTTGTGCTCTGCAGCCTTCTTAAATCATTAAACACTCTCTTTAATCACACACACAGACACACACACACCTTTAGCTGCATCAGTGATTTCATCTGTTTCAGTGCCACGATCAAAACTGAATGTATGTCAAAAGGATGCTGCAAGATCCTCTTAAAATGCTTCAATTCAACAGCAATCCTCATGCTTTACATTAATGTGATGACAGATACAGCTTTTTGCTTTTTAAAAAAGGATTTTATGTTTCGCAGAGATCAAAGACAAAACATACCACCAAAGTATATGCATTTTTGACTTGATTTCATGGCCTGAGCTTTGCTTTGCTTTGACTTTTAAACCGCATGTTTCAGTGCATTAATAAGGACGATGCACACAGGCTAAGTGCAGGGCAGGCACGTGTATCTGCAGACACCTTACAAATCAGTCCTAATTGCTGAGAAAGTGTTTTTCCCACAAGATTTAGAGGCTTTTTGTTTGCTTTGTTCTGCTAATGTGATAAATTAGGCTGCTGTGAATCGGGAGAAACCTCTCAAATTTGGATCGTCTTTGCTTCTGCTGCTTTTTAAAAAGGCTTCATTTGACATGTTTACTTTGATGTAGCCGTACGGATGCACTCTAGATGTGCGCACAAATGCATTCTAGATCTTGACTTTAAACTCTTAAACATACAGAGTTAATGTGCTTTAACTAGCCACTCCACTGAGCACTGCTCCTCTGGCTACAGTGACACACTACAACATTTTAAATGTGCAGAACTCCCGGGTCATTAAGTCTACAGATTAAAAATAGGAACTGGTTTTGAACATGTGTTTAACAAAGTATAGTGCAAAGTGAGCTTATTTAGGATGATCCAACCCCACAGATGGCAAAGTAGTGCTCTTTGCTGTGCAGGAAAACTGTGTTACCATGCACCCGGCATGTTCAGGCCACTGACACGTGCTGACCAGCACAAGCTGTGCTTTATGAGCAGATGCAGCAGATGCTACGCAGACACAGAACATGAAAGATGTATACACTTTGCTTCATTAGATAGGAAGCTTGGGCCAAAGTTCAGCTAGACAGATCTGTTCTTTTCTTTTCTATATATGTCCCAGGATATTTTTATCCTAAGATCACAATTTACTATTACATATGCTTATTTCAGGGCTACATATGGGTCAAAAGAATGTCAAAGGCTCATTATAGCGATCGAACAACAGAAACTGCAGCAACACATTTTTGAATGACCTCAGTAATTCAGATGCAGTTTTCATTCTGACGCATTTACAACAAGCATGCAGTTGCCCTCACCTCTCCCGTGCACCTTCATATTCATATTGTCCATATCTCGTTCAATCCTTTTTCCCCTAAAACCGGAGAGCTGGACACTTAGGAGTAGGAGATATTGTAGCTGTCAGGAATTACTGATATCTCCTGTTCATAAAAGTCTGTAAGACATGTATATGATCTGGGTCGAGGCAGCATATATAAGCAGGGCAGCTCAGACATTGTTCATAGCAGCAATAGAATCACAGCTAACTCTTGATATTTTTATGGCACTATACAAAATTTAAATCTTGTGCTCCACACAGTGCCCTAAGAGGCCAACACAATTCAATAATTTATTCTTTCTCAAATAATATGGTAATAAACCTTTTTAGAGAGCACAGGTCTTCAACTCAATGCAACAAGCTGGCAGACCTGAAGTGGATGTGTCATTTAACAATTGAAACACTGATTATTATAATGACATCAAATTGCCACATTTGTAAAAAAAGCTGGAACAGGAATAATCACATAAGCGAATGCAAGAGTTTCCAATCAACTTCATCAATTGTCCTCTAAAAAAGAAATCAACCTAAATGAAGCATTTAGCTCATATTCAAATGGAAATGCTGTGCTAGTTCAACCCATGTGGAGAGAATTCTCCATGAAAAAGACGTTTTAATGATTGAAATGCTGGAGTCAAGTCGAGTCTGTGGTTATTTTACAGAAATATCAAACTTCATATACAATATTTACATTAACGCTTGATTATTCTGAATCAAGTGGACATTGACCATAGTAAAAAAAAATTACAGAATAATGACGAGACTAATCTGTGCTCTGCTGCTCTAAAACATGACATGAGGGAAGCACTAATTACTGTCAGGGAAATGTCATGCTCGTTATCTATGAAGCTGGTATCTCTGAAGCAAAGATTTTCTCAACATGATTTGTCCCAGCACAGATAAGACGGTGTGCTGTTATTTCATGCTAAGTGAGCTGGATGGTGGGGGGTGGGGGTGGGGGGGGGGGATCACTCTGCTGGTGCTTTGTGTTAGTTCTATAGATCAGTTTAGCTTGAACTCATCAATCTCAGACTGCCAACAGTGTCAATACTGCAACAGCAGCGTGGGTTGGCAGTGAATTTGTCATCATATGATCCATAGATATCTGAGCTGTTCTCTCCTACACAGTCATGTGGGAGGTAAAGGGCAGTAATGAATGTTACCTTTAGGCTTATTTTTCTAGCTTGGAGGGTCCATGCGCAGAATCACTATCCAGAGGATGCGTTCAGTCGCAGTAATCAGAGTGGATTCTATGTACAAGTGTCTTAAGGAAATTTGGCTCCATTAAAGCCTTTTCCACTGCTTTTCTGAGCTCTAACTTAAGTCTAGCCCACATAAAACTCTGCTTAGGCTTAACAATATTTTACATTTGTATTTATCCAAACAGTAACCACAGAGTTTATAAGCTTAACCATCCATGCCAAAGGTTAACATCTCCTGAATAATCGGAAAAAAAAAACAACTCGCTGAGATTTGTTTGCTTATGTGAGTTACAGTGTCACATGTGAGGGTGTGAGGCTCCAACATCCAAAATATGAGATTATGAGTGAGAGTCAGACAGCTTTGCATTCAGAGGAAATGTTCAAATTCCAACCAAATGATAAGGACACACAGATGTTGTGAATAAGATGGATTCTTCCAAAAAAAAATCCTGCTCTTCAAACACTGACCTCCCAGAATCTTGTCATCACTGTGAGGCTGCCAGGCAACCCACGCTAAATCCAGGGACACTCTGCACAGTACTGCCGGGTGAATATATAAACTGTCACTTAAGCACAATTTATCTTTCCTTGATTTCTGCGTGTGCCGATTAAACAAACCAGATATAACCTGTTCATTATAGGACTCAAGGAAAACTGCCCCCGGGGGCCCGAGACCTCCGGGGTCCCTGCACAACTCATGTTCAGTTTGTGTTAAATGGCCAGTGGTTGTTTAATTGATTACAGATTCAATTACGAAAATTATTATTATCCTCCATTACTACTTAAAGTTGAAGCCCTGTTGAAGTAATGTAGTGTAAATCTTTTTCCCCCCGAGAGGCCACAGCTAACTAAACACAGCAATCAACTAAAAACAAATAAAGATCAATGGCCCTGGTAGAGAGGTCTTGTGTAAAAATCTAGTTTAAAGCTTTTATTCTTTAGATACAAATTTGTGTGTTATCAAAACTGATTTCAGAAGCCTGTGTAGTCTGCTGCGAAGGTGGCACACTAGGGTATACGACTCACATGGATATAGCGACTCAAAGAAGTGAAAGGTGGGTCATTTTCTACTTCAAAGTTATTCTGAACTCCAGCGGGTGAGTTTAACAAGGCAGGCTCCTGCAAGTCGACTCGGAGGAGAGGAACAAAGGCAAAGGGAGACCTGGGAAATGTATTTCAACAGGTTGTGAACCTGTGAATGTAATACCTGATAGAGAGCAATTTGAGTATCGGCACCTGCTGTTGATAAGGTGAGTTATTCTGTGGCTCTGTGGGTTGTTGCTGCTTGGCATCACTTAAAAAGGAGTTCCTCATGCCTCTGCAATGGTTTGAGATCCAAGCACTTTGAAATGCGTTAAATGATCCCGAGCTACTGGACATCGGGGGGCGTTTGATTTGTCTCCATTAGGATGTCGACCACCAGGTTGGGTCAGCACAGCAACACAGTGCTTCCTTTCATCTATGTTCCAACCTTTCTCTGGATCCCCACTCCTCCATCACAGAAACAAAGATGAGAAAAAAAACCTGAATGAATCTATTTATGTGGAATAGGTTAAGCTTAGATAGCGGTACTGTTCCACTGCTTCCCTGGACACACACTGGGCTTCCCATGAGATAGACAACGTCCTCTCTTTCTCCCTCCTGAACTTTTCTATTCAATCTGAATCTTCACTCGTCTACTTATCTACTCTGTTAAGCTCTCCTTGTTGAGTCCATATCATGTTAGACTTGGTACGAGCCTATACAAGCCTACTGGCTTAGCACAAACCATCGTAACACAGTGAATTTGCTTTTACTAGGCTAACGGTTTCTTCTTTGCAGATAGGTTGTCTCGTATGAAGAAACGTGCCCATCACTCTAATCTCGGTTAACGTTTCTTCAGATGTCACAGGCACTCGTATGAATTCCTCAATACACTCGACAGCAGTTCATACCTATTCAGTGGCATGGGGAAGTTTGCAAGAGCATATGATCGTGTCGCCTCGTCTGCAGCCACTCCTGCCGATTGCAAACTGATTTTAGAACCCCCAGCAGCCCCATTGGTAGTCCTACTACCCTATACGTCTCCTATATGTCTCCAATCCACACTAGTCATGGAACTCCATTAGCCACAAAGCTGCATTAGCTTCACCAAACACTGTTTACTTTTTACCCGAGACCAGAACTTCCGACACGGAGCAGTCTGAGATCACAAAAGAAAGTTTAGCTAGGAGTAAGTTTGAGCTTACGTGATGGATGTTTTGGCATTGATTAATTGTCTCTGGTCCCTAACTATGAGGAATAATTTAAATAAACAGGCTTGCTGCGTGATAGCACTAACAGCATGGTTCAGAATGCTGCAACTAGAATTAACTAGAACTAAAACTAGCAGATTTCAGGGCATCACTGAAGGACTCTGGACTGGACGTTTTTAAGACAGACCCAGGAACACACTAAAATTAAGTATTAAGTGTTTGAAGTTTGATTGACCCTGGCATTTGTAAATTTGTATGCGAGTGTGTGAGAGTTTGCAAGTGTGTATCATGTGCCGTGGTTAAGCTTAATCTTATCACACAACTTTCAAGTGCTGGCTGAGACAGTACAGCACTTACTCCAATTGAATTAAGGAAAGAAAGGCTTATGAAACATGTCTGCTAGTCCATATTTTACAGAATGCTGTTGGTTAAAGTGGTATTTTGTCATTTGCCACACAGACCATCAATTAGGCGCAAGTTGTGTTTACCAACTTGTGAGCAAAGCTGTGGACACCATGCACATCACACTTAAATCAGCACTTTTCTGTTCAGATTTTGAAGCACGCCCATGCATTGCTTCTACAAATCCTTGCAAGAAAAAAAAAAACAGTTAACTATGAAATTCATATAAACATACTCAATAGTTTGAGTGAAACTGGGGAACAGGCTTATATCAGGACACAAGAAAACATAGCTTTGCAAAGAGTTAATTACACCACAGCCCATGAATTCAATATAACTGACTCACCAACTCACTCTTGACTTTTTTGCAATGAAAGCTGTTCATGAACTTTTCCCTTTTTAAACACCTCAGTATTTCTGGTCTCAGTTTTCCCCAATACCTGTGGCAAGGGAGGTAAAACCTGCACCAAAGGAGGAAAGGATAACAAATAATGGAACGTATGGATGGAGAGATGGAGGATGGGGTAATCCTGTTAGCCAGCTAATCGCTGTGGATACAAGGTCCAGGGACGCAGAATGTTAGACACAGGAACCTGCACCCTCAGCATTGCCTCAGAATGTGTGTGTGTGTGTGTGTGTGTGTGTGTGTGTGTGTGTGTGTGTGTGTGTGTGTATGTGTGTTTCCGAAAGGGAGGGGTTTGGAGATCCATTACCCATTATCATCCGGGGCTCCTGGGGATTACGATGGATAAAGTGAGAGAGGGGGAGAATAAAGGAGAGGATGGGGACTTAGCCTTATATCCTGCAGATTTTTGCCCTGCTGTCCAGCTCACCACACAATCATTTAGCTGACGGCGAAGCTCAGAAGGAAGAAATGTGTTGGGAGGTGTTGTAGCAAAAGAAACAGTAATTGAAAACTTGATTAAAATGCTTAATAAGTTTGCAGTCAGACAAATCATCTCCATGTCCTGCATCTAATCCAATTTGTCATTGTACAGACCAACAGCAGCAAATTCCTGACACCAACAATGATATTTGTCAGCAGCAGTGGATATACTGTATTATAGATTCCTATGTTCTACATGGAGGACGACAATAATTGACAGCAGGAAGCATTGTCTTTAACTATAAAAGTTATTTAAGAGTCCCTATTCCTTTAGTTTAAGATAGTGTCTTCTCTGCTAGTTCACATCCTGTCCCCTACCAAGATACAATATTTGTTTGCTTTTAACCCTTAAGGCCACTTTTGTTCCACCTTAAGCCTGCTGTCTTTGCTACCTAAACTAAACCATACATGAGTCGTAAATCCCAGGCACAAAAAAAAAAAAACCCTCCATCCTGACCTTCCCCATAAGACGTTTTTGACATCATACTTCCTGCAGGCAGTTAGCACCCTGATAGTTCAAAAAATGTGCCTTTGAACCGAAAGTCCATTTGTCACACCTCCCATTATCTAACCCTAACCCCAATCCGTAACCCACAGAATCCCAACCAAGAACAGCAATACAACAGTGTGGTCTTACCTTGCAAGCCTACATCTAATGACTCACGTGACAGGGGGCAAGCATAAACTGAGGAAAAAGTTTTGTGACTTTATTCCGACATTGGAAATTCGTCCGCGACACTAAACCCACTTGAAATGTCACTTGGTGTAAGGCTAGAAAGTTAGCCTCTTAAGGGCAAAACCTCTGCCGATTCAGCACCATGGACAGGGCCAGCAGTCACTGAACTAACAACGGCAGGGAGAGTGTGTACTTTCATTGCAATTGACATTTGTTTTCAGGATAACAGACATTTTTCAGACTATTGGGGTTTTGGAATAAAGGGCCGACAGAACACAATGTGCAGCTCCCTGCAACAGTTTCAACAAACAACCAATGGAACAGTTTTTCTTTAAAAGATAGAATGCTTAACTCTCTTATATTGTATTTTTTATCTAGAATTTACAACAACATACTTCTTTTTTTAAGCACTGTGTAATTAAGGATTTTTGCTTTTTCATATCCCTCTAAGGCAAACATGAGGTCAGAACACAGTCAGGCAGGAAAGTAAGAATCCAGCACTGTACTCAAGGACACGCTAACACAAATTAATACCTAATGTGACCTGACAGTTCACGTCACCGGTCTTACTCTGCCAGCGCCGTATGTTTCCTGTTGTACAACATCTCCACATCACCATCCCATAGGCACAACCCTCAGTGAGGGGCGTTCTGCATCTGCTCCAGCTGGGCACATCAAGGACGCGCACACACCAGACAACCGACTTTTAAAGAGTGTTTACATCAAACCTCAAATTATTCCAAAAGCGGGAATATTATTTGAATAAATGAATAAAGTTGCACACTGTTGTTCGGCATGGCAGTACATGCACGCAAAAAAAAAAATAAAAAAATTACATTCATATTTCATGTGTTTGAGCCATCATGTGTTTAGCGTACCATATCGCAGATTTCGGGCTTTTAGCAAGTCAAAGTTGTAAGAAGAAAAAAAAAAACTACTACACACTAACTACTCCAGAAATCAGTCCACAGATAAAGTGCAACAGTTATGTAATAGACACCAGAAAACTATGTGGCTTTACAACGTTTGTGAAGCTGCTGGCCAGATGTTTGATGTTTCCTTGTTCATTTTTTTTGCACATAGAAAACTGGCTGAAAAAGCATCATGGATCATTTGAGATCTCAGTGGTTGGTCTGAAGTTTTTTAAGCCAAATTGAGACATCATTTAGTTTTCCTTGTGATGTAGTTTTGAGTCACATCAACAGAGGAACCCATCTGTCGTGCACCTGTGACTGCTTGTGTCATGCATTATGGAGCGGATGAATACTGCATTCTCAATTGTGGTTCGTTTGATGAAAAATTGGGATTGGATTGGTAGAACAGAGACAGCTGAGGGGAGTATGTTTATAGCAAAAAAAAAAAACAACCCAAAAACATATGAGTGTGGACCACTGACAATGGCATCCCCAGAGCTATGCCGCTAGCTATCACAGTCTTCTTTTAAACATTTTACTCAGACCTTTCATCTTCCCCTTAGTTTTTGTTGCCTACATATATAGAAACTCAGTCCCCAAGAATTGACTGTAGAGTAATGCAGCTATAACAGCATGATATCCGGCGAGGATAATGGATTTGGCTATTGTGAAATGAGGAAAAAAACAACAACATAGGAATAAAACATAAGGGTATGAACTGAGAAGTAGATGTGTGTGGTCAGATTTGATTAGCCAGTGGCCATTTGAGTGTATTTCTGGGTTTTCTCCATTTATTCCTTATGTGGTGGTTAAGTGCATGGAGCAATATTTACAATGTCAGACACTGTGTCCATTAAAAGAATTATAATAATGAAATTTGAAATTAAAATGTTGTCACGTGTAGGCACAACCAGTATACTGTGTAGTTAAATGCTTAAAATGTCACATTTCATTGAGGACAAGTGAGACCCAATATAAATCCAAAGTTTTAATCTTGCAATAGCTGGAGTTTATATCTCCTCCAAGAGTAAGACACCAAATTAGATTGAGATAACCCTCTAAAATGCCTGCAGACAAGGCTGTGAGCGACAGGCAAACGTGTGAAAATAACGACTTTGGATTCCTGCAAAACTAAAATGTGTGATTTGATTGGCCTGTTTCTGCTGTAAACCTAAAGCTAAGCAGGGTGGACAAAGACACCTGTAAGTACAGGTGGGATAGAAAGCGAGACTACAAAAACAGTGTAAGTGACGTCGCATCATGGACGCTGTTTTCGAGCAGCTCGTCTGTCTCATTGATCTACCTTGCACTCACCTCCACTTTTCCCTTTCTTTCCATGTGCTCTCATGTCTTTTAGAAATGAAATTACTCATCCAGAGCGGCCACCTGCATTGAGAGAGGAGAGCGTTATGAAATTATTGTCCTCATTTGATAGCGCCATTCATCCAGAGTTTCTCTTTACAATGAAGTGTCCCTGCAGTTTTCACTGATTGAGCCAGGTTCAGGTAGTTCATGTGACAGCGATTTTAATTGCCTTTTTCAATCCTCTTTCAACTATCTCCAATTTCCCTTTAATTATGATATACTAACTGCTAACTTTGACTTCCCTGAGAGGCGAGAAAAGTGTAAAAATTACACAAGACTGCTGCAGAAAATCGAACTGACTCACTTTCCTGTCTTGTGTAAGATGGCACCATCAATAAAATTAGCTGTGAGACAGGCGGGGGACAGGGAAGCCAGTTGGTGGGAAGATGTGATGAGCTGAAGGTACTGGTAGACTGCCAATCAGTGTGGAACTGGGTCGTCCTCTCCATTACAGGGACTTGAGTTATGTTTAACATCACAATTTAGCAGCTCAAATAAAGATAAATGGTTGGCACTATACTGAAGAGAGAAAAAACAGGAAGAGAGGAAAAGAAGGATTGATAGTGAAATAGATTTATGTGAATTCCCCTTTAGAAGACGTGAGGACAAAGCAGAGTCTGTTTGCACTCAGTGTGTACGGGTTAAAACATGTTGCTAGTCCTCAATGGCAGCTCTACTTCTGACCACAGTTTAGCTTTTCACAGTTAGTAAGACGTCGTCCTAAGAAGAAGAATTTTAAAACGAGAAGTTCAGCATTTCGGGAAATAAAATAATTTGCAATTTCAATCTAGTTTGGTAAAAACTAGATGAAGATTGTGTGTTCATGTGGGATCCCATTGCTTGTAGAGTTAAAATCCCAAAAAGAATATGTGTAATGTTTAGATTTATCTCATTAGTCATCAGCCCCAGCATATATACTGGGAGGTGGCAACAGACTGAGAGGGTGCTACTGTTTGACAATAATGTGTTGGGTGGGTTGTCAGAGCTAAATATGCTTTATTCCATATCAAGTTAGGTTCCAGTTCACCGCTGAGACCCAGCGGTTGCTAGAAAAAAACAAATCCCATAATCTGAGAAGAAACACTAGGATATTTTACAAGTCATCATCCAACATTTTTAACGCATCTTTAAATTGTCTCATTTGCAGTAATTATTTGCAGAAATTACATATCCTCCTGCCTGAGATGTAATCAAGTGTGAAATCTGATATTATCCCACTGTGATATGGGTGAAGACTATATTATATAACAGAATGTAGACTAAACACATAATTTACTTTACTTATACTTACCATTTACACCTCCTCTTCATTATTTGGGTCCCAAAGTAAACTACCACCAAGTATACAAAAAGATAGAGCATGAGTATCACTAAAAAAAGAGTGTCTTCAATAGTGATATTGGTGTGTTATCAGCGTATAACTATTTCGTGTGTTTAACGTCTGAAAAGCACTGCAGTGAACTTTGCATAACTCATAAAAAGTCTCTTAAACTTTGGTCCATAGACATTACATTTGGACATCTGCAGGCCAGATTTTATGTAGTTTGTTATGGTCACTCTGGAAACTCAGGTGACCTGTTCTTAGTGATCTGTTGCTCTGACCTTTTGTGTAGATTCATGACATGGGAAAGAATCATGAGCAGTGAAGGGGAACGACCTTCCTTAAAACGTATTTGTTCATTTGAATTTGTGGTTTGTGATGCAGAAAAAAAAAAATCTAAATTCCCAACTGAAATCAAAAATTGGGAATCACTATTCCAGAAGCTAATTGTTCTTTCATTGGTGTCAAGCATGCCTACAGAGTGAAAGTTAAATGCACGTAAATACCATTGATCCAATGGTCCAGTCCAATCTCAAAACCTGAAAATGCATTTACATGGATCCCCTGAGACATTTATGCAGATTTTACATGTGCAGGTCTGACTATTCCCCCACCAGGATCATGCAACACAAAATATGTTGGTTGTTAGTGTCGTCTGAAAACAACCCATTTGACGATGACGGTGATATTTTTGGGAACATTTCTGACGTACCACCTTTTTTTTTTTTTTAAATCTGCCACTTCTAAGGTTATGGATTGAAGCTGAAGGTTTGAAAGCAGTGATTGTGGTCTTGGTTAAAGGAAAGCAGTATTGACTGCTGGTAGGAGATTGAACAGCGGTTGGCATGTGTTGGACAATTTGTATCCTGAGCACCTTCCTCTGAGATTTACCAGCACTACACAAGGAACGCAGGGGCACCTTAATGAACAAGCAGCGCTGTTGTTCTGGTAAGGACTGTGTTGCATCGTGGCATCTTCACGAGAGCACAGAGCAGTCGTTAACCCACCGCCCACTTAAGCTGAGCAGAGGTAAAACCAAATGAACCTCCTCCTGCAGGAAAGTCAGCCAAAGCGTTAATTGATGGTGGGACGTAATTCATTAAAGGGAAATATGTTACATCTGTGTTTTGCTCCAGCAGGATCTGAGTGTGCCTTTTTTTTTACCACTCAAAGTCATTTTAGTGCCTGTGGTGTTATTTCCCCATGGGTTGTTAGATTCATGATTCATAACTGGGTGAGGAGAGAGCAGGTTCCTCTGTGTGTGTGTGTGTGTGTGTGCTGTACATTGACCTGAACCTGCCTTTTTTTCTATCTCAGGCAGCAGGCCGGACAGCATTGACCAGCACTTTCAGCTCAAACTGGCTATCCCACACTGCCATCTGTGGATCAGTGACTGAACACCAGCCAGAAAAAAAAAAAAAAAAAACACATTAGACTGCCCTTACATAAGTGATCTATAAACCAACAGTGTAACTGGCTGCCTTAAAATAAGCAGGCTGAGATGATGCTCAGCTGGGGTATCCCACTGGGGAGGCAACGGCAACTCGAACCCGCCACGCTGATTTACATTTGACCTACATTGATGCACTACTTTTGTGCTTCCGACAGAGCAAGGGGGAGTGAAAGAGGTGGAAAGAAAGAGAGACGGAGAGGCTGCCATTTTATGCATCCTCCAATCCCTTTTCTGCCTCAAAACAAGCGTGCACACACACACACACACACACACACACACACACACACACACACACACACACACACAATAATTCTGCCTCTCTCCGACGCAGTGAACCCAATCCCATCTGTTCAAGGAGGATAAATTCTGGCAGAGGGAATTTATCTGTAGCCAAGATGTATTTACTGGAAACAACTTTGGATTTTCTTTCTCTAGCAGTCTGTCTCTTTCTACTGTTTTTCACTCCTCCCTCCTGCTGTTTCCGCCTCCCCGCTGCGTGTGTTGTCCTGCCGGTTCTGTGCTAGCTCGGCCGGGTCGATAGCTGCTAATGAAAGGCGCCTTTATGAAGGTGTCAGCTGCTTTCCCTCACAGGAGCAAGCAGCTCTAATTTGAAGTAATGGTTATTGGCTGGGCCATTGATTTATTGAGCTGGTGATTAGTGCACTGTATCAGCACCCGCAGAGGAGGGCGGGAGTGAGAGAGAGCAGGAGATGGAAGGCAGGAGCAGAGGAGGATGGAGGAAGGGGTGTGCGCGTCTTTATTTGGTGTGGGTGGCTGGTGAGGTGGGAGATGGAGGGAGGGTGGGAGAGTACGTGCAGTTTTGTTTCTTTGAGTTAAAGGAAGATAAAGACCACATGCTGTGTCAGTGTCAGCCTTTATCATCACTGGCCTGTTTCCTCTCTTGTGATCCTGCTTTTGCGCTCTGATAAAACACAACCTGACAAAGATAAGCAGATGTTCGCTCACTGCAATGGTTCTCCACCAAAAAGAAAATGCAAACCAGTTTAATTTTTATCAACCACCATTAGCAAAAGTGGAGATGAGCCAAGTTGCATTTTACTGAAACACAATTATAGAGAATATGAACTGCATGCTCCATTTTCTCCCACTGAAACCGGGAGCGAGATGGCCTTCTCCTGACTCCTGTTTGATTGATGAGCATCATTAGTTTTTCCTCCCTGTCAAAAATCCCTCCATCTTGTACTTTACATGTTGTTTTGCTGCCCAAATAAATCCTGCTAACCCGAGTCTTCATAGCCTTGATAGAAGGATCTTGTTTATTGTTCGGCCATGAATCAAGTCAGCTTTATTTATACAGCCTCAAATCACCGATCTCAAATGTGCTTAGCTTTGCAATCTGTACAAAACACGACGCTTCAATCCTTAGACCCTTTATTTGGATAAGGAAAAACATCACAACGTGAAACAGAGCTGCCACTATCAATTTGCCTGGCACTACAGTGGTGCATAGAAGTAGAAACTGAGAGGATTAAGCACAAACATATAGTATTATGTAAAGACATGATGTGTGTGTGTTGCCGGGGTGGGGGGGTTTGGAAATGAGTAAGTGTCGAGCAACTTTCAGGTACCAACAAGCAACCACAAAAGCTCTCCTGGATGAGGAAGGCCTGGAAGGAGGACAGACTACACATACATGACAGGCAAGACTTTAAAATGCTCTGCACACAGAGGGAGAAGAGACAAACTAAAAGCGGCTAAAGCAATAAACTGCAGAAAAACGCATCGCGTGAGAACAGATGGAGCAAACATTGGATGAGGAGGACCTGGATCAGAGAGTTCTGGATGAAGCACCAACAGGAGTCGGAAAATCCTGGGTAAAGGAGGCTGAGACAGGAAGAGAAAAAGAACGAGGGAGTGGGGAAGAGAGAATAAATGGTCCACCTCAAGTCCATATTGAAAAATTTATTTAACTTACCGCTCCACTTTTTTTTCTCCTGCAGTCTGAGGAACCGCTGGTTTAGTCTGCGTCTACATTATAATGCTGTGAGATTTAAAAATGCATCTTTGTTTCTGTTTTCCCCTTTAGTCCACTTTATGTTGGTGCCTTCCAATAAAACAAAACGGCTCTTTTGTTACTGCTCTCCACAGTGGATACAACGGAAAACTGCATTCTAATATTCTAGCATGCTTGGGAAAAAAAAAAAAAAAAATCATGTACGTATTATGAAATGACTGCTGGCTCAGGCCCATGGGTGTCACTGGGCCCTGGAGTTAAAGCCTTTGTGCAAAGTGATTTCTCATTGCAGAGTAATGAGGCAAAAGCCCCTCTGTAAAACTATAGAATCAGCCTCAACTCCAGGAGATAACCGCTTTCCCTTAAGCGGTTCCCTGAAGTGCTTTTGACTAAAATCGTAACATTTGGAGGAATAACGGTTGTTCGTTTAAATGGCAGTTTGGACACGTTTGTAATAAAGTCGTGTGGTTGGATCCACAGCTCCAGAGCAGCACTTGCAGGAATAGTTTGTCATTAATTATTGAAGTCCTCGCGATTACAGCTCCAAAGGAACAAGGAAGTAATGATACAGCTGGGAGGACAGGTTTCAAGCAAATAAATGGTTTTACAGACTTCATAGGACCACAGCCCATTCTGAATAGGAATTTAGAAGGCAAAAGCAAACACATCTGCGTCGTAACCTCAAGTATGTTAACATGCAGACTAGAATTACACTAGTCTGGTTGTTCTTATCCATATGCTCATGATAATACCTTTTTTATCCATTTTTAATTGTCTACCATCTCAACAGGTACTCTTCAATATTTCTGCTGGTTTCCCTCTTCTTTTGTACAGATGACCTTTATATCAGTAATTGAGGAATAACCCACTTTGTATGGCTGTGGTTTCTTTGACACTGCTGTGCATCTGGCCTCTCACCTTTAATAAAACACGTACATACATAAAATATCCTCCACTTCAACTTCATCAAGGCTACCCCTTAAACCAAAATATCAGTAATGATCAAATTATTTGTTTTGTCTATTGACGTGACTCATGCAAGTGATCAGACAACGCTTTTGCTTCTTAAAACTAGACAAAAAAAAAAAACGATAATCCAACCGGGACATGTCGATGTTGATCACATGTGCCAACATGTGAACCAGGTACTGGTGTATATGTGAGTGTTCTTATCACTCACCACATGTTAAAAATGTCATGACAACCGTACTGTATTCACTGTAGGTACACACTTTTTACTTGATAGCACTTAAGTCCTAGGATGGAAATTATTTGACAGCAGCAATATGTGCAACATAGGTTAATGGTCCACGCTGCTACGGTGCTGACATGGAGCTGTGTAAGAGCTTGAGTTTTTTTTTTTTAAAGCAGCAACCTAGTATAATAATGGCACAATTACGTTCCTATCACAGCAGCGTGCAGTATAACTACGTACCAGTACTTTGGAGGGTTTCACTCTTTGCTGTGTGAAAATGAACAAACAAATCCTTTCTACTAATACTCTTTAGAGTTCTGTATTGCATTTGATCTGCTTTCAGTAAAGTGATGACAGCTCTGCACTCTTGAATACACCACTGACAAAAGGTCTCTCCTTGTCCAGCTTTATATCACTACTAGTTGCAAGTGATCTAAATTGGAAAAAAATATATACTTTTTACTCACTACACAATTTTTCTGTTGGTTTTTCTGGCTCACGTACATACAGGGTTCACAAAAAGTTAGGGATATTCGACTTTCAGGTGAAATTTATGGAAAATGTAAAAAGTGAATGCTACAGTGATATTATATCATGAAAGTAGGACATTTAAGTATCAGCATGCAATGGTAGTTTCTTCATCTTAAACAATTTATTGAAAGAAAATCTAACAACAGTGGAGGGTAAACGAGGGTAAACGTAAAATTGGGATGTGGCCAAAGGACGTCCACTCCTCTCCTTTCTGTGACTCTTCCAGTCTCTGTATCTCTGTTACAACCTGCTGATGACACTCTGTGACCCTCTAAGCTCAGTGGACACTTCTGTCTGAGGACCTGTTTGAAGCCTCCAGTGTCGAGGTGCTGCTGATCAATAGTTAGGTGTCGTCTTGGTCTCATGATGTCAGAATGTGAACAGCATGATGAGGAGGACTGTTTAAATACCAATTCTAACTGAAGCAGGAAATGTATTGGTGGTGGTTCATCCTGAAATTTCACCTGAAAGCCAAATATCCCTAACTTTTTGTGAGTAGTGTACCTCACTTTCCCTGCCGCTGTCCGTACATGCCAGACTGGTGCCTGTATGCCAAAGAATACCCGAAGAAAGCACCTGGGGACTCTGCGGCTCAGCAGATTCACTCGTGTAACAGAGTGACGCAGTAGGTTTGGGATTTGTTAGACTTTGGATACTATTCCTAGGTGCCTGTGCATTTTGTGTGACTTACTCTTGCAGTTTGATTGATTGACTACCTGTAGTCTATGTTAATAATTGTTGTTTATTGATTTAAGTACCATAATCATCTCTAGTTCATTCATTATCACTTTTACAACCGTAAAACAGCCTATAACTTGACATTTAACTGACATATAATTTGCTTTTTCTATCCACATTTCCTATTATCGATCTTATCGTACACTCGCTTCGCTGGGGCAGAAACAGCCGCTGAGATCAAAATCTGCAGGCCTGCGTATGTTGTGTTGAGCTTGCACTATGTTGCATGTGGAACATCTCTATGAAAACACCACAAACACTAGGTCAAAGAAACAAAGCAGCAAAACAAACTAATGGTTCTGCTCCACTCGCTGTGTCCAGCACTGTCCCTGCCTGAGCCTCCGAGGAGCCATAACGGCTAATATCAAATCGAATGAGAACGAGAAGCGACATTTTCTATCACCTTGCCGTTGAGATGTCTAGAGCTTTGGATGGGCCGAGAGGGAGACGGAGGCAGGCCGCAGATAGAGGTCATGCTTTCATTAAAAAGGCTAATGGCATACAGAGTAAAGGAGCTGATATTAGCCACAGGGAAACCTATTAAGAGTGGGCTGGAGAAAGTCGTGATGAGGAGCTGATTACAAAATCACTGAAAGGAAAATGACTTGGGAGACAAGTAGAGCTGGAGCTCAGCGGATGTAAAAGACATTGAAGCAGACTGAGCACAGGTCAGACAAGTGAGAAAAGGCCAGTTTGAGCGGAGGGCTGTAAGACAGTGAGGCTTAAATCAGAACAAAAATTAACCAATGCACAGTACGAATATGGTATTTTTTTGTCTACTGCAATCTATTTAATGACATTTGTCAGCGATGTTATCAGTGAAATTCGAGATTCTTGCTTTAGATCTATTCATACCAGCTAGCTGGAGATGACATGTCATCCTACAGTGATAATATAATAGTTCTACATGCATTTTCACTGAAAAAATACAACAAACAGACCATATTGGTACTGTCACTAAGATTTAGCCTGTGTACTTCAAATTAATATGTTTACTAGTATTTTTCTACCCTTGTTGGACATCACTGGTCCTCACCGATTCCTGTGTTGGATGAAATTGTTCCTCATTTTAAACTTCTAGTGCAGGCTTCGAGAAATGTCACATCCCTGAGTTGCTATAGCCCTCACACTACTTTTATTTGTTGACGTGTTGGAGCACAAACGGCACAACATATCAGATGAAGTCTACCGATTCCAAGATTATTCCAGCTGAAGAGATCCGTGTTTGGTGTGAATGACTGCGACACTCAACAAAGACAGTCATTGTACGAGGGGTGAATGCCAGCTGCCTCGCTGCATCTTCGCTCTTTGTTTCCTCCTCCTCCTCCTTCCATCTCAGACTCGTCTCCAAGCACATCTTGTTTTTTTTGACTATGATAAAATCAAAACTGTTCTAAAGCTGTTGTAATGTCAGGGATAATGTGTAGCAGATGCGTGACTCTGCCTGTTTGGCACTTTGCAACCAACAGACATGGGTGAGTGGTCTTACACACATCTTGGCACAAAGGTCTGCTTGCTTCGATCGCTCTGATTGGGAGCCGGGATGTCTCGGGACATTCAAAAACTGTTTTGCTGTTCAAAATTACACTTTTCCAGGTCAGGCTTTGAGGCTCTCCCAGCTCTGGAAAGAGACTTAACAAGATAACCAAATTCACAGCTGGATGGAAACTCCTCAGTGACCCCCAAGGTCAGATTATCTGAACACAGATGACAGAGCCCAAATCAAAAAGAGCCCTCAATCCACCAACAACTCAGCTAAGGAAGATGTCATATTTATGGGACTGCAGTTTCTCTCTGCCTTTGTTTTTTTTTTTTAAAACACTATGTTTATTGATTTTTCCTTTTTAACAAGAAATGAAGCGGCAGAGATATTAAATGAAAAACACTTGGAGCAAAAACCAATAGAAATGACATATCAAAAACAAAACAGAAATATTACAAAAGCATTAAACAAATAAAATTAAATGTTTTATCGTGGTCTGATCCCATAGGACAGGACTAATATGGGGCAGGCTCAGATGAAACACAGTGCCACAAGTGAATGCAGACACCTTGTATCGCCACCCTACCAGCACACAAACAAGTGCTTTCCCTCAACACTCAGTTATTTAGCTCACGACACTTTGCTCAACAAAATGCAAAAAGGTTCCCAAAACCTCTTTGAAAAAAACTTAGTTTACTCTTAACCATATGCTTTCTTTTCCTTTGACAACATCTCATGTCCCTTGGAAAACAAAATTTATTCTAAGTTTATTTTGCATGAGTTTAGTTGAAGAAAGGGAGTTTAGCAGAGTTAAAACCGAACCAAACTCTGACAGATCAAGACTCATCGGACACCGACGACCTTGCAGCCCTTTTGCCCTGAAGACCTTGTTTGAAGCTGAAACAACAAGCTGCCTGCATTTTTAACGATACTGCCCAGCCGCCGCCACAGCGCCTCTGTGGGTATCATCTCACTGAAGAGCCTTGGTGAACCATGAGGCGCTACTGGAGCTGAAACTACAAGGCTTTCATCTGAGATCACCCTACAAATGTAGGCAACCTTTATCTGACTGTGATAGGAGTTTGATGTTGGATATATTACTCCGCAGTCTAAAAGAAATAGGTTAGAGAAGTTGATTATTTCCTCAGTGCCCAGTTCTCTTGTAACTTTGAATTATTTCACACTTCAGATTTATTATTGTCAAATAAGTAGCCTGTTGATTTTGCCTCACCATTTAAGACCTTTTATTCATTTGTTTGTTTCTTTCCTGCCATCATTTACTTATTTATGGCCTCAATTATTAACATTTAGCTGTAAATAAAAGCCTTCATCATTGGCATGACATTGCCTGTGTGATTTCTTTAAAGCAGAGGACAGAGGTCCCTGAATTCACTACTTCTGGCAATCTGATTGATAGATTTTTCTTATTTTCCCTCTAAAAGGTGCTGGCGCTCCCCTTACAATGAGTGCAAAACTTCAATTTCTAAAAGCAGCTCTATGATGCTGTAAATGACTTGTTCAAGTGGTGTATCTGAACCATTTACCTTAGGATTCCTAACAACTTGAGGGTTTTATCTCGGAAGTTCAAAAGATAGAAAACAGAAGTCATGGCAAATGTCACGTACAGTAGTCTTCACTATATTTTTACAAAACTACATTGAACACTATACTTTTACTCAAGTTACTTAATCATGGTTTGGTAAGCAGAGGCTCGCCTTTGGAAAAATGCTTTCAAACTGCGTGTATCAGTGAAAGAATGTGACTTGCAGTGTTGCAGAAAGATTGGGGTAATGGAGCGACAGGGAGAAAAAAAAAGCTCACTTTAGAAAAAAAAAAGTTTTGAGGAGTTGCACCAGATGGCTTATCAAACTGAGACAAGCAGCCAATGGGTGGCAAGGGATCTGAGAAACCAAGTAGTAGCTTACTTTTCCATTATGGTAGATAACTTGAGCGGGACCTGATTCAGCTTAGGGTGCTTTCACAGCCATGTATTTGGTTTGGTCTGAATGTGTGTTTGCCTGTTTAATTTGGTTTATTTAGGCTGATGTGAAAGCTGCCTCTCTGAAAAGGTGGATCTGGGTCTAACTGAAAGGCACCAGTCAATCATTTTTATTCCTTCATCCAACACAACAGGTGTTTCTACTAAATGGATTTTGCTCATGTGACGGACTAAAGCATGTTCAGTTATGTTAACCTAAGAGAGGATACCAGCTGTGTTTTTTGCGAGGAGAATCACATTCCTTACTATGTGTGTGTATGTGTGTGTGTGTTTTGTGTGCACATCTGTGACAGAGAGTCTCTTTGTGGTTGTTTATTTTGCAGGGGGCTGATGTAGACAGCCTCCAGTTGTCCTCTCAGTCTGTCTGTCCGTGGGGCCCCCGGGCCAGCAAATATGTTAGGCCATCTGGCTATCTGCCTGTCTGCCTGGACAGATGGTCCACCTGAGGGCCAATCGCAGACAAACCACTGGGTGTGCAACATGATTCAATCGTAGGACTCAATGCCATTTATTTCCAGTTAAATAGAAATTCCTCCATTGTCCTTTCATCTGCAAATATGAGCATTAAAAATGACTATCCGAATCCCTTCCATCGACAACAAAGTACATAGAACCAAAATAGGACCAAATAGCTTTATACTGTCAGTTCTAAAGCGGCTCATCAATGACAGGAGGCACAGGACCAAAAGGTAAACAGGTAAAACTTGTAATACTAACATGTAATGTTAAGGTGAATAAAGCAGATTTTCAAAAGTGTCACGGTGCCATTTACTGCACCGCCTCAAACTATTTTATACAGTATAGCCCCACTGATTACAACCAAAATCCAAACCTTAACTAACACAAACATTAAGACAAAGCAAAAATAACTCTTCCTACTACTGAGAAGTACTGTTAAAGATGCAGCATTTTGTCTTGGTAAATGTTTTCATTTTAGCAATGTATTTACTAGTATTGATCATGTTAATGTTCATATGGTGCCATATGGAAAACAGTGGAGCTCACAGGGAAGTGAAACGTCATGCTAATACTGCTAAAACTGAGTTTTTACTGGTTACAGAAACCAACAAACACATTTCAGAACTGCAAACATTTGCTGTCGTTTCCACGAGACGGAAACTGAGAAGGGATTAAATGGCAGTTCAGCTGTTCAACATAAAGGTTGTGATTGAATGGCTTAAAATGAAGGCCATTCTCCTGACACATTATAAAGTTGACATGCAAACAAGAATGCATGACAGTTTAAAGTAGTTTCTCCCAGACCTTCAAATGAAATTTTGAAAGTATAACATATTCTTACACATGAAAAGTTTTATTCATAGCAATTTTATGCACTGTTGGTCTGTTCAATACACTCAGTGGGTTTGCAGCTACAGCCTTATTTGGTCTGGTATGACCAGTAGCTGACGGTGGCTGACGTGAGGTAAATGTAGCTACATATAGCTGTATAAATGACATCACTGTGCCAGTTTGCTAACTTGTTGTGTCTCCTCTACTTGTTACTTTTACACTATGTGTTAGTGTTTAATTAAATCCTGTGAATGTCACTGGTGTGTTCAATCAGTTCAGCGAAGGTCATACAGTCTACTTTAAAAGCACATATACAAGTGTCTCTGCCTTCAAAGATGAATTAATTTTTGTTTACACGTAGCCCACTGATATTAAGCTCAATATCAACTACCCAAACATGTGACAAGCGAAGGCTCAGACCTGCCACAGTCATGGAGCCCTGCTGCCACAGAGGGAGTCGTAAGTGACTAGCTAAATGGTGCATAAAACAAGCGGCTCTGAAGTGAAACACACCTTTAAAAACAGAGACGCGGCTATTTACCAGCACCCATCACACTTTGCTGCATCATTTAACTGCAATAACCTTAAATCTGTTAACAGTTCGCTCTTAACAGTGAACAATTTGAGGAGACACGTTATTTATGGTAGGCTTTCGTTAGTGCCGCATATAATTGAGGGCCGATGAGAACACCTGGACGCACAAGTTATGGCAAATTTAAGGTGATACCGATAAAGGATGCCAATGAAGCACCCAAACGTAAAGTTTACACTCCATTAAAATGTGACTCACAGCTTGATTATTGGACACCTGCTTGATCCTGACATTTAATTGCACATGTAACCGCTTTAGTGTTTCACTCTAGTTTTTCTTTAGTTTCTCCCTTGGATCAAAAATGTCAGTTCAGGACACCAAAAACTTTTTTCAATTATGCTCAAGTCCCACTCGTAGTCCAAAGCATTGACTTCTGACCAAGTTTGAAATATACCAAGGGAAAACAAACACTGCTGGCTCACAAGGAGACATAAAAAAAAAAAAAGAAGAGGGAAAAGCTGCACACTCACAACTCCAACTCCTTTGTATTTATTTCAGCCTTCTTCAGGAAGCATGTTTGTAACCATGCTATGCCTGATATCAAATGATGTCCTTTATTCAATCTAGATGACGACTTGTTGAAATTGTTACAAATAAGCGTTACTGTAACAATTTTAAGCCATTTGTCAGTTTTTGGAATAAATGCAAAGTTAAAACACCACCCAAATGCATTAATACTGCCTTTGAATAAAATCCAAATTGCTCCAGTGTCAGCACTTCAGTCTGAAGTAGAAAAAAAAAATATCTTTAAGTAACTCTTAAAATGTAGTTTCATGCTGAATAAATGCACAGGAAGAGACTCCTTCACAAAAACTGTCCCATCTGATAATAAAACTGTCCCACATGGCATAGCAGCCTAAGAAGCATGTTCTGCCATAAAGTGCTAAATGACTCTGACACCAGCTCAAGATTTACGTTTCATGTCATCGAGCCTCTCGTGCTCATCTCACCATTTCTCTATAAAGTCCAATAAAGGAGTGAAGCCATAAAAATAATCCTAAAGTAACTTCTGTTTTGCCTGAACCATTCTACTTTCTCCCTCAAGCCCCTCTTTCTTCAACAAGAGCACAATTATAGTTGAAAAATATAAAAAAAAAAGATATTACTCACTCAATTAATCCAAAATATACTATCCCAACCTTAATGGGGAAAAAAAAAAGAAATTGGAAACAAGAACAATATAAGAACTGCTATAACAATAAGAGTAACAAACAAATAAAATTCAGTCAACTTTGAGGTAAGTGCTAGCATCGGCATGCTAACATGCCCACAATGTCGTTAGTTTTGTGTGTTACGATTCTAGACATTCTCGATATCTAACCCAAAATTAGGGCAATAAGAACGTCATTGATTTGCAGGTATTTGGTCACAAATAAAAGTACTGGACAAACTTTCCTGATGATGGATTTAGCTGAACAGTTAAGGGATAACTAAAGTTTTTGTAGTTCATCTGAAGGGGGACATGAATGTGGCTACCAAATATCAAGGCTATCCATCCAGCAGTTGTCAAGCCATTTCAATCTAGCACCATCAATATCAACCTTCGGGTGGATGAAGAGTCAGGGGATCGCTAAAGTCATTAGCTTAGCATAACTTAAAGGTGCAGCGTGGGGGATTTAGTGCCATCTGATGAGATTCCAGATTGCCACCCCTTGGCTCGCCTGTTTCTAAACGTGCAGGAGAACCTACGGTGGCCAACAAAGAGTCACACAAGTAGTAGGAATGATCCCCCACAAGTTCTAGTTATAAAGGGCTCATTCTCTAAGGTCAGGGTTATAGATTCCATTTCTGCCAATAGATCCTCCTAAATCCAACACACTGCACCTTTAAGTTTATTGGATGGTACATCATTCGTAGGACAGGATCAACTTTGTAACAGTTCATCGCTAAAACATAGCTTTGGTCCTTATTTGTTCTAAAGCTAACAGGATATGAAGGGAAAAAGTTGGTTCAATTAACATTTATTACACCATACTGAAGCATAAACTGTATGTATTAGCATTTCTAAACCAGTCGGTTGCTATCCAGAGTGAGGACTACATATATCCATGACAGGATTTGCTTGTGTGCACCTTGAACTTCATACCAGCTGCTGTTGCTTGCAGACAAACAATCAGTCAATTAGTCACAAAGCTTCAGGTGGTGCAATCATCTGTGCTTGAGCTCACATGCTGCTGATTTACTCATTTGACACATTTTCCCAGCAGAAGTTATAATAACTGCTACACAACATGCCCCTCAGTGTACAAACAGATCGCTGCACATAGCACACACGTACTCCAGTGATTAACAGGACGCTTGTGAACATGTGTGTGAGTGTGTGTGTGTGTGTGTGTGTGTGTGTGCGCACCAAGTCTGTCCATAAAGTTTGGTGGAGCCTGTACCGAGGGGAAAAAAAAAAAAGAAACTAATTTAAGTGCAAAAGGGTTAAGTGAAAATAGTTTAATGAGATTATTTTTTCAGTGGTTATGATTTATTCATAACTGTTACCTTTTTTTTTTTTACACGAGGGATGGTGAGCGAGGATGAACGCGTGCTTTAGCATCACCACACATCACATTCACATGGTCACACAGCTGCGAGCACCTCGGTTCTTCCACAGTTTTCTGTCAGCTTAGTGGAAAAATTAGGGCTTGAGTTTCTCAGCTAGAGGCACTTTACCTGCTCAGGCGCTGAGGCTCTTATTTAGCTTCCTTGTCTGAATTTTTTTGAATTATTGATTTGTGTGTTGGAATAGAGTAACAGAAAACAGACACCAGGTTGAGACTGTGGCTCTGGTGGTGGATAGGGTTGAGTCGAGAGAAATACAGCGACAGAAGTGACATTTAAAAATAATGAAGGAAGGAGCAGCTCTCTCTGATGTGTTTAGTGAAGCATCTGCTTAGGTCCTGTGGTGTAAAACACACACACACACACACACACGTACTTCACCTGACAGCGACACATCCCCACACACACACACACACTCACACGGAGCAGATTTGAGGTAAATAACACCTGACATGTAAGTCAGCTGTCTTTCGCTGCTCTGCACATTTTGCATGGAGACTAAATGCTGGAGTGTGTGTCGCCCTCTGGTGCTCTGACTCATATGCTAATGCTGCGGCGCTGGCAGAGGAAAGTTAGAGGGCAAGAAGGTAAAAATAGCAAATGACCCAAGAGACTTTTAATGAAATCACTGGGGGAGGAGAAAAAAAAACCAAATAGGACAAAATCCTGCTTAATAGGTCAGCTTCACACAGAGGAGTCTAGTGCAATACTGCACTGCTTCTACGGGGTTAACATTTCAACAGGTGGTGTTTCAACTTTCACCTAATGAAGCTTCAAAGATTGAGAGGAACTCTTAAATAAGCTGACTAACCCACAGCACTGACATCTTGTCTCCTTTATTTAGTTATTCTTGTTAACATATGAGCAAGAATAATAGCTATTTACTTTTCCAACAGACGTGGCACGACATTAGCATTTATTCAGAGTCACATTCGTGTCAATCTGATTAATCTGATTTCCAATACTCTGGTTTGGCGTCCATCAATTTCTAGAGGGGAACAATTATCTTTATTTTCTATTTCTATTCTTTAATTATCTATTTCAACATTGTCGCTGTAAGAAATGAAGCTCTCTGAGATATCCAGCCAACTTTCACTGTAAGTGAGCAAGCACGTTAATGCTAAAGGGACAATAAGCTCACACAGTTTATTCCAAAGATGTGTTTGCACCATCCTACCATCCTCAGCACTTTTTATATTTTATTAAAATATAAAATATGAGAAAAGATATAATATATTATAAGAATAACTGTTTATTAATGATTTATAAAATGCTTACCACCTCATAAACATCATAATGAATCATTTCTAAGTCCTTTATGAGGGCTGTCTTATTGTAATGTGGCACTGGATAACCAACCCTACTTATGTGCTTCCCTTCAAAGATTCTAGCAGCTACTGTAGGCTATATTTGGAATTAACACCTCCAAATTCATACTTCTCACTAAACTAAGGAACAGATTTTGGCACTTTATAAAGCAGTTATTATTACAGTGAAAAAAAAAAAAGTATCCTTGTCTTGATGTGATATCACAAATCCCAAAATACATACATTTTATAGCATTTTGCATCAAGACATTTTGGAAAAATGGTTCACGCTTTACCATTGTAGGAATCTGATGTTGTAGTTAGTAGTGGAAAAACAACGTGGCTGAAACATGGGAATTGTGCCAGTAAATTGCACAACAAACACTCCTATGTTATTTATTCATGCTCTATGCTAAAATATGCAGATTTACTGTTAATTCTGATCTCGCTGTAAACAGTAGTGCCCTCATTTCTGTATGTCGTGTGACCTTATTATCATTTCTTTCATGCAATTGAAATGGTGCGATTGTTCAAGGCATGCATGTTGTGGCTCCCTGCAGAGTGCAGTCATATCTGGTGGAGTATTTTATTCCAATTTCAACAAGACAACACGTTGCAGATTTATATCTGCAGGAAACCTGATGATTTTTTCTGTTGCCCAGCATGAAAATGTGAACATTTACAACCAAAAATGAGGCTATGTAGGTAAATCAACACTTCATTCCAACGTGGTAAGTGCTCATAAGATGCACTGTTGAGTCATTTTAAGACATCTCCTTACAAACTGGTTCTATTTCTGGTTTTATAATCACCTGTGTTTGAGGGAAATTGGCTTATGAATGTCAGGTAGTAAAGTCTATCCAAAAGTGATATATCATTTTGGAATGAGTCCCTCTTTTTTCCCCTCAATAGTCTGAAAAAGAAATCAAATGAGTAATAGGAATAAATTTGCTGCAGGGCTGGCTGTAGTGGATGAGTGTGGTTGACTGGGGCTCCACCCACGTTATGCTTTGACTTTACAGAGTTCCTCTCTCTAATCTCTTATGTCACTTTTAGGTGTGATGTCAAAAAAAAAAAAGAAATTATATCACCAACAGTGTGAATCAGGTTTTTAGAGATATCACAACTGAGGGGGAGCAGTGGAAGAATTTTATTTTCGTCTCCCCGTCTCTGTCACTGCCCATCAGCTCAGTCCACTTCGAATGTGAGGAGGAACTTAACTAGATCCACTATCTCAACACAGGCACTTTTATGAGCCTCCGAAGCTTTATTCAAATAGCATCCATTTACAGTCGCATAAAGAGGAAAATTAAACCAATAACTCACACACGGACAGTGCGTACTTTTTCATATGGAAATCAACGCGCATAAATGCACACACCAAAACACAAGACATTAACCGCAACCTTTTTACAGAAGGACACACACACACACACACACACACACACATCATAGGCAAACATAACATTACAATTCAACCTTCAAAGTTGTCTTATGCAATCTTGAGTTTTCTTCCTTGAGTAGCCAAGAGATAGAGCCAAACTGTGGGAGGGTCCCACAGCTGGGACCGGGAAGAATCTTAAAGCTGCTTTTGGAGCACTAATCTGAAAAGCCTTTTACTGTCCTAGGGCCCATTAGCAGCATCAGTGTCTCTCTGAAACAGTGAAACAGTGGGTGAGAGAGCAAAAAAAAGCACAGCTGAAGCATAAGGTCCTCTGCTGTACAGACTGTAAAGCCCCTAGAGGAGATTTTGCAATTTGTAATATTGGGCTAAATAAATAAAACTGACTTGACTTTACATTTCTGTAATTTATGGCTTATCTTCCCGTTGCCTTCCTAAATGGAACCACTCCAGCAGGCAGTGCCAAACATCCTCAACAGGAGACAGCCTGGCCAGTCTGCATTTGTCATCAACTTCCGAGTCATGTGAAACCCAGTCAACAAGAAGCCTCAGCAGGGAAATAGCAAAAACATTCTTCTCCAGGAGCTGAAAGCCCACAAGACTTCACAGCTGGCCAGTTTAAAAAAAGAGGTTTTAAGCCTTTTCATCAAACAGACTTTGATTTTTCTAAATGTGTTATGTATTCTCTTTCTCTGTGCTTTCACTGTGTGTTTTGATATTTCCGTCTGTGATTCAGTCAGTGACTTACACATTTTTGCAAAACAATTTGTAAATTCTTTGTGAAAACACGCTATAAATTACATGCTACACACAGGAAAGTTAAACATAGTTCATTTGCATATAGGGCCCATATTACAATGCCAATTGTAATGTGTCAATTGAAAATTGGCCAAGTATTCCTTTTAATATCATCATGAATATGTGATCCTTTGTTGGTATATGTAAGCATATTGAAAAGTCACTGAATCAAAGGTTTATAATCCCTAAAAGTCTGTTCATCAAAGGATGAAACCACCACAGTGAAAAGCATCAGTCGAGAACATTTTGAAGTTGTTTCTTCCTTTCAAAGCAAACAAGTTTTTAAAAGGATCCTCTGGGACCTTTAGTAAACACTGTATCGATTGCTAACAAAGCCTCCTCTTGCGCCATTTAAAAAGCTTTCATCGTGCTTTTGTTCTTGAGAGAAAGAAGAAAAAAAAAAAAAGAAACTGCCACCATATTTTTGGCCTCCTGTCAGCGTTTGGCAGCAGCGCTAACCCTTTAAAGACATGAACAATGAACTCTTGCTCTTTCTGTGTGCCCCTGTGTTGTGAAGCCGCAGAGCGTATCCCCGTCACACAGAGACCCCCATGGATGATACAGCAGGCTTTCTGTTATGTTCTACGAGTTCACGCTGCAAATCGCCAGCACGGTGCCAATATGGCACTAACAGTCAGGAAGCCAATCGGTAAGAATGGACAGCTATTTCTAGATGCGTCAGCTTCAATTGGTCGTTCCCATATTATACATGTTGGGTATGCAGGACATCTAGAGTTACTTGGTCAAACGCCACTGGATAGGGTAGAGATAGAAAAAAGTTGTGATTGGGATTAAGAATCAATGGTGAGTGAACGGCAAAATAATCTGTTTGCCAGTGACTTCAAATATTGAGCATTTTCAATACAACTTGAGAGTTTGTTAAGGTTAGGACAAAGTTGATGGATCATGTGAGTATAGACACTCTGTCTCCTACAAACTTACTTGAAGTGTTTCCAATATTTAGTCCAACACTAGTGATAAAACTGCAAGAAACAATACGCTAAAGCACAATATGACAATATCAGTGCTGTCTGGTTAATGTAGCTACACTTCGGTATAAATGGACGTGACACTACTTCCTACATTGAGCCATGGAGCCCCCATAACTACCATAAATCATGGATGCCAAAACGTTGTATATAAACATAATTTGTAGAAACCTGAACTGGATTAGAAGGAAAATCAACTGGTGAGCATCTCCCCATACGGCCATAAAGCCAAGCAGGCATGCAATCAGTGAACAAGTGCATGCATAGGAAAGTCATGAGCATACTAACTGCCAATCAGGATGAGACTTACTTGATATAAGTGGAAACCAGGTAAGATATAAACAGGAAGTGACTAACGTGACAGGAAACAAGGAGCAGGGAGTTAAATACAGTTAGTCGTTGGCAAAGACAAACACAAACAGAAAGGCAACGAGTAAACAGCTGTATTTTGCTGGAGAAGAAGTAGGAAGAGTGCAAGAACGCTAGCCAACAAGCTGCAGAGGCAGTAAGACGCGAGATGAACTCGCAGGCCTGCTGGTGTTCAGGAAGGAAGGAAGTGTGTAAGAAGACAGGTGGTAAACAAGAGCTCGGCAAGCCGGCAGGGAAACAGGTGTTCGGGGACAGCACCATCATTCTCTAGTCACATTTGCATCTTATAAATATTTGATAAATTAATAGTTTCCTCCATCTGGTGTGTGTTCTGGGCTGTTACTTTGGTACATGGATGTTCTTTACATTCCTGTAAGTGTTGAGCACTCTGCGCGTTCATTTGACAGATTGACATGCAGGATGACAAAGTGACTGAGTGAGCCTGTTGTGCCGGCTCACTCGGTGAGATCCATGATGGTCTTTCATTAAAGAACGTCCTTTCTTTCTGCACTTTCCCTGTGAGTGGCACTTCTCTCCCCATTGTGCAGTGTACACACATTATTTGAATGTCAGAGAACGAAAAAAAAGAGCAGCGGCTGAACGATGAGTGAAACTGTCACTCAGCTATTATATTAGCACTTTTCATAGTGTTCTCATCCCACCAGCAGACATTTCTGTCCCTATAATAGTTTTTTAATTAGCGTACGGGGTTATTCGAGACAGGGAGAAGAAAGCCTTTTGGAGCCTCCTGCTGGGCGTCAAATGTTTGATAGGGCACAGCTGGAATTAGCAGGCACACTTTCAACTGCCCTGTTCCCTTCTTGTCTCTCTGTTCCCTTCACTTTGATTTTTCTTTAGACGGAAAAAGCCTTTTTCACCTGACAAGATCAGTTTGGCTGTATCTTTACAAGCTCAGAGTTGAATATCTGTGTTAAACCCTTGCTTCCGAAGGCATTTGCACATTAATCTCACAAAATCTGTTACAGGGCTGTGCGCTGCACCTTTAAAAATGATCCGCAACGGCTGCGGCTTGTGTGTGTTAAGAAAATAAATCAGCCCCGTGATAAAAGCAAAGGGGTAATTAAAATGGGCTAATAGACGTTATTAGCTATTCATCAGTGATTGCGTTCAAACTTTCCCTGGAGGCACAGTGATCCTCCCAAACAGGAAAAGACTTTGAAACAGGTAGAGCGGCGTCTTCCTGAATACTAATTAGCTGAGAGTACTTGGCTTTCTGCGACTCATCCATGTGAATCATTTGACAACAGAGTAGCAGTTTTCCACGGCTGGCTAATTCAGCACAATGCCTCCGAGGTAGGCAGACAAGGAGTGCCGCGGGAAGAATGTCACGAGTATTTGAGAAAGGTTAGACAGAGAGGAAAGCGTGTTGCTATCATGCACGCCATTCATCATCACTTTTACCACACAGTCACAAAGGGCTTCTGTGGGTGTGCCTGCCTCTGTATAGATGTGCACTGTGTGTAAGTATGTGTGCCAGGTATTAAGGCGGATTGGCCTGCTGTTAGAATGTGTTTATGGACAGTCCAGAAAACTATCGCTTTGGTCATTGATTTTAACCTCTCACACAGCTTATGCATGATTTGACAAACCAGAAAGTGATACAACCACGGTGGGTCGTTTGAAGTCCAAGACTTCTGATTTTCACAACACACGCTGTGGTTTGTGTCCCATCACAGGTCAGTGTTTACGGTTAAAGGTGTACTGTGTAGGATTTAGTAGCATCTAGCAGCATCTAGTTCAATACCCCTCGGCTCACCCCTCCCTTTCCAAGTGTGAAGAGAAGTTGCTGTGACCCGAAAAAGATTCACGCTCCCTTGTTTTTTGTTTTTTGTTGTTGTTCAATTAATGAAGTTATCTTAAACTTGGGGTCTCAAACCTCCCACAAGGCAAAATGGTATTTTTTTTTTCTATCTTCTTCTTCTTTGTCTTTCAATTTGTGGAATTGCACCACCAAATTCAGGCTGCCACTTCCATGTTAAAACACAAAAGGCCCTGTTTGTCCGCTCTGGGCTATGGTAGAAACATGGCAGAGCAACATGGTGGACTCGTGATAGAGGACCCTATGTTGGCTCCCTCTATGTAGGCTCATTCAAAGCTGACAAATACAGGCTGACACTCTTAGTTTCAGATTATACACTACTGGAAACTTCATTATGAATAGTATATTCCATGCCTGCAAATAGATCCCCATTAATCCGCTAAGGTTAGGGAATGATCTTGTCGTTGTTAACCAGCCAACCATTCCCAGGAATGGATCTCAGTCATCAAACAGGAGTCAATGAGGAAATGATGGAGGTTATTCACATCAGACAATCAGGACCATCTTTGAATAGTGACAAGGGTTATGAACTCCTCCCCATCCATCATAATGTGACAGGCATGTTACATATAGGTCACATGATGACATTTAAGCCACGAGCTGAAAGCTCAAAAGATCCACGTGGTAGCGTTTTTTTTCTAAGTTGAGACAAGTCAAAAGGTTTCAGTAAAAAAAAAATCACAGATGTGGATAAATTGAATCTAAAAACTTAAAAGTTTGTGGGTGTTCAAATGTTAAACACTTAACCAGATGCTGTGAGACTTTCACAACATAATTTTTTTTAATCTCTTGAGTTTTTAAAGACAGATGTAAAAATGTTTTATGCAAATGTAAAGAGGAGAAGAGGTGTGTGAAGGTACTGTTTATATAATGGAAAATGCAGTGATGAAAGCTGCATGGCACGACTTGCATTTAAGTATGTAACACAGCAGTGTTTGTTGGTAAGATTTGGGACAGCAACCATTACAACCACACACTGTATTAAAGAGGTAGGTGTGAAGCCAATGCAAAAGGGCCTGAAGGACCTGAATTCTTTCCAATGGCCAGCAGGGGGCGACTCTACAGGTTGCTCAAAGAAATCAGATTGTACAGAAGTGTATGAGAAAATGAGCCTACTTCTACCTTGATTTATCACCTAAGTAAACACTTTGCTAAGGAGTTCATGGTCTCTGACACTAGTTTCACATCTTCTTACAGCATCATGTTCATTTAGTGAATTTTGGTCTCATTTAGAGGAAAAATAGATAATAAAGCAGGGTATGCTTTAGGGCGGGACTACGTTGTGACTGACCAATCACAGGCAGTCTACGTCAAAGAATCGTCACTTCTAGCTCCAAAACGCCAAGATGGTGACAACCATAAAGCGAAACCAATGGATGTTGTCACGCTATGTCCACTTTTTTTTTTTTTTTTATACAGTCTATGTGACTAACCAATCTGAGGCGAGTAATGCCGAAACTTAACCAATCACACATGGGAATGAACGTGAGGTCCCTCTGGAACCACAAAAGGCTTCATACAACTATGTTGTTAGCCATTTTTCACATTTGTAGTAGTAGGCCGGCTCCTTAAGACTTGCAAAAAGAATTCATGTGTTTCCTTTTTTAATGTGTAAATTTAGTGGAGTTCCCCTTTAACCACAGCAGTGTAAGATAAGCAAACTGTCACAGGTTATCAAACCAAGACTGTGTGCGAGAAGCCTTTCATACCACAACTTCACGCATCACAATCCTTGTATGTATAACCTGGTAGTTTCATACTGATGTTTTTCCCAAATTTTACAAAGACTTCCACAGCAGCAACTCTGTCACCTACTCCTCTGAGCCAAAGCAACATGTGAGCATTATGGACTTGAACTCTGAGTCATTGATTATTATTGCCTATTTTTCAACTCACAACATAAATGTAATCCTCCAATCTCCTAATCTAATTTTAGACGCTGTATGTTGTGGATAACATATCATTACCAAAAACTTGACCTTCTAACATCTCTTTAATTACGTGAGAAGACTTCCAAACAAAAAAGGGCCATTTCGGGGACTAATCTTTGTTCCTCAAATCAAACAAAAAAGGCTATTTCTCCATGTTAATGAGCTCAATCACTCCTTCTAAATGCTTCAATAATTAATTTGCTCCCAGATTGTCAGACATCCATAATGTATAACATCCACAGTGAATTATTTACACAGTCATCCTTTGTGGCACAACTTACTGACTGACACCGAGTCACCCAGTGTGTCTGACGATGTGTGTGTGTGTGTGTGTGTGTGTGTGTGTGTGTGTGTGTGTGTGTGTCTAGATTCCACACTGACATTTTGGCTCTATAATGGCCTCACAACTAAGAAGTAGTAGAGGCATCCTGTGTGAAGGCAACCAGCACAGAGGCTAATTGCATCAGCTGGTGTGTGCTACCAGCTCCCCCATCAGTGCAAAGCAGGGACATACAGTGCAGTACACACTGTGGTGGAACAAGGATTTATAATAAGAGGAAACCAGAGCAACAACTAAATCGGCACAAATCAATATAAAAATGAACTGAAGTCAGAACCTAATGACACCCACTGCTGCAGAGCCAAAGTTCAAGTTACACCATAGAAGTGGATGTTTTGAAAGGGAAGTTTGTGAAATGTTGGCAATCCGGTGATTCCAGTCTTGGCTGCAGACCACAATATTGGCCAATTTTGTAAACTTTGCCCCCATAGACTGAGTCAATAAATCCACCTGTCACTGCTTTCTGCATTCAGTTCTGAGTCAGAAAAATTCAAATTCAGTGACCATGGCTTTAGTGGAATCACTTACTTGGCTTTTCTTACTAACAGGTAATCTCACTGTTGTATGTATTTCTGGAATGGAGATCATGAGAGAATCGGAGTGCATGTGTACTGTAAGTGGCTTAACAAAAATTCATTGAAAGATAAAGAAAAATGGATATAATATTCAGTGTGTGTGTGTGTGTGTGTGTGTGTGTGTGTGTGTGTGCTTCTGCTTGCAGTCATGTCCTCCTCTGCAGCTCAACACGAATCTTTACTTCAGAATTGCAGCTCCGCAACGCAGCTCTTGGAGCGCCTATCAGCTGACCTCAAGGTAAGCTACAGTATTAATGTTTGCCCTACCAGAAAAGCTGCTGTAGCATGCGCATAAATGTAAATGTACCAGGCATCCAGCCAGTATTTGATATTTTTATTTTCAGTTTGCTTTTCATGTCACGTCTGAGCAACAAAACAAGTGTACTGACAGATATTAACCAACAGGAGTCGGTAGAGTGTGGTGAAAGCCTGCTGTCTGCACTGAGCGCACAGGAGACAGCTGCACTGCTGCTCTCCATCAGGGATGTGACTGATACTCTGTCCAAACACCAGCTGAAAGGTACAGACATGTGCATCCGATTGTGCTCTACTTTTATCTGTGTGAGCAGTTTGAATTTTAGAGTGCGAGCGTGAAGACGTGCTGTCTGGTTCTCACTTCTTCGAGGGGCTGTTTGAGGATTCACACTCACACAGGCTCAGTATTAGAGTGAAGCTCAGACTGAGATAAGCGTAAGGGGGTCGGGGTTATGCAGGAAGGTTGAACAGGTGGTCCACAAGTCCAGGACTGGCGGTTGGAACTAAAATTGACATACTTTCTTCACCTTAACAGATTATATTTCTGTATTTGCGGTTAATATGATCTGTTCATTTCTAGCTATTTTTGGGATGTACCTGAATTGTACATGCCATGATACCTTGAGAGGAAGTAGAGGCTGCAGTTAGTCTATCCCAGCTGAGACTAATTCAATTAAAGCTTAGACTGGGCTGTACTTTAATCTAATTGAAATAAAAAGATCACTAATGTAAATAATAATCAACTAATGTAAATAACAGTTAAGTCTAAAGTACACCGCACTGACTACAGAGATTGTTTTCACAAAGCCGAAGGGCTCACTGCCTTGACAAATGTGGTAAATCTGGCAAACCCCACTAACACTGATTAGGATTAAATTAATATAATGATTACTGTCTATTGAACGTGTTCTCCCCACTGTTTAAGACTAAATGAATAAAGAATAAAGTACATGAGTAAAGAACACGCTCTGACTGCAGCTCCAGATTTCATCACACCTACTATGGTCAGTCAGTACAGTGTAGGGCTTAGGCCTGAAGCCTACAGAAGGCCTGCAGATGACGAAATGGACATCTAACAGGTGAAATGTTTTGTATTCCTCGTTTACTACATCTAATTATTCATAGAATGCCACGGTGCCGAGCCAAAGCAATGCCCTGAAGCCGAAGTTCCCGACAATGGAGGGTTGGCATGCGTCACAGTTGCCGACAAGAGATATTGCAAGCCTCTGTGTAACCACGTAAGTAGTACAAACAATTTAACATAGTATGATAAAAAAAAAAACAAGTCGTAGTAAAAGTACAATATTTTCTGGACAGTTCTGCACAAAAAGGGAAAAAAAAGATTAATATAATTTGGATCTTCTTTCACAGGGTTACGACTTTGGTTTTATGAGGAGAAGTCGTCTGTATGATGAATGCAGCAAGCAGACAGGATATAAATGGCAAAGCCAGTACGTAGGAGGAAACAAGCTGGCTGTCTGCAACAGTAAGACTCTATTTTATTGACTAACTTAGTGGCATTTAATAACTTTATGCTGATAGCAAAGTTCAAAGCAGAAACTAATTTACAAACACCCAACCCTCGTCAAATGCACTTCAGATTCCTTCAGTGCAGTTATGTTTTATTACTTTTTTATGTCTTAAAATGTCTGTACAAGGAAACTCACATTACATATTTATACAGTGGCACTTATGTAGAATGGTGAGTTGTGAAGTTGAACCTAACTTTGCTTCTATCCATTTCTAGAAGAATCTATTCAAGTTTCAGGCGCAAAGACGGCATATTTTCCTGAAGATCAGGACTGCCTGACAACCAAGAGCAGTAGCCAACTGCAGGCCAACATCACTGACGGTTTCATGACTGAGCTAAAGAATCAAGGCGTACAGGGGGAGTCACAGTATGACTGTCTTGTATGTGGAAGTTCCTCTGTCGCATGAGAAACGAAGCTTTGCAAATAAAAGCTGAGTGTGAGTTGATCTGACTTCAGGTTTGAAGAATAAAACAGGTCCTCAACCTGAGTGGTTTCATTTGCTGGCACTTGTGCAGGCTGGGTTAAGTGTCGGTACACTTGACATTTTTCAGCCCGTTATGCAAGATAAGCCGTGCTTTTGTGTTTACCTTTGACTGTTACTTACTGAAACAACCACTGCAGTTCCACTTACTCTGTGAGGTCCTCACATACTGAAAAAAAAAAAAAAAGAAATATTTGCTATCCTTGCCACTAGTGGGGCTAAAAATGTAGAGACTGACCTAAGGTGTCAAAAAAGCCCATCCACTGTGGTTATTTTAGGATACTGGCCACAGGAAGTGTTTCCTTTCAAAACAAACACCCAAGATGCTGATCTCCCCTGTAACGACTGATGTGCCTAAAAACATTTGTTAAGTTAATAGTACCACAAATCTTCAGTAACACAGATGCACTTTAGCTGTCAAATAAAAAGTAAATTGGGTAGAACTTCTATAAATAACACTGTCCTGGGGAATTCCCTAAGGTCCCATTTTTGATGGGGAATTAGATGAAGCCAAACAAGACAAACACAACTGATTCACTTCAGCAGCCACTGAAGTAATTGCAGGCAGCAATGGATCCCAGACAGGGACTCTTTGGATTAAAGGTGATGCTTCTGTGCAGGTAGAATTTACATTAACAAGAGCATGGATACAACTACAAATTGCCGTCCTCACTGCCTTCCAGATGGCTCTGTTTTAACAATCGCTACTCGCCATTTATGTGCTTGATGGCAGGATGTGGACGAGAGCGGCAGTTTAAATGAGGTGAACCGTTCCGCCAAATGGACTGCTTTGTCTGTCTGCTCTCAGGTTTTGCTAACACATCCAAACGCATCTCGCTGGTCGAGGTTAAGAGTCAAAATGAGATTGCAGGATTTCATCAGGTAGCCATTGACATTCCGCATCATTCTATTAGGAAACACTCTGATGGGAGAAAAAATGACCTGCTGAATGACCCTCTGATGTAGGCGGACCAACCATCTAATCGTCAATTACAGAAATAGGTCTGCGTACTGGGATTCAGTGGTAAAATGTAATGTCACCCATCACCCATCGGGTGGCAACAGACAAAGGATAATGTTTCAAGTTAATAGTTAATCTAGTGTTAATTTCCAAAGCCAGAAGATTTTCAACTTCAGCCGTGACAATTTGTGTTTCCTATTATGTTATTCTTTTTAATTAGACCCCAAATTAAAGTGTTACACAATATTGAAACAAATGTATTCTCCATCCATGCTGACATGCTATTCAGTGCTACTTGAAAAGTATGTAAGAGTGTCTGTTTTGACCCCTTTCATAGCAATACAACTCCTCATACACTAGATGGCAGTATTAAATCACAAGTGCCTCATTATTAGCCAGCAATGAAACAGGATTTTTGTTCACTATGAATGTATGTGTGTTTAGTTATTGGTCTAGTGCAAATAAATTAAATGTATGACACAATATTTCTCATTTAAACAACTTGTTGAAGGCTTGGTGTATTTTTGTTCAGGATTAAAAGAGGAAAAAATAAAAGTGTTTCACTTCAAAATGTATCAGTTTTAATATTGTATAGCTGTGTGTTTTTTTCACCTCTTCCTGTAACAGGGAGCAGGTGTCAACACTAACATTTTCTAAGGACAGTCTGAAAGAATTGAATTTGATCTTGTCAAGTAACATTTACAGTAAATATTTAAGTTTAAATAGTCTTTCCGATTGTTCCTTCCTGTGTTTACCTTCTTTCCCTCTCTATTCTATCCATCATGCATTTTTTTTTTTTACAGAGAAACCATTAGTGAACCAATGAAACCTTCTTGTATCATCATTGTGCCAAACCTAATGCTGCTCATTTCCCTGGCTGCTGTCCAGCTTCTGAAAATATATTACAAAAAAAACAAACAAAAGAAAAATTCAATGAAAGCCTTACAAAGAAGCCTGTAAAGAATGAGAATGAATATGAATGAAATTCTCCTTTTCCTATGGTAACGCTTTGAAGACTAATGACAACGTGTTACACCTTAGCTGTATTTGAAAGACATCATTTTTCTGCCTTGGTTTGACATGCAAATAATCCTGTTTGATTCTGTTGGGGTGTGAATAACTGTGTCCTATCTGACATAGTTCTTATTAGCCTGAATGAAAGCCTTGTTCATAACACAGCAACTTACTGACTTCAGGAGCTGTATTTCTGAGCTGAGCATATCTCTCAGAAGCCCGAGCTCTCCTTCTTCTCTAAGCATCTCCAGCTCCTTCCTCAGCCTGGTAAATAAATGAAACCCATGTCAGTGGCTGAAAAAAAAAAAAAAAAAAAACTTATGAAAGGGGGAACTTGTAAGGAGAAGCTTCAGCAGTTTTGGTTCTATATATTGAGTTTGAACCTATTGATGTTTTTTCTTTGTATCACTATACTTGGTGTTGCTTTGTCATTGTGTTTATCACTGAAAATAAAAAAAAAACACACTACATGAAACTGAAACCTATTTTTCACATCATGCTGATGGTGACACAAAGAACGCTCGTGCACAATATATCCCAAATCTTGTAAATCAGATTAAGATAATAGTTGTGCTTGTGTCTGTGTTTACATGACTGCCTTAATACATTCAGATTATGTGACATTTTGAGGACGTGTTGTGAGAATGCAACAGAAAGAGTTTGTTTACGTGCACAAAAACAGCTTAATTACTGGAAATACTCTGGATGAGGCTTACAGCTCAGCAATGAAGTTTACAGTTTTTTAACGTTAGCCTGAGTTCAATATTTACAACTTGTTTGACAGCTTAGTTAATATCTGAAATGATCTGCTGAAAGCTACGAGCTACTGCGAGCAACCAGGAAATAGAGACTTCACAATGTTTAGTGAAAACCCGACATGTGGAGCTTTTGTGGCAGAGAGAAAGCAGACTGAATCAACTGCTGGACAGCATGAGGAGTAATCCTGTGCTGTTGATGCAGAGGGTTTCAAAATTAGTTTTCGAGACAACGTTGTGTATGAAAAATGACATGGCTGCAGAGGGAGGGAGGGGTTCAGTGCAGCTTCATCTACGTTCACTGTCCCGATGGGCTGAGTTACCTGCAGTCCTGCTCTAACAAGCTGCAGTCAGCGTTGTCAGGTCCCTGTTATTGCGTGTTTGATGATGTGGTCCCGAGGGCTGAGCTGCCAACTCTTGACAAATTTTTTGAGAACTACTTTGCCGGCCTAGATGCGTCAGATGCCAGTCACTGCTGTTGACTAATTAATTATACATACATATTTGCATATACATGCATTACTGTACATCATTTGCATACACGCAGCAGTCAGACAAAAAAAAAGTGAGGGATGCACTGATGTGATCTTGATGCCAACAACGCACTGTTTACAAAAACATCTGCAGATGCCAATACTGTCTTTGACCCGCCTAAAGCTAGGGCACCACATCATTTCAGTTACGCTACACAAACCTACTGAACCACTACTGCTGCATCGATACAGATTCCACCACAATAATCAAACTTTAAGCCAACGTTATTTTCAACTCATTTGAAAAGATGATGAAAATGTAGATGTCGAACTCTAAGCAGCCTAAATGGACAATATTGCGGTCATGGTGAAATACATATTTTACTGCTGGTTAATACAGCTGTAGGTGGGGTATTACTTAATGGTATGATGACCTAATAATGCAGGCTGAATTTTAACAAGGCTGTTCAAACTGCAAACGCAATCACATTCCTCCTTACATATTGAATTTAATTTGCGTGCCTGTCCTTTCATTGAAATGATATTATTTAAAAAGAGTACGTGGGCTTTTCTGATTTGGGAGCCTTCCTGCAGCAGCTTCTGGGTCCACACAGAGTGGCATGACTGATATCAAAAGCTATTGCAAGAGGTACACAGTTATTGGTGATTCATTATTGGTAGACAGCTTATTGGCAGAAAAAGAACCGAAGTAATCATCCCAGTTTAAAAAGGATACTTTGCGTATTTTCAACCAACTTTGTTTCATTATGTTGGTAACATATGCAGGAGGAAAAGTTTAACTGGTTTGGCTCAGCAGCATTTTATATCCATTATTTAGTTGTGAGGAAAAAAAGGACTACTGGCTGTTTTTTGTTTTTTTTCATACTTTAAAGTAACAACTCATACCAGTGAACTACTCAAAACACATACAGGTCGGCAGGCCTGCTAGGGGCTTACTGCACAGGACAGAGGACAAATTACTAAGATTAGCGAAATGAAGTCTGTTGGCTTCGAACTGAGTGATATAACAGCTGCTTCTGGTTAAACAAAAAGGATCTTACAGGTCAATCTCCATAGGGATTTTTTCCATAATGTTGTCAGACACTTCCAATAACAACCTGAGCCTGTCAGTGGAAAAAACAAGCACTTTTAGTGGACGTACTTTGAAGGATTACATTACAGCCATCGTAGGTTGTTTGCTGCCTGTTCCCGGCTGCCTGGTGCAGGTAATCTACTTGACCAATTCCGAAAAGTTTTTGGGCCTTACAGTGATTTTGAATCCAAAATATGTAAAAAAAAAAAAAAAAAAAAAAAGTGCCCTGGTTTTAACTGAAATGAACTTTTAGCATTCAGTCAGTCAGCACAACAATCTCCTCCTCAGAAAAAAGTAAGAATCATTATGTTTTTCAAATACTGACTCTGTTTCATCTCTGATTAATAAACAAGGAATTCATATTAAGTATAGCAGACATAAAGAGGAAGATAAGACGGTTCCAAAATATACGATAAAGAATTAAGCGGACATGAACTTTAAGGCAACACTACAGAGGAGACTGCTGTCCCTTTGTTACCATAAGAGCAAGTTGATTTATTTTAGACTGTAACAAAGTAAATACTTCACACTATAATTTCATTAACATACTCAAAATTGTATTACTTGGTTCGCTTTGCCTGTGGAAAAAGCCTTGAAGATGGGTCCTTGTGACTTGAAGCCTTGGCTGTGATTTAACTGTTATGGCAGGTGTTTGAAGATTCTACACTGAGCTACACATGAATGAAGACAGGCTACCGCTATCTTTCTTTTATTGGAAGTTAATGAAACAATAAACAACTGAGCTTAAATTGCATTTTCACAGTCTGAAACCCAACAGCAGTGTTTTAAACTTTGCACTTCTCTGTGGAAGTTACAAATCCGATTTTTAAGGTGAGCATGCTGATTTCCAAACAGTAGAATGATGCTTCCAAGAGCAACACACACACACACACAGGGAGGCTTTTTGGCTACTGGCGGATTCTGCAGTTTAATATTAGATTTCTGCAGAGCAATGACATCTTCAAATGAGCCTTCACAAATAATGTAACAGTAATACTTCAATGAAGAAAATCCTACACATCAAAAAATACATACAACACTGTAATCATCAATCCCAAGCACAATGACTGAATATTTCAGGTATCTTTCTGTTACATGGCAGTGAACAATCTGCACCAGTAGCCACTCTGTTTTGCACACGGGACACTTTTAAAATGACTGTAGCACTCATTCAAATTGACATGCATTCAATTTCCAACAATCAATAAGCGGAGAGTTAAATATGCGTTTTAAAGTGAGACGCTGCAGTGGCTAAAGGCAGGATTGATGGTTTCAGTTCAGAATGGATGATCATAAGAATGACTGAGAGGAGGCCTCTCTCATCCAAAGCCACATCCTCAGCACTTCCTGAGGCTAATAAGCCCAGGGGTAATGGAGGACCTAGTATGTTTAATGAGGCTGATGGATGAACAGGACATGCTACTCACATGCATGATTTAAGGCAACGCTGGGAGAGGGAGGGGGGGGGGCTCAGGAAAAGGCAAGAGCAGGCCATGAAAAGGGAGTAAAGGACAGAGAGAAATAAATAAGGATGAGAAAAAAACAAACAGGTGAAAGTGAAGGCAATGACGATGATATGTGCCTGTTTTGAACGTCGTCCTAATAACGGGCACGGTGAGAACAGCTTTAAGTAAATACTGGAAAACATGTGATTTGAAAGGAGTTACAGTACGTAAATACATGTTAAAAGTTTGATTTCAAAACGTAACATCACCATACATGCAGATAGGTAACTTTGGGGGCTTGTTAATCACTTCACATAGTATTGTAGAGAAGACATTATCCAATGTAGTGGCATCAGCAATAACAATGACCCTTCCTTCCTGGAACTCTATTGATCTCCAGTTTTTTAATTAAATAAGGGAAGTCTCTTTGTGGACCAGCGCTTTCCTACCAGTCATGTTTCAATAGAATCCTCAATTCACATCCTACGACTAGTTCGTCCTCTACTGTGATGAGCACTCACTTGTCTATTTGTGTCCACTGTTCTATCTTTGGGTGCTTGAATCTAAGAGGAATGTGTGAGTGAGAGTTGGGTTTTGATCTTAGTGTTTTGTCACAGTTTGTAATTTCATCGAGCTACAGTACATACTGTGGAAATCAGCGTTTTGTGCTCAAAATTACTTTTATTCTAGGGATGCACCGACTGGACTTTTTCAGTCCCTGTACAAATAGGTTACCATGCACGGGTTTTCGGTATCGACCGACACAGAGCACCGATATGAAGACGGTGTTTAATCAATAAGCTTTATTCCTCACCATGTGGATGAGACTGGAATCATTCTTTTATGTGTAAGGCTGTTAAATTGCAGCGATTCAGTCCTGGAACCTTCTTCAGACAGCCTTGTTCAAAGTAAATGATGCTAAAAGCACAGTAAGATAATCCAGAGTAGCGACAAGGTTTTACTCTTCAGAGGTACTGACACACTGTCACTGAATGGATTGGTCCATGGATTTGTTCCATTGTCACCGATCGTATCGCAGCATCCCTAATTTAATCTCCCATTGTCCAAGGTGCAGCTTCAAAATACAGAATATATTAAATCACTTAATCACAGTCTTAACTTGACAAACTTCATGATTAATCAGATTGTCATAACATTTCCAGAAATAAAAAAATAAAAAAGTTTCTAGATAAACAGAAACTAGACTTTTCCACAGATACAGATGAGTGACAATATAAGGAAAGTTGGAGTTAATTAATGGACAAATATAACATTTCCATATCGGGCATGTGGAGTTACTGAATGGTTTGATTTGAAACAGTAAAATGAACTGAATGTGTCAGTAATTATCACAACTAAAAAGGTTGATTTCACATTTTAAATTAGGAACAGAAACCCATTTTCACACCTTCTGAGCGTATGGGACTGCTTTTGAGGACAATTCCACATGCTGTATATTTAATTCAGCACATACACAGTACTGCTGTGCTGTATGTAAATATATTGTACATACTAGGACGTCTGAATGTCCAGGTTACTCCATGTGCTTGGTTTACATATAAGAGCATGACGTATGATTCCACTAAAACCTGTAATTATTTGTTGGTACGCTGCTGAATAAGCATTCAGCGTAGATGAGTAACTCTCCGCCCCTCAATCATTTTCCCTTACAAACCTTCCTGCATCAATCACATTGGACCCACTTCCCTTTTTTCCACTTGTTGACTAAATGAAATACACTGCAGATCAAAGCCTTAATTAAGCCAAATGGTCTTAATGCTCTGTTATTTACACTTCTAGATTTGGACTCCAGCCAGTAGGATACAGAGAGAGAGGCACTAATGGAAGCTGGGCGTACTGGTATATTCAGCACTCCTCACAGTGTGATTCTGTTCTGCTCTTGATAAACGGCACCTTCTATCCAAGGGGCCTGCAGAATGCTTTGTTGTATGCTATTGGTAAAGGTGTGACTCTCTTCTTGTCCTTTTCGAAGTGCATTTAGCATCACATGAGTGACCGCGGCTATTAGCGCTACTATTGAGATCAATATTTGTCAGTTACACTATTGAAAACCATAAAGCCCCGGTGAGGAAAGTGATTGCACTTTTGTGCTCCGAGCCCTCCGACAGTCCTCGCAAGGCAGAAAACGTGCAACTAATTAAAGATCACAGCTGCTCAGTGAGGAATATTTAAAATATCAGGAAGCTCTTGAGAAATCTCTTTGAAAGACCAGGTTTTATGAGCTGCTAAAAAGCTTTTGGCTGCGTTTCCATTAAGTTTGTTCTCTTTTGCTCCTTTGTGTTTTATTTGCATTTATTTCCCTTTAGTATTTACTCTTCACTCTCGTTCCTCATAAAGATTATTCTCTGTGATGTAATGCAATTGTGAATAAATCAGGTATGGGACACTGTCTGTATGTCCAAATATATAAACCTCCCTCCGCATCCAGACAGGTGACGGCACTCACCTCAGACAGGTGCTGTCAGTGAGGTGTTTCTGACTGACGAACAGTCTCTCCGCTCTCAGAGATTCTGTCATTGTTTCAGCCTCACTCAACTGCCGATCCAGGTCTGTAGTCAAGAGTAATAAATCAAACACACAATGACTAACCAGGCCAGCATTAGTGCTGTGTCATAAAATACAGCCTCCTCTTTCATTCCAGACAACTGCTTCAGCACAATTGGGGATTTGAGACAGATGGCAAAAAGTCTCAGGGTTGGTCAACAAAAAAAAACAAAAAAAAAAAAAAAAAGAGAGCTCAGCTTTTTCTGCAACACAACACCGACGTCGTTCAGCTGCAGGTTGCTGGGTTGGTCGCTGGGTTGGTCGATCAAATAGGTACGAGTTGCAAGCACACATTCCTAGAAGGACACTTTGTACCACGTACAGTGTATTCTGCTGTTTACCTTCACAGTCTTCAATTGTGGTGATCCAGAGTTGTGTCATGGTATTGTAAAGCACCGTGCGCTGTTTTAGTCACTGATAAGCCTTTAAACTCGTGGAGCTATTATTCAAACTGGACTTCCTGGATAGTATTTAATTTTCAAAGCAGTACCTGTAACAACACATCCTCAGCACAGCACTCTTTTGTGTTTTGTGCAGTAGTATTTTCGTTCGGCACACGCCTAAACTTGTATTTGTAGTGGATATCTTCCAGCTAAGAATGCATACTGTATACTATGAGTAAAGACTCTTTAATACAGATTAAAAAAATGTGTTTCTCACCATCAGTGACCTGCCCTCCAATCTGCTCATGTAGCCACAATCTAATATATTTTATGTTCAATATCTGTGCTCAAGATCCTGTACAAGCCACCTGAACTCCCTTTTTTTTTTGCTAGCTTTGATTTCTGTCAAGCAGAAGATAAAAAGCTGATGGTCTGCTTGTGGCAGTGTGAATGAAATAACAAATGGACTTAAAAGGTGTGTTGAGTGCGTTACAGAAAAAGAGTGCCAGCAGTCTGTATGTGGTGGGAAAAGTGGAACACTTTCACATGTGTTCTTTCAGAACCAAATTATCTGACATGCCATGAACTTCTGGTATTCACCTTTCTGAACGTTACCCAGACCCTCCAGTTCCAGCTGGAGAGCTCTTCTCTCCTGCTGTATGGAGCTCATGTGACTGTTCCTGTGGCTCATCAGCTCCATCTCTAATAGTAGAGGGAGAAAAGACAAATCCTGCTTAGGCCTAAAGACCAAGATGGCTGAACTTAATATTGGATGTGTACTACTGAACAAATGAAAACTTTACTTTCACGGGAATGCAATGTGGGCATTTTTAAAAAAACTCACTTTAACTGTAAAAACAATCAGAGAACGGCGTTCCCTAGAGCCCAGATACAATACATAATGTGAAGACATCAGTAATGGAAGTAATGAAAACAGTCCAAACCACATCAAAAGTATAATTTGTCATTAAAAGTTCATAGGCTTTAAAGAATACAATATATTGCGAACTGTTACCACTGCAATTTCTGTACAAATAATCACCACACAATATTTGCGGGTTAAACCTAATGATTCGATAAAATCCATACACACTATGCACTGCTGTCCTACCTACCCAAAAAACTCTTTCTACCCAACCCAACCCTGCTTTTGTGAGACAAATTTCCCTTTTATCGTCTCGTTAATGCTGCGGAGTCAAGGCATAATTACAGTGTGAGCTAGACGGATTTCATGAAATGAGAGACTGTACACCTCAGGAGTTTTGTACTTTCAGCTCTGTGGGCTGGTTCGTCAGGACACACAGCAAAACCAAGTCCTGGGCTAAACTGGCGTTCATACAGAAAATGTAACTCTTTTCAGTTTAATCCTGCACAAAACTTAATCTGTGCCTGAGTTTAGTCTCTTAGTTTTTCCTTTTATTCTGTTATTTCTGTACACACCATGATAGATTCATCAATTCATCTACAAATGCTAAATAATATACCAAGAAATAAATTATCTTTTTGAAATGAGCAGTCAGAGGCCATATCTCCATTATATCACCCCTGTCTACGGTGACAACAGTACAACTATCAGTCTTTTATAACCTTTGTATAATGATTCCACCTCCCTCTCCAGGTCTAGGATCTCAGAGTGTGTCTGGCTTTCCGACAGCATTTCTTTGTTCCCCTCAAGACTGAAGTCACTGTTGAAGCTTGAGATCTCTTGAAGGAAGTTCGCCTCTTCTTCTTTAGACTCCCTCTTTATCTTGGCCTGGTATGAAAAGAGGGATCATATCGCTTGTGTTCTTTTCTTCCTCCCTCCCTGTGTCGTCACTGTGCATTTTTCATCCGGTTGTGTTTTACAAACTGGTCTGACTCATTTCAAAAGCTCTGTCAGGAAGTAAATATAGCTGGGCTAACAAGAGGTGTATTTCTAAAATACAATAATTAACTGATCAGAGAGCATATATTCTACATAGTGCTACGAGTCACTTTGTATGTATAGACATAGTTTAGACTAAAATCTGACCAGGCATTCATTTTCCACATAACCAATATGATATGAGATGTAAATATTGGTTCAGGGTTCAACCCACTAGACGGTCCCTGAGGTGGCTCTTCTGGCAAAGCAGCCCCTCAATTTGCTTCAACATCTGGTCTTCACATTTCTTCATCAGATCACGCTGCAGCCTCATCGCACACAATTGCTGAGTCTGTAGCACGGATAGGAGAGTGGGTAGTTGAGACACACGATCTGACAGACAGATGTACTGAGAAGGACGTGCATCACTGATACTTTACATGAGGGGGATATGTTCGTGATCCCACACCAGGGGAAATTAGATTCAATGAAAAGTCTAAGATAGGCAGATGGCACAATCATTGTGTGCTGAGTCTATATAAGGTAGATATGCAAGCCATCCTTACTGGTTCAGAAACAATAAGAATAAAAAAAATGTGGATTCTTTTTCATTGTATCTGTATTTTCACTTTTAATGGTTTCTCGTTTAGTTCCTGTTGTCTCTTCATCCCCTGTGATAAAACGGCATACCCCAAAAAACAAAGAAAATTCATCAACTATGTAGAAAGGTCAATTTATGGAGGATGCTTTTTTAAGTCACCTCAGACATGACTTTCAGTACGGTTTTCAGTCTGTTATTCGAGCTGTGAGGGAAGATGTGAAATTATTGTTTCTTATATGGTAGTGGAGGAGCACGGTGCGTTTTCAGGGCGCACAATCAGTTTCCAAGTTTTCTAAACAATGTAATTATCTTAAGACAGCTCTCATAAACTGTAAGACGTTACATCATGAGAGCTGTAAACACAGAGTGCTGTAAACACACCCTGCATATCGCTATGATGGAAACAGTTCCCATATTCCATTCTGCTCAGAAAAGGTGTCCGCGCTGTATGTTCTCAGGCAGATAACACTCAGACGGACACGGCGTTGTGCTCGCCTACCTTTCTGGTTAGATCTTGTAATTTCCTCTTTTGATTAGACGGCCAGTTTTACAAGCACAGGAAGAAGTTAGCAATAGTTCTGAGAGGTCAATGAGCCTGCCTTTGACACCATATCTCACACATGCTGAAAGGTTTCACTAATGTTATCCGGTGGAAATTAGCCATTGATTTCACAATGGCACTTGCAATTTGCACTGTTGATCAAATGAATGGGAGAGATTAAGTGTTTTCAATCATAAAGCACATCAGCTGATCAATATGCCAATATGCGCTTCTTTAACTCGCGCGTCAGTACCATAAATACTGTATGCGGCCTCAAGATAAAGCAATTTATCAGTTATTGTTCTTATTTTTCATCTTTCTTTTTAGATCAACAAAGTATGCTTTATATATTTACAATATATAAGCAACTGGTCTCTGTTTCACTAAGGTATCCTCTTGAAGACAGTAAAATCATATATTATAGACGCTAAAACAACAACCAATATTCCATATATGATGTGACGTTAGTGTTCACTGTGCAAGAACCCCACAGGCATTTATCTAGAGAGACAGCTCAAAGTCAAACTACATGCTATGCCACGATGCATTTGAGTACCAGGCTGTAAAAATATGAGGCAGTCCCATCATAAATCACCATCAAACAGGCAACAGTCACATTCATCACTCACTTACTTACACAGGCTCCCTCTGATATGTATTTAAATTAGTGAAAACCAACCAGAAGCCTCCAATGTCAATTGCAAACGATCCAGTAGGCCTGATAGCATGTAACATCTGATATATCCAGTTAAAGCCATTAATAGTTTATCATAAACCTGTGAAAAAATATAAAGTCTATCACAGTTGGTCGTAAGTTTAAACGCAGACTGCTGAAAACATGAATACATAAAGAGACATCTGTGTGGGCCTACTGTCAACACTGTATCATGGTCAAATGTATTCAGCAACAACACCCGCAATCGTAAGATAGCCTCACCTTTTTATCAAGCTCCTCATTTATACTTTCACACTTTTCAGCAGCGCTCTTGGTCTTCTCGGTGCATCTGATGATGGCTACTTTGACTGAAATAAAAGCAACTCATTAGCTTCTACCTTGCAAAAGACAACTGTGATACACTGAACAACCACATATAAGTGTTATAAATGTCACTTCAAATGGCTTCATGGTATTAGCCTCTGTTGGACTGAACAGGGGAAAAAATACATCAAAATACAATGTAAGTGTGGCTGGATAAAGAGGGAAACGTCTCTTAACTGTTTATATTCCTCATTAGCTGAGCTAAGTAGCATTGTGGCTAGCCCTGTGATTTTAACTAACAGCTACATTTATTATACATTTATCTATTATTTACCTTCTTTGAATTTCTGCGTTTGCTCCGTAAATCGTTGTTCAGTCAGGAGGATTTGTTCAAAAAGAGAGTCTAAACTCATTTTTAGTCAATAGCTGGCTTAATGAGTAGCTTAGAAGGAAAGAAATAGATCCTGTTAAATATAAAGTTGACGCCTAGCTTTACTAGCTAACCGCCTGTGCGAAGTGTAGCTAGCCTTAAGAAGCTAACCAGCTGTGCCATGGAAACAGCTCCCAAACCCCGCCGTGGGCCGGACACCGGTTTGTTTGCTCTTTTATTACTTTTCAAATAACATTGCTACTGCTGCTATGATGAAGATGGAGATGAAGTGAACGATTTTGGCATACTATTTACTCTAGAGAATCGAGACGTTATGGGACAAGTTTTGTTAAACAGGTAACAAAAAAAAGAAGCGGCTAGCTTAAACACGTTTTTAGCTAAAACATGTTTTTAGCTAGCTCCCGTGTGACTTTAACTGGTTGTGAATGGTTTAAGTTAGATAACGTTTGCTAGCACACAATTCTTGTGCTGTTTCTGCTGTTAATAACTGTAGCTAACACCTACAGTGTCATCGATCCGCCCCTACTCACTTTATGAAGTGCTGTATCGGCACCGTCGACCTTGTGAACTATCCACGGTGACGCACTGCTTCGTAAGCAGCCGTTTTGAGCCCTAGCTTAGCTTCATGGGCGCCGCCATCTTAGATTTTTGGAGCCACAAGTGACGTTCTGTTCAGGTATGCCGCCCTAAAATATAGTCTGTTTTACTCAAAATGGGAGCATCATTTACAAAATAAATATCACGCTGCAGTGAAAAAGGCTTGAAAGCTGCACCTAAGAGCATAAACTCATTATAAAATAGTTCACTGAGGTAATAAATCATAAGAGAAGAAGGGTAATTTTTTAATTCCACTTCCATACATTGTGTTTGGAGCCAGTTGAGTGGCCCCCTTCTGGCCATTAAAAACAATGAAGGTTTAAAGCACTCGGGCATTGGCTTCACTTTTCAGACCAAGGACACTAAAACAGTTGTGTTAAATGTTGTTGTTTTTTTGGTCTCTTTTTTAGTTTCCTTGTTTTAGATCTGGAAACTCCGTCTGCTTTTATACAGTCTATGATCGGCACAGTCAGCTTTCCCAGCAGTCATTCACTGAGAGATCTGTCACACAATTCCTGACATTGACCAATTTTCTCATTTCACCATTGGGACGGAAAAAAAAAAGCATCTGATCCAGTGCCATGGAGCGCATTACAGTGTGAGACGTTAAATGACATTCATTTGCAAAATTAATATCACATATTGATTGAGGCTTTTCATAAATCACCAGGCTGGGCCTTTCCCTGACTGGCAAGGCTCCCTTTGGAGACTTTGAAGAGAGAACAGCAAAGTCATCAAATTGCAAGCAGACAATTAGCCAAGATAGTAGCCTGAGCCTGTCACTCATTTGTACCCATTTTTTCTGTCTCTTTTCCAGTCATGTTCTCCGTAAAGAAAAAAATTGTGGACATTGGCCCGTGGCACATCTATTTAACAAAATTGAAAGTCATTTTGGAAAGTGACTGTACCTTGCAGGATTGATTCGCCCTTCTTAATCATGGCTTCCTTTTCAATAAGCGCTTATTCACTGATATTCAAATAAGCTTTTTCATACCATCTCTGAGTTAACCCTCTCTGCCTGTGTGTGTGTGTGTGTGTGTGTGTGTGTGTGTGTGTGTGTGTGTGTGCCTGCATGTCTGCAAGGGTTGATTTACTGTGGTGGACGCCAGCATCCTTGATTGATTGGGCCCAGTCTTTAATGCAGAGAGAGGCTCGTTGACATAGTCTGGTCCCGTGTATTTAGCCAAGTGGATTAGCCTTTGAATGGACCTTACAGGCAATCAATGAGCCATAGGAAGAGTTACAAGTCGCACGATGCATCATCCCTCATATTCTAACCGTGCTCTGTTTGTTAGACATTACAAGTCATTTGACAATACATTGATCAAACTGAGGTGTAAATATCATACATACATTAGAATGATATGTTTTACATGTTTTAGATTCATTTTAAATCACTCCTCATTATTCTCAACAGTGACCTTTACTTTAAAACCACCAACAGATGGCGACAGTGGCTCAGTGTCCACTCTCCTGTGTGTGTGTGTGTGTGTGTGTGTGTGTGGACGGAGGGCAGCACAGCGCTGCCACACTGCTTTTAGCTGACAACTATCAAAAACAGATTTCGCGGAGGCTGTTTTTCATATTTACAACCCCTGCGTGTGGCATCACCCAGCAGCCTGTCCTCTTCACAGTTGGCAGCCACAGTTGCATAACACACTTTTTTTTTTTTTTTTTTTGTCATTTGCAAATGGGATTTACATTACAGCAAGCTGGGAGGAGCCACGCACATGCCTGGGATATATCATGAATAGGCCATATGCAGCTGAAATACATCCATTCATTCTGTCATTCAAGTGGCACTCCACCTCAGAGGGGGCTTCAGATCTGACAAAGTGTTGTACAGTGGAGGCTGCTCCATACGTTGCTGCGTTCGTGTCATAAAAAAAAAAAGTACTTCAGTCTCCCTCTCTGTCCTGTCAGTGTCTGCAAAAGTTACATTCAAATGAAACACCAGCCCACGCGCATCAAGAGTTGTGTGGTTTGATAACATATTTGATGCCCCGTGTGGTTCCATAGGGAGGCCTGGGTGCACATGGTTGTTACTTCTTTTTTTTTTGACATGTGTGAGCTGGAAAGCAAACATAAAGGAGACCATAATAGCCCCGAAGAGATTTGTGGTAACTTTGCAGGACGGTAACCTTTCAGAAAGACCATCAGCGTGGTGTTGTGCGCCCACTGGAACTTGTGTCTGTGGCGCTCATTAGTGAGCCGCGCGAGCTTTAAAGCTAATGATGTGTTTTTTCTGCGCGTCCACTGTGATCTTGCCACGCAAAGGGAGTGAGTTCGCCGTGACAGCGAGGCCTATCTTTGTAAATTTATGATCAGATTACTGTAGTTTAGCGCGAGTGGGAAGCTGGCACTCTCCTCCTGCTGAGTGCGGCAGACAGCAGTGGGGCTCCAGTTGGCTGTGTGCGCTCAGACGCACAGACGCAAGCATCCCACTGGCTGGAGTTGGAGGACACTCGCCCGTTTCGCTTCCACCGCTGCTCTGATCTCTCGTCTTTGTCTCCCGGCGGTGAGAAGACCACCCGCACGGGAGGGAAGGAGAGGAAAAAAAAAAATCCCACTTCTGTTTTCTTGTACAGACTACTGAGAGTCGGAGAAAGAAAAAAATCAGAATCAGGACTGGACACTTTTTGGTGGGGAAATTATTTCTCGCATGAGGCGAGCTGGATCTGTTCTGCACAGCGGAGCGCGCACTGCTACGTCTTTTCAATGGATTTCAATACAGTGGAAGTAACCTGGGAATTAAACTATTGTTGAGCCGCTTTTTTTAGTTCGCAAATTTCGTTCCAGCAAGGGTTTGTGTTTCACATAGAGAGGAAGACGATGATCGTCGCAGTTTTGTATGTGCTTTTCCCTCTTTTAGGTAAGTTTGGTTTCATTTATTACCACCAACAGCTGTCCGTTTCATACTAATTCACCCCATGGGTGCGTTTTATATTTAGCGGCTAAGTTGTGAGCTGTATTAATAAGAAAGGAGCCTGGCAGAGGCAGCAGCTGCTCTCTGAGCACAGGCTCCTGTGTAGAAGTCCAAACTGCTCCAAAACGACTAAAGTCAGCCAGGAGCTTCCTCGCCAAAGAATAGTGGACGTTAAAGCACATTTTGAGCCAAATGCACGTTTGTATCGGCGGCGTGGAGCTGTCAGTAAACTGGCTGCGTGGATCACAAAGTTGTCAACTGCTTTCAGCCAGTCCCTATGTGTGCTGTCCCCTGCAGACCACTGATCCCTCACTAGATGTGCCGTCATGTTACTGGAGAGCCTGAAAACCCGTCATAGTTTAATCCCCCTTCAAAGTGCTTAAGCTCTCAATGTGCACTGCGAGCAAAATAAACAATCAAAGGGGGCATTATTCTTGTATTCTGATCCTAAATGCCACCTCTTGTTTCCAGATGTGTTGTCTTATGCCGAGGAGAGCGTGCGTGCCGGGGCCACCCGGCTGGACTGTGTCAGGGCCAGCGAGCAGTGCCTGAAGGAGCAGGGGTGCAGCACCAAGTACCGCACGATGAGGCAGTGCGTGGCCGGCGGCAAGGAGAGCAACTTCAGCATGGTGGCCGGGCTGGAGGCCAAGGACGAGTGCCGGAGCGCCATGGACGCTCTTAAACAGAGCCCGCTGTACAACTGCCGGTGTAAAAGGGGCATGAAGAAAGAGAAGAACTGCCTGCGCATTTACTGGGGGATCTATCAGACACTACAAGGTCGGTTTAGTGCTTTTGGAGGAAGTTTATTTAGTCAAACACCCTGTTCTGATTTAGAAATGTGTTGTGCTGCTGCTTCTGATTAGAGTATGTGTTCCCATGTGTTATTTTTGTATAAAGATCTATCAGAAAATGAAGCAATATTGCAACATTACTGCCTTTCCCCCCCCTAGGGATGCCATAAAACCTCCCCAGGTCCCTCGGGGTTTTTGTTTGGGTGGGACTGCCACATTTCGAGAGCACCCTGCAGCTATAGTTAATGTGAAATGGACATCCCGCATAGGTTTTCTAATCTGTTCTGTGAAGGGGTGAGATGATTAGTGGCCCCAGCTCCTCCCACTGCTGTATGGAGGGGGGCACCATCAGTCCTCACCCTCCTTCCCCATCTCAGCCCAGTGACCCTCCCCATCCCTGCCGCTGCCACAAGCCCCCCAAAAACTCCACAAAGTAGCACACAGCTATTTATCTCATAACGGTCCAATGTGATCATGTGCAATCACTCAACTTTGATTCAGATTTGGCCCCAGACTCGGTTCCCAGCCACGGCCCCGCAGAGCCGAGATACTTTTTGACCTCCTAAATCACTTTTCCTTGAAGGTAATGGAGCGTAAAGCCCCTTAGCACTGGCAGTGCCATCTTAAAGTGTTGATCGTAGCAGGGGGGCCTTTTAGTCCCTAAACTGCATCCAGCCCATCGCCAGTGAGTCGGCTTCCAGTTGTGCAACACAGCTGACCAACCTGCCTAATCAAGCGTGTGGCTGTGTGCCAGCGTGGACATCGACTGACCCAAATAACCCATGTCACATGCAGGCCAATGTGTAGGGTGAAGGATGATAAACAAAACAGCTATCTATCTATCTATCTATCTATCTATCTATCTATCTATCTGTAACTTGTGGTCATCATCTTCCTCACAGGTAATGACTTCTTGGAGGATTCTCCATATGAGCCTGTGAACAGCCGTCTCTCTGACATTTTCCGCCTGGCTCCCATCATAGGTAAGAGCAAAACCTCCTCTGCGTGGAGGCGTTCACTCCACCCCTTTTTTTTAGTTTTTGATTTCTTTCATTGTTTCATCGGCCACCTGTCTTGAGTCGAGATGCGGTTTGAGCTCCAAGCCGCGCATGCTCTCACACCGAAGGTTATCCGTGTGTCAAGTGTTTATCCTCCCTCATCCTCTCCGCTATCTGTCTTTGTCTCCGCTTGTTCTCGCCCCAGCAACACCGCATGCCGGCAGGAAGTGACCTTGCATGGGGAGCTATAGTTCTGAGTCTCATCAAGCAGTGGCTAAAGGCTTTTCAGAAGTAGGGAAGGAGGGCTCTGTTGCTGCTGGTCTATTTCCCTGTGGTTGTGGACAGCTTCCTCTTGTGGCTGTTTTGAATCCACTTGTTGAGAAGAGCGAGTGGGCAAGTGAGCGAGCGAGTGAGTAGCTTAGTGAGTAACATGAGAGCATGACAGGCATTTTTCTATTCAGATCTGTGAGCGGGAGCGGTGCTGACTCAGACCTCTAGATGGCGATGTTATTCCCTTCTTCACAGGCACTCGGGTACTCTATGGTCCCGCAGTTCAGACTATTGGAGGTATTAAGAGAGCCTGAGCTATGAATGTGGCGCAATCATGCAGCTGCTTACACTTTCATTGTGACACTGCAGGTGACGAGTGCCATGTCAAATCAAACAGACACGCTCTGCCTCCACATCTTCAAAGAACAAGGCTGATATTTTGACCCCTTTTGATGGAGAGAGGCCTTTTCATTCTGTTTCCTCTGTCATTTTTATCTCACAATGGGCTGATTTACCCTAAGCTAATGCTTTTCCTACAGTAGGGTGAGATCATAATGTGGGTGGTGAGATACAGATAAACAAAATCTTGAGTATTGACTTCATGACCAATTTGCCTTTTAAAGAAACACCGGCTGAGAGGCCAGCTTTTTGTGATTCCTATTCTCTCCTCTTGCTACCCTCTTTAGAAAAAAAAGAGGAAGACTTTCAAAGGAGAACCCACCACGCCATACAGCATATGTCTCTGGCCCCTTGATATGCCAGTCAGTCCCAGCAAGGACGGGACACCCACAAGCCATCAATGACTGCAGCATGTGCAGCACAGGACCATAGTTTACATCACAGGCGGGCGACATCTCTCAAGAGTGTGAGCTGTAGGTTGCAGCAGTGGGAAAATACAGATTTATAGCGCCATTCTTATAGTGAAGGCAGGTACTCCTTATTTGATGTCCAAACGCCTCGTTTAGTTGATTGATGGCTTTGCATATATATATATATATATATATATATATATATATATCTCCCTTTGTAAGTGGCAAAGATCAGACACCGGCCTGGGTCTCTTACTGTAGTACACCTATCTAGAATAGGTTTACAACTAATGATTATCTCCATTGTTGAATAATCTGCTGGTTATTTCCCTCTTTTACATGATAAATTGTTTAGCGCATCAAATGTTCAAGAACAGTGAAAACATGCATCTCAAAACTTCCCGAAGCCCAAGGTCTTCAAATTGCTAGTTTGGTGTCAAAAACCAAGATATTCAACATACAATAATATAAAATTTGTCAGTGACTCAACTGTCCAGGCGATTTTTTTGAATACTGGCTTCAGTGCTTCAGTGCTTCGGGAACCCTTTTGGCTTGTGACCCTTTAAAATGACGATATATGTGACCTCTCATCACAAGATTTGCAGGGTTTATATAGGTTTAAGACGTAAAACTATCCAGTATGTAACTAGGAAAAAATCTAACATGAGAAAAGTACAAAAATAAATCTCATTTTGTGTCATTTAAAATCTTTTCTTTATCACCTCGAGATTCTCCCGTTTATCTTGGAATCCTTTGGGAGGTCGTGACGCCCAACCCCCTCTGAACTAATGGACTAGTCGTTCATGTCCACTTTGCATAATTCTCTCGTCATAATATCAGATCAGTCTGGGTCTATTATTAGAGTGCAGTTATGGAGAGCTTGACTTTTTCTGTCTCTGCCTATAGTTTCTCTGCACTTTATGCGGATGAGGAGTAATATCCTAGAAAGACCTGTGAAGTGATAAAAAGCACACATTGTAAGACAAAGTTGCGGGACAATGCAGAATGCTGCTGGGGTGAGGGTTGATCAGTGAATAGCAGGACAAGGCTAAGAGGACAGGAAGCAGAGAGCAAGAGATCACGCTGCCTCATCTGCTCTTTCTGTGGAAATGAAAGGGCAAGGTGACAGGAGAAGGATGGAGGCAGAAATGATTAGAGCTCAGAGCTTGTTTTTGATCACTGAGACAGCCGTGTATGTTTCAGTTATGCAGTGCAGCACACTGAATTGAAGCAGAGAGCTAGAAATATATACTAAAAGCCATAAAAACATACATAGCTTGAAAGGGGATGAATATGAAAAGTACTCTCTGGGGATTCTCTTTTTAAATTATGCAAATGCAGGTCTTGTTTTGCACAGAACTTTATATTGGAGGTAGTATGATATTAGAATACAGTACAATACCCAATTTTATTGTTTTTCCTCATTGTATTCATATTAGAGGTTTCTGGACATTTTCTATTTTCTCAGGTTTTCAGTATCACTGCGCATTTCTCTTGAACATGTCTTTTCCACACCTTCAGTTTCACGCTGAAAGACAAAATATTAATTCTGTTAATTCCTGCTCATAGCGAAGATGAAAGAATTTCGCTTCAGATGAACCTTCTCAGGGCCTCAGACACCAGTTTTTTGTGATCCGAGTCAGCGGTGTGTGGTCAGCCCGCTATTTCAGGAGACCCCCTGAGCGTGTCTCATGTTTGCCTCAGTCAGGCAGTGTGTGACTCAGTGATCCCAGGCTATAGGAACAATAGGCTGCCACGATGATCCTGTAAAACCATAATCGACTCCATGTCTCTGACTGAAGCGACTAATCTCTAGTGACACCCATACATACAGTGCACAGATGCACAGACGCACACTGCTGCCCCCTGAACACCTGTTCCCAGTGAAACGCCCATAGGCGTCAGTCTGATTTCATTAGAGAGACACGGAGGGTGCCGTCTTGGCCGCACAAATATACTGTATGTGCAGCTGATGTGGACAAATAAATGGATACATGCGTTGTCTGTGCTGATTCTTAGAAAACTGTCGAAGAACACAGGGATTAAGATTTAAACTCTGGAAGTGGCTCTCAAAGGTTTGAGTTTGTAAACAGAAATATTCTAAATAATTAAAGACATATTGGATAGAATATGTATAAGACACTGACAAAATAGAAATTCAAATAATCAACTCTCAGTGAATCTTTAGTGAAAAAAACACAGAGACATCAGGGTGTAAATTCTGCTTATTATTTTCAGATCTTTACCGGGGGCAGAGGCCTCTACCTCTGGCTTTGAGTCTAGTGAGTCTCAGTGTGAACAACTCACTTTTCTGCAATGGTTAATTCCTCAGCAGTACTTTTAGGGACATGGAATATGGGCAAAGTGTTGGCAAAATAGCTAGAAGTACTGTAACTATAAAGCTGGCTCCACAGTCCTTTAAATGTGTTGTTTTGATTATCATGAATGTTTAGGAAGAATCATGTCAGCATGCTGTCAGCGCTGTCACGTCTTTACAGATTTCAGATTGCCACCAGTTCTAAACGGACTTCAGCAGCAATACAGATTGAAAGCCATCTTGTCTGTTTTCATGGCTCGCCATGTCTCCTCTGATTAGCAAATCTTTGCTGCTTGGAAGTAGCTGGAAGTGATGCAGGACCAGCAACACCGCCATCTCTCCCTGTAACTTGATGTAATGATTCAATAGATGAGTTTACAGCATACATACAACAACTAATGGAAAGATTGGATTTTTTTACTCAGGTTACAGCTTTCATAGATTCTACAGACACGATGTTACCTCTATTTGTCATATATTCGTTTTTTGTGACATCTGTAAATGCGGAGGCTGTGAATGTGAACTGTAGTACAGGAAATATTTAAAGCCTATTTAACACATCAGTAGTGGTGGTGGAAGTAAGCAAGCCTCACTGCATATGAGGTTATAACCAAGTAAGTGCACCTGTGTCTGCTCATGATTTCCATTCCACTTCTCTTCGGGCTGTTGATTGCTCTCCGCAATTTCCTCTCCCAACAAAATGTTCCTGTGTTCAGTCCGCTCGCCTTTTCTCTCATCCTCTATTTCTCTACCTGTCCTGATGTCTCTGTTTCAGTTCATTAAGGGGCTCAGTGAGTTCTTCTACTGCCCGCGGAAGCTTTGCGACCAACGCTCGAGCACATAGAAGCACACATAACACACAGAAGTATGCCTGCATGAAAAGCTACATCTGCACAAATGTTTGCACGTGTGGAATTTTAGTTATCTGAGTATGCAGAATATCTGCACAATTTGGTTTGTGGCCTTTCTCTGACCTTAGAGAGGTGCTAGTAAGATGCCAGTTTCGGAAATCAGTAAACAAAAAAAAAGGTAGTCATCACGCCGAGCAGCAAAAGCAATACGTTTTTTATCGCACCGCATGAGTTCACATAGGCTTCGAGGAAGGAGAGAGCAGGGTTGAGATGAAATGGCTTGCCCTTCTCTTCACCAGTTGCCCATGTTTATGAGTCACTGATCCATGCAGGAGGGTGCAACACAGAAACAGAGAGCATTATTCTGAGATTAAAGTGGACTTGGAATTACTGCCACACCATTTGGCCCAGGCCGCTAGGAAAATCAAAGCAGTGTGGGAAATGGATGAATACACAGCCTGGGTAGTTTTGTATTACAGTATTCATGAACTCTTGCTGTTCCAGGTACTTTTCGTGTCTCTTTCAAAACATTTCTCCACTTCATTTGCGACTTCCTGTTCTTCTGCATCATCTTGTTTTTCAGCACTTGAATGTCTAAAAAGGTATCGCATGCCCAGCTCTCTCCATCATCGTGACCTCTATTTTTCTTTTTTTTTTTCCTCCTGTATATTTTGTTTGTGCCAAAGCACAACTGAGGTATGCTTGACATTAAAGAAAAAAAAAAAAGAAGAAAAACACATCTCCATCTGGGGGAATCTGGGAAATGGGTGATTTGAACTAGTTTCAAAACATGTTGGCAAGATTACGGTGCATGATTGCACTGTTTGCAGATAAATTACATTTTCGCGTGCGTGCCAATTGTCATTTTGCAAGAGTACAATGGGAGGTGAGAGAAATGTAACATGGGGCAAAAAGTGACACGGCCCGTAATCGACAGTCTGGGCAGCAGCCAAAAGTGACTTAACGTAAATACAGCAGCTGTGGTGAAATGATGGGGTGGCAGTGGGTGAAAACGGATAAGAATATCACAGAATCCCAGAGGTATGACCTATGAATATGGATGAGTTTATACAGCTATCATTTTCACTCCGGCCTGGCCTGACTGACCTTTTTCAGTTGTTTAGCAGTTTTGAAGTGATAATATAGCATTTAGGTTGGCAGCACTTATCTTAAACCACTGTTTGTACTTCAAAACTTTGTAGTAAACAGGGCAGCGTCTGAAATTTACAGCATAGTATGCAGCCAGCAGACAGAATTTTTAAACTTCTCTAAACCCTTTCTCCTCCGTGTCTTTCCCTGTCCTTTCATGTCAAGGGCATCGGTAGCTGTTACTTAAATGCAACTAAATCTAGACAGATTTTCCTGAGCGTTGGAGCTATTTATCTCCAACCTGTGCATGTTTGAAATGTTCAGAAACTGTGTTCTCTGGCTTGCAATGAATTTTTTTTCTTCCCCTGTCGCTATGTATTGATGTCTGTTTGGCTTAAACTCTCTCCTTAAGCTCTGTCCTCTTCCCAGTTGGCTGGTACAGCAGCTCTCTGTATATCACCCACTCACCACTCATAAGCCCCAATACGCCAAAGCTCAATATTGTGTCTCTTCCATGTGTCAAGACTTCAAACACATCATGTCCTCCTCCCTCCTACTACTGAAGTCAACCTTGAAGCGGAGTTGCAGCGATGTGTGCATGTATGTGTGTATATATATATGTATATATATACAGTATGTGTGTGTGTCGTGAGTGTGAAAACATCTGTAAGTGCGTGGCCCCGGCTGTCAAGCCAAGGCAGCGCTTCAAATCCCCCTGGCTTGCCACGCAGGGCTGAGAGGCTGTCAGCACCACTCAACCACTGGCTGCAGAGGAAGTCACTCTCATTATGAGCTGCCAATGTTTAGAGATAAGAGTGTCTACTGCTATCTCTTTCCTTGCTTGTGTTTGTGTGTGTGTGTGTGTTCCTGCGTCTATGTGTGTGTTTATGTGAGCGCCAGATAGAGTCAGGGAGGGAATGCAGAGGAGTTACAGAGGTAGAAACATAATTTATTGTGCTGTATCTTTTGGAGAGAGAGTATCTTGCCTGTTCTCTTAACTTTATTTTTCTACCCTTATTTATCCAGAGTTGGTTGGCTGAGCACACTCGCTCTTTTTTTTTTTTTTTTTCTGCCATTCCCCGCTTCACGCTTATTCAGTTAAATGTATTTGTAGCTAGGAGTTGCTGTGGATATAAACAGTCCTACACTGTTTGCCACCAAGCAGATGTAGTGTTTATTTTGGAGAAGTTATAGGAGTGGGCGTTGCGTCATTTTTTATTGAATTTTTTTAAGCCTCATAACATAGTGATGCACCAGTCTGATACATCGGATCCAGATTGGCACTATCGAGTCCTATCGATCAGGCATGATACACACTGAGAGGCTGAGTAAATACAGACCACACAGAGGACAGCTGATGGACTGTGATTATTAGAGACAGTTTTCAGGCAAACCCCCAAATCTTGCAGGAACAGAAAATCTTAATCTAAAAGAAAAGTCTTACTCATTGCCCACCACACTGTTTTCCTATTAGCTTTGATGAAGTCATGAGTTTCCTGGTTTGGTTGTGGTGTCATAATCTTGCACTTCTGACCTCACCCATGTGCTTAGAAACCTTGCATCATTTTTCGGAAAGCTAGTCCCTCACCTTTGGAATCTAAATGACTCAGTTCCCTGAAGCAAATTTCATTTAAGCTGCATCATTAAAAGAGGTGCTTTTCTTTTCTGCTTGTCAATCACAGACCAAGTGCAGCTCTCAGTGTTGTCTGACTGACAGCAACTTTAATTTTAAATTCAAAATTGGAGGCTTTTCCAGAGTACTCCTCCAGCTTTTCAGTTGGTGAATAGTCAAACTGGTTTACAGTTCAACCCCCCCCCCCCCTTTTTCAGACAAAACCTGCAAGGTTGAAGAACTAAAAAAAAAAAAAAATACGTAGAGAACTTTTTTAGCGATGCTAATGTTCTAAGGGTAGCAATATTTCTCAGTTGGTCCATCCGTCAGCCTGGCACTTTAGTCCATGCTGTCAATATATGTCTTCTGTTACATACATTCACTGTCCCCAGAGGATTAATTATAGTGACTTTGGGGCTCTGGTGCAAAAATAACAAGCTTTTTAGTTTTTGATACAGGGCTTTTAACACATGGCATTATTCTAATCAGTTTCAGCTGTACTTGGAGTCAGTGCTCACATCGCATCCTACCATGCTGGAAATGATCCGGCTAACAAGCTAAACACAACATAATACAAGTTATCAGCAAACGTATGTTGAAGGTCAAGGAGCTGAGTAGAGAAGAAGAAGAGTACAGCTAATGCGATTCAGGTCTGGCACCACCGTCAGGATAAACATTACATTTCATGTGTTCTACTCCTTGGGAGCAAAAGGCAGCTAAGTTTTCTCTCTCTTTTCTATTTGCCCCACAGTTCTGTTTCAGGCGTGTGATGCTAGTGAGGCTGTAGACTTTTGGTCTTTTTTTTTTTTTGCTCTGTAAGTTCTCTATAGTACAGTGACATGACATGTGTCTGGTACCCATCCTTGTACTGTATCCATCCATCCATCATGCAAGTCCTCATCTACAGTATGTCGTCTGTTTGCAGTGTATTAAAAAAAAACCCTGCTCCTATAGATCTCGGTGTCCCGTTCCCTGCACTGGAGTTTGTTTTGTTAAAGACTCCCAAATCCACTGCCGACGTTACTGTCCCTGTGCCTTGTCTCATATGAAACCTAATCAATATGGCGCTGTGTTAGATTGGAAACTTGAGGCTGTGTCTACAAGAATCTATTGATTTCTCTTTTTTTTTTTTCCCTTGTTCCCTTCTCCTTTTCCGACCAAGCTCTTCCGCTCAGGCCGGGATCAAAGGCTTTATCCTTCAGCAAGGTTTGAGGTGTACAATTCCAGACTGAGATCCACTCCTGTGTTCTGAGAGGACACAGCCTGTTGGGGATTTGTGTTTTCACTGACCTTGTCTCATCTCTGTACAGTTGATTTTTAACATACAGTAACGTGAACTGTTCAGAGATTGTAAGAGATGTACGAGTGTGTTTTTAGTTAAATATTGATGGATTGAAGTTGGTGGTGGTTTGGGAGGAAAGGCGAGGCTTAAGGAAAATCCATCTACATTGTGAAAGAAAGATTATTCTGATTCAGTGGTAGCTGTCAGCTTGCATTGTAAAACGTACTATATTATGCAGCAGGGGCTGGAGCTGGTTCAGATTTAATCCAAAGGCAAGGTCAAGAGAACACCTTTATATTACATGTCTCCCTGATTGTGGAACTTATTTTTATATTTCCTCCAGGTCATTTAAAATTCTCCTTCCCCATGCAGCTACATGTCAGCTGGCCACTTAATTCACCGCACTGTGGCCAGCTGATCCAGCTGTGGGCCACTGGCAGAATAATTCTAACAGCAGCCATATCATCAGGTTGCCAGTCCAATCACTGGCTGGCACACCATGGGCCAAGAAAATCATTTAGTTAAAGGTGACCAGATTTGAGTCCCTCTGAGAGGCCTTTGATTGGATGTAAAGTGGAGAGGTGATTCATCATAGTTAATAAATGCAGTTGACAGCTCAAATCAGTGGGAGGGAGCGTGTGCCAGGTCTGCCTCCCCCCCCCCAGCTGTTTTATACTGCAGGCAAATATGGACAATTAACTTTTCGCATAGACAGCTGCAGACACCTAGAGTTATATATGAATACATGTGCATTTGTAATTGGGCAAAAACTCACTGACAAAGGATGGATTGCACATTTATTTATATGAACTAACAGTCAAATTTGCAGTGTATCTGTATGGTGTAAAACTTTGCATGGTGTGATTGCTAGAAGTTCTTTTATGCAGTGTGAAAAGATATTTCTACTGATTTTAGATACATGTTAACAAAGCAAACACGGGCAGATGTTGCATGCTGGAAGCGGAGCGGCAGTTTACCCACTAATTACCTGTAAGTGAAACTATGGTTATTTGAAATCTAGACATCTAAAACAACCCTTCACCTTTCAACCAGACTTAACATTGAGGTTGAAACTTGGGAATGTTACTGCTGTTTCAGTGACTATGTTATAGCATGTGCTTAAAACCCTTTCACACTGAATTACAGTCCTGTAAATGGTGTCGGAAAAAAAAAACATGTGAACTTTTGACAAAATCTAACCAATTTCGAACCTGAATGTCTCGGCATGTTAGGCCCTCAAAATCACCAAATCAACGCTTGCAAGCTTGTCTGCACCTAGATTTACATCCTGCCTCGGCCTGTTTGCACACTTTACACTTTCAAACAAATATAAATGTGGCGAACAACCTTATATTAATAAGCAATTAAGAGAAGATCGCAGTGTACTGAATTATGAAGTGTTATAGTCACGTCGCGTTTTGCTTGGCAGGCTGAGCCATGACTGACCACTGGCAGGTGCACCAAAGCCACGGCCTTGTGTTAAGCTGCTGCTGTAAGCCCTCAGCTGCACCCAGTCAACTCACAGGATTAACTTGCCTCGGCTCCGACCGTCAGGGCTTTCATTTGTGCATTTTTTTTTTTTTTTTTAAATAGAATTTCATACTCTGCCAAAGTAAACCAGACTGGACTGAGCTATACTGAGTCTGGAGCTTATTGTATCGTAGATGTTGTGTAAATTCATGAGACAGCTTTCACAGTCAGATGTTATCTTTATGAAGAGAGTGTAACATCACACTTGACTTTACAAGCCAAGGCTGTTAATTCAATACATGCTGTGAATTTATGCATTTGGTTGGAATACTGTCCAACAATGGAAATGCCTGAGTTGTTGAGCTAATAAATTGTAGTGTTTTTGTCACCACATTTGGTTGTTTCTGTCGTTTTGTAAAGCGCTGGTTATTTTGTTACACCCTTTATTTGTGGAGTCATAAAAGCCAAGGCTCTGTTTTGATGATTATTTCCCATTTAAAAAGAAAAAAGAAAGATAAATGCGTGATCGCGATGTTCTTTTCCATTCTTGTTCCATTGGCTTCTAGTTTATTCTCTTTGCTTGTGCAACAAGCTTCCACCAAATTCTTGATTATGTAGTGATGTGTTAGTTATGTGATTAATACGTTTCAGCGTCCATTGTAGTTGGTTCTTGATGCATGAAAAGGTTATTTTGGTAAGCTTGTGCACAACCTCTCCGTGGCCCGGCTAAGCTCTTTTTTCATATGTTTGTGAGGCATTGGACGTGTAAGGACCTCTTTTCCAGGGAATCGTGAATGTCTTGCAGATTTTTGCAGAACTTCCTTCCTTCTAGTGGTACAGCAGTGTACATTTTATTTTCCTGCTTAACGCACTTTGAAGGTCCCTACTGGTCAATTGGAATTAACACTCTGTCCCTTATGATCATGCTTGTCAGCGGCCACAGTGTGTCTGATTAAAGCAGTGTCTCTAACTAACAAAGGCCTCTCTGTGGAGAATAATAGCCTCATCCCCTTTTCTCACCCTTCTCCCTTTGTGCTTCTTCTTTTGATCACAGAACAGCAGCATCCCTGAAAAGCCGACACAGCCTTAAACAGGCATACATACACACACGCACGCACGGAGCCAAGAACCAAGAGTGTACACGCACCCACACTCACACACAAGTGCGAGAACGCATGCACCCGCTGGCACCCAAAAACACACATACACACGCAAACAGCATCCAGCTGAGCTCTTGTTCTGTGCCAGTCTTTGCTCTCAGAGATGTTAAATGAGGGCAGTGATACATAAATTTGCATGTGTTTCATCCACAACCGTCCTCTTAACTAAAAATCTATAACTGCATGCCCCCAATTTGCCAGGCAGCTTCAGATGCTTCTATTCTGGGCTCGTTCCATGTGAGGCTAGCGTGACTGTTCGATCGATTTGGTTGTGTGTATACTCTCTTCACACATAAGTGGGCTAAACAGCAATCTTTCACCACACCGATCGTGCAGTTTGTCAATGGGTAATCTAGGTAAACACCACCCAAACTGTTCTTTTGTCGCAGTTCAGCTGTTTGCTTGAACTCAAAGCACTTGCACTTGCTTTGATGTTAGCGTTAGATTTGGTAAGAAAAAAAAAAAAGGATTGCTTCCAGTTGTGGTGCTCATGCAGTCTCACTGAGCAGTTATAGAGCACGATCCAAACCACTTTACGCCAGATTCATACTGACAATGAATTAAAAAGCTAAAAGGTTCTTCTCACTATGTCTGCTTCAGATAAGAACTATACTCCCTCAGGCAACAATTCCTCTTTTCCTCATTCTCTGTGCAGCGTACTGAGCTGGTCTTACAATTCTGTGAAACTCAGGAATCATTATAAACCTTGCTCCTGTGTGCCCTTTCTACCTTTACCTTTGCCTACCTGGAAAACACCCAGAATGTGACTTTTGCCCGTCAGCTGAATGATCTGAATGCTCTCTTTCCGGTTCTTGTTTGACCTCTACCCTTTGACCTCTGAGTATCCCCTTTTATCATTTGGAGTCTTGACCTCCCTGTGACCTTTGTGAACCCCGATGACTCCCGATGGCTGTTGGTTGGTGGTCCTGAATGAAGCGCATCTCTTACAGAGGGTGGGGAACCTTGGAGCAGCTCCGCCACTTCGGCTCCAGGAAGGGGGGGCGCCCAGGGCAGGGTATCCCAGAGCAGAGAGCCCGCTCTGGGCAGAGGGAGCCCCTCCTCCACGGAACTACAGGACCCCAGTAGAAACAGGAGAGCTCATCCCAATTGGGCCATACTGGGTAATGAAATAGAGTTGTGTTTGTGTGTGTGTGTGTTTGATCGTGCATGATTGTTTTCTTGAGATAAAGTCAAACACAGAATAAAACTTCCATGTCAGATTGTTACAGTATCTGCAGTTGGTTTTCTTTGGTACAGATAAAGGTAGAAAAGTAGTAAAAAACAGTTCTGTAACTTTGTCCAGTTGTCACACTGCACAATTGTTACACACATCGTTTAAATTGGTGGCTGGTGATTCATTTGTCATCTTATGAGTTTACAGATTGCAAAACAAGAATTAGATTATAGTCCCTGTGGTTTTTGGGGGGGGGGGGCATCACAAATGCTGTTTTTCATAATGTGCACTTTTTGGCGTTCTGACTAGATTAGAACACATGTAGGAGTAGCTGAATTAGAGCATGAGTGCACAGCTTGCTCTTGGCTCATTTTGGGTATGCAGGACTTTCCAAGCGTGAAGAACTGCTAGTTATCATATATCATCTGTGTTTATACCCACAAAACAATATCATTGGGTTGCTACCTGTAGTTGTAGATGAAACAGAAGGCATCCAAACTAGGCCGGCACCAAATTATTTAGGTAACGATTGAAATAATGGTGTAATACCTTGAGAGTTTAACACATCCGATCCAAAGATACTTGGGGTTGAGAGACTGGATCTGTTGATCTGTTCACACTGACTTTAGCCTCTTTGGTATCAGATTAGGCCAGTTTTAAATTTTGGTTCCCATGGGACCATCTGAGGAAGGTGTCAGACCGTTAGCCTGGCCGTCCGTCTGTCTGCTTAGTCAGCTGTGTCAGGGAGGGTTGACATGTCCTTCAGAAGAGTTTCTACAGCAGATGTGCTCTCTGTTGAAAAACTGTGGAGAAGAGAGGGAGGGATGGATGGAAAGGGGAGGTGGCAAGAGACAGTGAGAAGTGAGGGTGGGGGGAGTAGAAGAAGCAGAGGATATGTCATATTTTGATATTCCCACTGTGCCATTTTGGCTTATGAATTTCCATTTTAGAGGGCAGTCAATGTCTGTGACTGCTACATTAGCTTTATGGCCAAAAACAGCTTATTGCAGGCTGCGATGGTGAGGGGGAAATATTTCATTCTGCATCACAAAATGCCGAAAAGTTAACTTGCTATGTCTTTGTGAATGAATTTGGTCATTATTTTGTAATTAACTGCATTATTTCAATTTTGGTGTAGATATGCGCTTAGAGTGTTGACACACACACACACACACACAGAATAAAGACACATGGCGTACTAGTAGATTCTTTTACCAGACTGCAAAGACATGAACATTTCTCACGGGCAAATGCATGTACACACACCCACCCACAGACGTACACTTAAGCATGTATGGGTGCACACGTTTTTGCGGAGAAACTAGCAACACACATTTTCTGCTGCAAGTCTTGCTGAGGGGGAGATTACATCAATAGGGTTGTGAGGCTGAATCATGCTGAATTGTGTGTTCTGACTAAAGCCTGGGGGGCTGCACACACTGTCTCCGTGCCGTTTTCTCTCTCAATTTCACTAGGAGCTTTTCCATCCACCTGCTGCAGTGCATATTTATTTAATTTCCACATTAAAATGTGTGAGTGGAAATGTCAGGAAAAAATTGTTTTAACATTTGTCCGATGTGAAAAAGAGTATGGCATGAAAAAATGGTGAGATGCAAATACCATATAGTACCTGAGTGTAATCTTGATAAGACGTGTCAAGTATCACATCGTGGTAACTGATGGAAAGTGATTCACATTTTATTTGAATTTTTTTGCCAGACTTTTTGCTACATTTAAATGGGGAAAAAAACTGTTAAATTTTTGTATTTCTCACTCTGGACAATCTCATAGTTTCAGCGACCTTACAAAACATCCGCCGAGCCAGGATCAGAATCAAATTCAACTTTATGAGCCAAGTATGGCGACACCTAAAAAGGAATTTTACTCTCATTGTCAGTAGCTGCTTAGATACAATAGCAAGAACAAATTTTCAGGACGACACGCCCACAGTGTAAATGTGACAACAAAAGGTAAACACGAATATAGAAGTAGAGAAGCTGTGCCTTGCAATGCAAAGAATGGTGGAGTAAACTGGTAGTGTTAAGGTATTGTACACACTGTAGTTGCACTGACATGCTTAAAAGCTGATGTATTGTGCGTGCACATAATCTCACCGTTTCTGTCAGTTTACTGGTGCCTGAGGGGGAGCAGCTGGGACAATGTAAATGTGTGGTCCGTCACTGTGTAGTACTTTGGGTACAGTACACTCTAGTACTTTGGGTTGGGCACAGAAGCTCTATGTGCCTCTTCAGACACTTTTAGTTTGCCAGTGTCTCAGAGAGCCATTTATGCAAAGGTTGATGTGTCGCTCTGCCACTCTCCGCCTGCCTAAATGCTCCTACTACAGTCTGCATTGTGTCGGTTTGTGCCTGGGTGGGTGTGTCTGTCTGTCTTTGTGTGTGTGTGTGTGTAATGAATGAGTATTTGTGTGCGCGTGTGTGTCCTCGGGGATGCTGGCGTTCAGATTAATTAAAAACTTCAATTCCTCTGTTCTCTGACAGGAATATGGATGCCGCCGAGGGCTTAACTGTAAATACTGTTTCTCCAGAATTGTCATTTAAAAAGATTCATTGTCCCAGGTAATACTTTTTCGTGGAAGGCGCTGTGGAGAGGATTTGAAAAAGAGCGAGTAAATGGACTTCCTGAATTGCCTTTAACTTACTTTTTTATGAGTATCACTTGTTTGCGTTAACAGTGGAACAGAAACTAAATGCGCATCTGTGTAAGATCAAACCTCATTCTCTGTATTGTAATGATCGTTTTCTGACCTTCTCCATTCACTTAAATGAAGAAAACAAAAGTTGCTGTGGCCTGTCAGCTGAACGGTGTTAACTGACCCTTTATTATTATCAAAATCTTCCCATTTTGGCAGAGGCTTAATTTTATTTTATTTTTTTTACCTCACTCAAAAACTAGATCAATGGAACAAAAAAAAACACCCCCCCAAAAAAATAGATGAAGCATCACAATACAGAGTAAACATAAATGCTGCCAGCTGGGCACGACACATAAGGGGGACCAACAGCTCTGCCACGAAATGTCGAAGATTATGACAGAGGAGGATGTTGCATGTAAGTCAGACTGTCTTTAATATCATGCTGAAGCCTGTGTCATTGGATTGGATCAGGTCTGTCATCTCAGTGAAGAGCCTCTGAAAAGCAATCCAGACCTGCCTTTTTGACTGATGGTTAAATTGTACAACCTTAGAAATAATCATTATGGTGTTATACTGCATTGGCCACCGTGAGGAAATTCTCTTTTTCTGTCTGAACGCATTGAATTCCCAAAGAACAGCTCCATGCCGCATTAAACCCAGACCCATTTGAGATCAGCTTCGCCCCTGGACTGATTTTTCAGGCAAGTTGAAATGCTTTGCCAAGAAATGCTAAGCCAGGAAGTTCAACTGTGCCTTGAACCCACCCGAAAAGGTTTCTTTTGTGGGAAAAGATATCATAAGAAGAGTTTGAGTTTTACACTTCCTAAGGCAATAGACAGTTTGAGACAACAGCCAGAATGAAAAGTCAAGTAAGTTGGTCGTGTAGTTCAGGACAGTCCCAAAGAGTCCGTGTAGGAAGAGAATTAAGCACAGTTCAGAGAAACTGCTAATTTATGTTTGTCCATTTTCTAGAGACTTCTGCTACAATTCAGAAGTTTTGTACTTTTGCTCCTTTACATTTATCTCGCCAAAAGTATTTAATAAACATTTATCTCACCTAGTTATTCAGTAAATTCTTATTGGACAATTCAACTGTATTCATCATAGTTTGAGAGTTTACATTCAAAATTAAGATTAAAGTTCACAAAATGTATTAAGGGAATGATGTGAAGTAAAAAAGAATTCATGTATATGTCAGCTTTTCTGTAATTAAAGAAAAATAACAACCATACATGTTACAGCATGCATCTTAAACCATGTTTAACACCCCTGACTATGATTGTTGGAGCAGGGATCAAACCTGCGATATTCTCTCTCTCTCTGCCACCCAGAACACACTGTCATCATCTTGTAGCCTCGTCTTCCTCAGGAGATTTGGCCACCGGCCCGCTGTCTTTTGGACGAAGCATTATCATTAAATGAGGAAGAGGAAAATCTCCTCCCGAACCAAATGAGTCATGACTGTCTGAAAGAGAGAGCTTATTTTAAATCAGCATTCTTAGTCAGAGGAGCTTATGAAGGGCCACGCCCAGAGCGCTTATCCTCTCATTCCATTCTTAGAAACTTTGCTCAATTCTTACAGCGTTAATATAAAATACTGATGATTAATTAGAAACAGAGCTGTGAGGTAAATATATTATTTAGCTCTGTCGCAGCGTTAAATGTTTGAAATTAGCATTTTTTTGGGGGGGAGAAAACCTATTGCACCTCATAAGGCAAATATAACTAATCTGCATAAAATAAGCAGAAAAGAAAAGGAGGGGAAAAGAAGGGAAGAAGGGGGAGGTGTGGTGGGGGGGGGGGGGGGGGGGGGGGGGAGTGAAACAGTTATGCACTCAAAGATGAAATATTTCAGTTAAACAGCTGCTGTAACGGAAAGATCATTGAGGATCATTCAAGCAGCGACAGTCACACAGAAATATTCATTTTCCTGGAGGAAAGCATCCAGCACTGGTCACTGGTTGTGAGTCATAAAGCACAAATCCATTTGACGATATTGATGCAGTTAGTACATAATTCATGAGAGTGACGTATGTGTTTTCAAGCGTACATCGAGCTGTCTGACTGATCCAAATGATCATGTGAATGTTTAATGCAACAAACTGTTATTTCGACAGAGACACAGAGTATGAACAGACACAGTGCCGAGACCGTTATTTCAGTTAGTTGTGTTGATTTTGTTAGCAGTTTCAGAAATATGTGATCCATTTGAATTTGAAAATAATTTCTTATTTCTTTATCAATGGAAAGTGTCTGCCTATAGATGAGTATAGTAGTTTTTCATGTTTAGGTGACCTGCTGTGCTATGACTTAGCTATTCCCAACATTTCACTGGCAGTTAAATGATTCATTGGATGTGTTATTGTTATTTGAATTAAATTAGTACCGAGTAGTCTCATAGTACATAGAAATTATGGAGAACTATTTGATCTGTAAAAAAAAAAGGGTCTGCGGACTATTCCACTCTATGGTTTGATTCCCAGCCGAGAAAAAAAGAGCCATACTGATACTGGATATTTTAGTGCTAAAATTGAGAATTGAGACTAAAAATTGTAATAATGGTATATCAGCCAATAGTATGTTTTTAACATTTCCAAATACCAAAAAATGATTTTGATAAGAATCCCTTAAATGTGGTAATTGAAGAATTGTGACTAAAATATGCACTTGGCCAGACAGCCTACAGTTAAAAAATACATCTTCAGTTCTGAGTTCTATGTCTAATTGACTGCAAACATATTTTTACACACCATGACATATGTGGAATGTATTGTGACTCATCAGCTACACAGATGCCTTATATCTGTGACAGCCTATCATCAGCCGATATATCTAATTCATATGTGCGTTAGTGCATTAGTTTGAACTACAATTTGCTTAAAAAGCTGTAGTCTGTAAAATGTATCACATAATCCCCAAATTATAATAACATGATTCCACTGAAAGTCAATCAAGACAAATCTATTTAATTTGCAAATATATAGTACAAAAAGGGCTTTAAAACCTGCACGACATATCTGTACAACAAAGACTGCATTTCAAGCTTGTTGTGCCTTTGTACCTGTCCATTCTGTTTAAAGCAAACAAACCCATTTCATTTAATTACTGTAAAATGTTGTTGTTTAACGAAAACAATAAAGAGCGATTCATCAGGCAGGATCCAGAGCCACAAGAAGATAAATAAGCCTAATGAACTGTTAGAAGAATACATATTTAAAGAGGTTAATAAAACCAACAAAACCCAGAAACTTCATCAGGCAAATTTACAAAACAAGGCAGGGTCAATAACATGACATTCCAGTTTTTATGTTTACTCGAGCCACTTCTTCAGCTCCTCTGCTCGCTCACCTCCTCCTGCGTTATGTGTTCGAGCAGAGCGGCACAGGTCACTGAGCGTGGTGTGAGCCCCGAAGGAAACCGTGGCAGTTGACTAACCAGGCGGGAGCGAGATACCCACTGCTACCCCCACAGGTTACTGGCACTGAGCCACAAACACCTCGCAAAATATCACACCCGTTTGCATTCATACTCCGATTCAAATCTCCACTGACGCACACGTGTGCTTTGTACACATGCATGCTAAAAGAAATGATAATGACAGAGAGAGTTTTCCAGGAGAGCTTGAAATAACACATAGGAAGGGGTATTATGAGAATAGGAGCTGGCATGACCGCACCACCTTAAGGGGATGGAGAGCGATGGGGTGGGGGGGGGTGGGCGCTGCTATTATTCATAGATTGAGACAGACATGGTGTGAGTGGTTTTTAAGGTCAAAGAAGATGGTAAACAGTGAAGCTGGCTGACCCACGGTCAAATCACTTGAGGCTGTCAGACGGGGAAACTTACTGAGTGGAATTAGTTTTTCAGAAGTCTGAATAGTGTTATTTAGAAATAAGAAGAGTATTATCCCGCTGATTGCGATAGAGATGGAGATAAAGGAAGAGCCAAACAGAGACGGGAGAAAAGAGGCAGAGATAGATGCCTGCTGTCCCTGTCATGTCTCTCTTTGAGTCTGTGTCCATCATGTGAGCTGGGCACTCTGCTGTAGTCGCTCGCAAGTTGTACTTCATCCATTGTTCACAGCTTGGCATTGACTGAGAGCAGGGGACTTATCCCCGTCTAGCCAGAGGGAGGGAGAGGTGAAAGGGACGTAATGTGCAATTGGACCAGCAAGAGGGCTACATAGCTGAGCGCGCTAATGTGCATCATGGCTTAGCATGCTCGCAGGTGTTTATGTGTGTGAGCATGTGGTCGGCCTTGATGTGCGCGCTGCAGAGAGCCAGGTGTCCTGATGTGTGATTCACAATACTCTGCTGTCATGCCTGTGGAGCATATCTGTTTAAATCACTGATGTTGACACACACACACGCACACACACGTTCATGTAGTGCCGCCACACCGCTGCTTCTGCTCCATTCTGCGGACTGAAAAATGAACAGGGGCATTTCCTTCCCACTGCTCCCAGTATGCAGTGATAGTGGAAAGCCTGCGGTAGCTCAGACCCCGGCAGGCAGTTTGACGTGGCACTGCAGAACTGTTTGGGCTCAGCGTGTTGTGATTGTGAGGACAAGTTAGTGGACTTGGCGATGAAGGGAGAACTTTTTTGCGGGAAGCCACAACATCTTGGTTTCTATCAAGAAGAGGATATTTGGAGTGTTTGTTATTTTAACGTCATAAGACATCATATACATTTACTGTAGTGGAGCAACTTGTTAGAGAAGAACACGAGTTATGGTTCTGCAAAAAAAACATAACTTTCATTCAGAAGTCAGCAGAGATAAACATCATTTAACCAAAACATAGAGTCTTTAATTCATCATATACTAAGCCATTGGTTTTGTCAGTATAAACTGAACCACATCACAAACAAAGCCTTTGCTCCTCATTAAACCTGCCCATTCTGAATGCCAGTGGACCCAAACATAACTGCGCACACAGGGATTTTTAACCTTAAATGTTAAATTCTGCTTTAATTACAAAGACCATCCCAATAAAGATATTGATTTAGAATGGATTACTTAATATAGAAGGTGAGCAAGGGTTGGAGGATGAGCGATGAAGGGATGAGGGGATGTGGGATGGGGAATGAAGGGACTGGGGGGGGGCAGGTGGGACAATGGGAGGGAGAGCCGTCTCTTTGTAAACTCTCATGGAAAAGAGCCCCAGCGGTTCCTGCATTCAACAAAGGGAAGAAAAGATAAAACGTGTTTGGGAGGGGACGGATGTGAAAACTGAGTTAAAGGGGAAAGAAATGGATATGGTGCGCTTAAACGCTGTCGTGCGGAAATGAGCTCGAGTTCGAGGCGTGGTCTGTGTTCCCGAACCTAGTTACAAAACTTCATTTCACAGAGGGTTTTACACTGTAATTGGTTTTAATGAGACATTATCTTCCCAATTTAGGCTTAGACCATACGTCAACAGACATTCTTTTTTTATATGCAAGAAGTGCTGAGTGTTAATACTACAGTGCAGTCAAAAGTAAGCAAACTCTTCATACAAAATACAGATTTAATCTCAGATGTGCAATAATCATAAACCTCTCTACAATATATACCACTAACTGTATTGGATCTTGTCACTTCCTTCACTGCTGTCCGTTAAATGTCTAACACGCTTATTTTAAGCCAAACTTTTGTCTTTTCCTAAACAGAACCAAGTGGTTTTGGTATGAGGACGTGTTGTTCCAGCACACTACATACCCACACCTGCTTTGAAGTACTATACAGTATGCACATATCCAAAGTCAAGTCTGAGGTAATTTGACACTTCTCAGTGAAGTCCATGAAGGACCACGGTCATAAGTCGTCATAGGCAAATCTGTGTGCTCACCATTAAAATGGGTTAGCATTTAAACATTCTTTTTTCAGAGTTTTATGAATATTTTTAATAAAAGCTGAGACCAAATAATTTGAATGCACTGGCCTACTTATTAAAAACGCGCCACTGTCCTTCCAGGATTTTACCGGCTCAAAACGTAGCTCTTGAATGTTTTTGTCTTTTAAGTCTCAAGTAGTGAAGGTGTCTGTTTGGTCGCTGACGCCAGACACAAGTCCAGGTCTCAAGCTCTTCAGCCTGACTTTGGGAAAGGTTTGGAATATGGGTTGGATGTAGTTTAAAACGAATGTCGTCACTAACTAACGCTTGCCTTTATGTCAGATGAAGCACCGTTGAAGTTTATATATCAGCGACAAACATGCAGTACGTTTTTCGATGCAGCTTTGTTTAATCCATCCTGAAAACAACAGAGTATTTCAGGATTCAAGAGCTCATACAAGTTTCAAAAATAGCAAAAATATAACCATAAAATTACCAATTAAGTGTTTTCACTTTATCGTGAAACACACGGTGGCAGCAGGAGCCTTGTGCCAGATTGCTGTGGGGCAGATTGAGCTGTGTGAGCAGAGAAAAAAGTGAGAGGCCGATGTAAATACTGGACATTTGGACCCACAGTGGAGCGATTTATGCTGCACGAGCTGTTTGGAGTAATTTTCTGGTTTGGTTTGGAACTCAAGACCCGGCTGTGCTGTATACTGACATGTGAGTATGTTGCCTTTGGCTGTATATAATGTGTGTGGGTGTAACGCAATTCAATTTCAGGTTTTTTGTGTTGTCAGACCTGTTGAGATTCAGGGCATTTTCAAGCCAGTAGTCGATTTGCAAGTCACAGGGCAAGTTTGGAACTTTGGAGTTTTGGAGTTTTTGGAGGTTTTTAATGAAATATGACATTTTTGTTTGATATACCAGTTTTAGAGTTGAAGCTTTAGACGTCGGGGATTCTTCTGACACTCAGTAAACCAAACAAGATTTCTTGATTTCATTATTATGCCACAAATCAAATGGCTTCCTGCAGTTTGGATCATTTATTTAAGTTTGGTTTAAGTTAATGTGTTCTCAGGAAAGGTAAGTAGGAACCCCTCTGCTTCAACATAGTGTTGCCTGACAGGATGCTTAGTCAGAAGGAAAAACATTTTTTTGCAGGTTTACTTATTTAGATGGTGGGAGAGAGCTGATTTGTCTGTGTAGGTAGGTGTGTGTGTGTGTGTGTGTGTGTGCTGGAGTGTATGCGCAAGCTGTGTGCATCTGCTTCTGTGTACACTTGAATTTGCGTCTCTTCCAGTAACTCGTTTTGGAATTGCCCTACAGTGTATTTCACAGGAAATACAAGTTATAGAGTTTTAGAGAGTTAAAGTCAGAGTTGGATTTGCTGTGCAGCTTTGTGTGTGTGTGTGTGGGGAGGGCGGTGGGGGGGTATGAGAGCGAGAGAGAGAGAGAGAGAGAGAGAGAGAGAGTGTATGTGTGTTACAGAAAGAAAGAGACAGAGCAAGCCAGCGAGCGTAGGCTGTGTGCTTAAACTTGAGAGATTTACATGCAAAGCGCTGGTGCTCCTGCATCTTAACTTGGGGAAGTGAAGGTTGAAATGTACTCAGTGCAAATGCGCTTACGACTGGCGAGGAAACCAATTTCATTTACAAGTGGGAACTCAAAGTAATGTATTCCCACACTCAACCACACTCCATCTTAAGATGTTTGACTTGTTTTCCTGACTTGAGATTTACAGCCTGGAATAACAAGGCCACGATATGATAAGTTAATTTACCCGCAGCTGTTTGGCTGATGCACTTTCAGACAGAATTAGCTGCCCGTGTGCATACTTACCAATGAATTAAACAGTGAAGTCACCCCGTGATGTCTCAGCTGATGAAACAGTGTCTTTTCCAATATTTCTATTGAGGTCTTAAGTATGTTAAGCACACTCGTCCTCAGGGTTGCAGTGGAGTTATGGAGATAAGAGGAGGGGGAAGTGCTCCTGCAGTGAGTAATTAATATCTATGTAAGTATGTGTCTGTGTGTGTGTGTGTGTGTGTGTGTGCACGTCTGTATTTTTATATATGAACCAGTTCATTCGCTGGACAAGAGCAAATTTGATCCCAATGGAGTCTGAGGTCATTTTTGGCAATTTGGCTTCAGTTTCACGAGGGAACAGAAGTCTTTAATTCCATAACTTTCAAGCCCCTCAGACTTTTCAGATTAAGGTGAAATGTGCGTCCAAGTAGTAACTTTAAGGGAGTAGAACAAGTGGATTTAAAACTTAAAAGAGCAAAACAGAGTGTATACATATATATTATAGTTAGTAAATCAGAGCGTATTTAAGCATCAGCCTAATACTGCAAATCAGAGGAATAACAGGCATTAAATTCACATATTTTAGGGAGTCTGAGTTGGTATTTAAATGTTCCTACAGATTATAGCACGATACAGAGATTTTCAAATGCATGACATAATTTTTTTTTTTTCAATCACCAGTTAATTGATATTTTCATCATTCCACCAAAGGTCTGCAGCCATGTCTGCTACTCCACATATGTTGCAAGTTGGCATTGTGCCTGTTTGTCCATGGCTTTGCGGTTGAGTCACACACAACCGAAAACTTGTTTCCCATTTTGCTCATACATCCTGCCGCCTCTAAATTATCTGTCCTCTCCCACTTTCGCTCCAGTCCCTTTTTTTCTCCCCTCACCTCTGCTCCCCTCTTTTTATGCCCTCTTTGCTTTCTCTTCCTCAATCCCCTTCTCTCCTCCTCTCCGCTTTGTGCCATGTTGTAGTTGGGATTATGTGCTCAGGCTGCCAGTTATGCTAGGCTTCCTCGCGCTCTGCTCTGTGGCCTACAGTGTATTTACTTGAGGAATTGAATAAGTTGGAGGATGGTGTGAAACTATTTCTTATTGCCATTAGGCTCTGGGAGGGTAATGAATACAGGGATTTGGTTGTCAAAAAGGTGTTAGCGGGGCCTGTTTTGATTCATGATGTGCAAACTGTGTTAAGAGGAAATGCATTTTATTATAAATCACGTATTTGAAGAAAGAGGGAGAGAGCGAGGGAATGAGAGAGGGAGAGAAAGAGAGAGTATAGTTTTATATTACTTTTTTATTCCAGTTGACTTTGGAGAGAACCGTTTAATTTCAGTCGAGTCTACTTTTAGTATCATGTTTTTCATTTTTTCCAGTATACAAAATGTTTTTTTTCATGCTAGGTTTTACTCAAAGCTTGAGTCAACAGTAATAAGAAACCAGTTGATAAAGCTGTATCCGGCTCCATTTTATTCTACAGAGGGAAATAGACCCTGAAACTCTCCCCAGTGTGTCTTTAGGGGCTTAGTATGGGCAGCCTCAATTTCTAAACCATAAATCTGGATGTGGAGAACAGATGTGACTCAGCTGTGACTGCAGCTAATCTTATTGTCTACACACCAGATTAAATAGCAGCTCAAGTGGCACCCAGAGATAGGTGACGTTGCTCGCAGAAAGCCAGCGTGAAGTCTCACAAGAGCAATTAATTTGTGCGCCCTGACTCTGTCTGAGCATCACGGGACCGTGCCCTTCAACTGTTGAGTATGACAGTTTTTCTGTCCACGTTAGTGAAATGGCCTCACTAACTTATAGAGCACACTGTGCTCTCTGAAGGGATTAGTGCATTCACCACAGTAATGTAACACCGTTTCTGATGATATCCACAAGTAGCAGCTGCAAATGATCGAGATTGAATATATAGCGTTGCATGATATGCGGAGCGTGAGGTTTTTGGGGATAGATTATGGCGCTGGATTTTGTTGCCAAAACAAGAAAGTCATTGCACCACTGTGGCGGCACTGCGTGTTCAGAATAAAGCCAGATCCTCTGCCTGGGCCGACGCCTCTGTCGGACCTATCTTGCCTAAAGACTCAGAAGTCGAACTTCTTCACTAGTGTTCCATTAGTAATCCCATTTATTTTTTTCTGTTTAATGAGAACATTATTGTAACTGCATCACAGAGGAGGCAGGTTGTGAGGCAATAGAGGAGGACTTGGCAGACAACAGGTGGACATGACTCCTGATGTGGCAGCAGCTAAATGAAGGCTGTAAATGCAGAGAGAGAGAGAGAGAGCAAAGTGAAATAGAGCAATCCCATGAAGCCGAGCAGTGTCTGCTCTGACCTCCTGCCCACCCCCCCCGCTGGTCCAATTATCGACCGTTTTGATTTGTTGTAGAAAGAGGAAAGCCAATTAGAGAGGCTCTTCGCGGGGAGGCTTTGACACCATAAATGAGTCTTCATGTGTTGTACACACTTCTTTGAATTTTCATACAAAGGAAACCTCGATAATAAAAACAGAATCGTCCAAGTATTGCAAAAAAAAAAAAATGGTTTCATTGCAGCTGAGGTGAAAAGTTGGCGTATTTATGAAGAGTGAGAGTGATTTGTGAATCAATAATGACAGAATGAGAAATAGTCTCACCACTAGCCAACTTAATTAGCTTCTGTTTCTCCTTGTCCTTCCTCTTCTGTTTTTGGTGGGTGTCTGTAGATGGTCATTTAGAAGAAAGGAAGAAAAATGGCACAAAATATTCACATATGATGCTATGCACTCAGATGCCAGTTTATTAGGTACAAAGTTAAAAGTTATGCTCAAAGTTATGCAGTCTAACACAAGAACCCTGAAATACGTCCTCCCTTTGTGACGCTTATAGTGTTGAGGATTTTAACCGTTTTAGAGACGCGTACATTCAACTATGTGGTCATCCTGGAGGACGTAGTTTGTGATACTGTTGAGCTGTATTGCATTATACGGAGAGGTGCTCCTGATATTAAGCGTACACTTCATATAAACGGGATGGACAAAATAATTGAAACACCCACCCACCCACCAGTGCAACACGTGGGCTTTTACTGTTTTGAATGACTATTTTCATATATATGCATGTTGACTGCATGTGAGCTCATCAGTGTGAACATTTGTCAGTCAGACGAATGCTGACAGAGAAAAACAGAAACATCATATCTTTTTTTTCAAGATTCTCTGAATGTATCCAACAGGCGGAGGGAGCCGCGGCAGGGCAATTCATCCAATGAAAGCTTGTGCTTGCTTTTTCAGCTGGATTGTGAAGCTGGTGCAGATATTGAAAGTGAGAGGAGTCTGTTTGCGAAATGCAGTTAAAAGCAACAGATTGAAGCCGGGAGTGTGTTATTGCTTTGTTGCTTGCCTCTTGCCAGAGTAATCCGTTTAGGCGTTGACACTAGATCTAATCAGCAGCCTGATGGACGGACGGAGAGCAGCACATTTACATCCCTGCTCTCTCACTTTGAGAAGGCGTTGTGAATCAAGAGGAGAATACATTTCAATCTTAAAGGTAGATTAAAACACATAAAACGCACAGACATGCATTCACGGCCGCGCACATGTGCACACAGACACTCATCAGAATGTCAATTTAAAGATGGGATTGCAGTGGATCTCCCCGCGGGCGCTGTGATGGGAATCATTTGTGTACATTATATCTGCTGCTCACAGGTGAGGAGATGGTCTAATGCAGTGTTTGTTTAATGTTATTTGTCCTCTCCTGTCAGGAAAAATACTTCATAGTCATTTCCGTGTGGGCGCCTCTCTCCTTAAAGGAAAGCGAAGGAACACGTCTGGGATGTGGTTGCCACGGTAACACAGCTAAGCTCCAGATTTCTTTAGCTTACACATTTACGTGTGCACGCGGTGAAGTGGGAACGATGTGGCACTCTAAAACAAGTTGGAAGCAAGTGTCCTCGGCCGCAGGAAGGATTTCACTGGGACACAGGACGTTTGCTAAGCTCTCCGGGAGAGGATAACGACTATGGCAACCAGTCCCATATAATGGTACACTGAGGGGAGTTACTTAACGTCATCTGGTGTAGTCATTTGACTCAGTGTTATGAGTCAGTGTGAGTCATAGAGAATTGCAGTATAATGGCTTTTTTAAGAACCCAAATTCCATTTAAGTGACGATAAGAGCTGCATTATCCACAGAAGTCACGCCAGATCACCATTGTCATCACTGGAATAGAAGCATAGGCCTACATGACATCTTGGGCATTGACTGATTTCATCCAAAGTGGTGTGTTTATCTTTTGATCTCATGACAAGGTCTTCATCAGCTGATGGAATTTGCTCATTGAGCAATGACAAAACGCTTGCTTATTCAAAATGGTGGCATAAAAGAACAGCCTGTCAGTTCATGCGTGACCTTGGAAAAAGTAGTTGATAACTTGTTCCTGAGCTATTGACCACATAACATTATAGCTGTTTAAACAGCCTGTCAGTGGCTATATCTCATCACGTGGTTAGGACCTGCTTCGCTGCAGTACAGTCACATGGACGCAGTCGAGACAACAGATTAAAGTAACCGAGGCGTCTAAAAAGAAATTGACATCTCCATATCGTCAAGTTGAAGGTGCATCTCTTACCCAAAGTGGATAGATATCGTGCCGCTGAAATCTTATCTCATCCAGACGTCTTTCTCTTTTCAACCATATATTCCTCAGTCTTGATTTAGATGATCAAACACATTCTGGTCTGCAAATTGACGTTACTGGAAATATCTTGTCTTTCAAATTCCTGTTGGGCTTACATTTCCTAACCTACTGAGATCTCCATTACTGTCATGTATGTGTGACCACCTAATAAGTGACTACTGCTCTCCTGAAGGATTCAGCTTGCCAATATCATTTTGATAACCGATAGGATTTGACATTGATGAATTACTAATCATTAAGTTAAGTGAGACACCTCCTCTGTATGAAAATGGCATTCCAATATCCACCACCGATAGTGAATCTGAAGACATTAATCATTCATCGGTAATGTAGTGAAGTCCTCCCAGAATTAACATTTGTCCTTTTTCCTGTAAAGCAAAGCTTTGTCCCTTCCACGCTTCCCAAAGACTGATGTTGGGACATCACCATGTCAGCACTTCTGGATGTTGCCTTTATGGAAAAATTTGAGTCTTTCTACTAGCAATTGTGTTTTTTAGTAAATATTTTTCTCCTAATTTAGATGGGTGTTTTACAAAGATTTTGTCACTGAGGTTTTACATGGGTTTAGTGTTAGAAAGGGAGAATGTATATTATAACTTCTCTGGTGCATTTAAAGAAACCAAACAGTCAAATAAGACTCCTCCTGTGAGAGAGAGTTTTTTTTTCCATTATCTTCTCTTGATATTGTTATTACAGTTTTTACTTGAGGCCAGAATTGATCTATTCTTATTTATTCTGTTCTTTTTATCTACACAAATCTCATTTCACGTTGAGCATATCCCTAAGAGCACTCCCAAAAGCTGACACATTTTCATCAATTCTGTAAATTGAAATCCATTTCCACATAAATCAATCTATAGATCCATTGAAATGTTTTTTCTTTTCTTTTGTAATTTGATAGGCCAGTGAGACTGCATTGTTTGTCCATTCAGGCAAATATGTCATATGTCCTGGTCTAAATACTCAGTTGGCACCATTTGAGTTGAGGGTGTAGGTTTCTGCTGCCTGTGGTCATTTGTCCTCAGATCTTCTCCATTATGGTGCACCAGTGGCAAGACAACTTTCCCAGTCTGGTCAGGAGAACTGAGCCGCTCCCTATCTTTTGCTCTCGCCTGAACTGTCATCTTTCCAAGAAATACTCCCTCTCTCACCCCTGAATTACATCCCCACCCCCCCCCCACCCCCAGCTTGCTGCACTTGTTCTTATCGTTAAGTAGAAATAAATCTTACCTGTCCCCTTAGCTCTTATTTCTACTCCTTACACTTTTCTGTCGTACAAGATCATTCAAGGGTCAGAGCAGGGCTTTTGTTACTTTTGTCACATATTAGAGCTCCTCTCCCTGAAGTAATTAACTATTAACTATTCAAGTTAGTTTCATTAACATACGTAGTACAATGGGAGGTGTGGAAGAAAAGCCCTCCCCACACCATGGTTTTATTTGCTGTTGTAATGATCAGGTGTGTGGGGAATTATCCGTATAAAAGCGCTTTCAGACAATTATTGCCACCCCTGCAGTGCTCACCATGAATAATTTGCTGTATGTAAACTGCACAACTAAAGCCCACAGCTCGCTGGTTGTTCTATGCTTTTCATATTGTTATGGACTTATGTGTCTGAAATTAAGTTATGCCTGAATAAATGAATTAATAAATGATTTAATTAATTAATAACCAGAGACAAAAGCTACTTTCTCTGTACCAAATTGAATACATCACAACCTGGATCAATCTCAAAAGCCACTGTCTGATGTAAATAAAGGAAGCCCAGCAGAAGCTGTACTCTTTGTTCCCAACGGCCTTTTTACGTTGTGAATCATTGGTCGTTTCAGACGAAGTTAAATGGATATATTCACCATTAACCTGGTTCAGTGGTCACCACCAGTCGTCCTACAGTACATGGACATGTGTTGGAGTAGAACTTTTTGCCCCAGGTGTTGACCACTTTGCCGACCATTTGAGAGTAGCTTCCTGGTGACGAACCCAGACTTATTTTTGATATAGGCGCGGATTAGAAGCGCCCACACACACACTAATAGTCAGTCTCAGATTGAGGTTTGGGAGCCTTGAGATGAATCCTGGCCCTCTGGTCAGGCCTTCAGGTCCTATGAAAGACATCTCTGTCTTTTGAACTGAGGACTGAATCTGTATTACCTGAAGTTGCTCACAGGGATGGATGATATTCACAGCGACTTGTTCCCCATATAGGGTAGCACAGGGTTAAAAGCTGTAGTTTGCAGACAGGGGCTTTTGTTTTATACCTGTTGTATTCATTTATGTGTGTACTGCATACACAATTGCACACAATGTTGCACAGTACAATACTAGTCTTGCTTTAGCAGCTGAGCAAGGTGCCTTGCCAAATACACTTTCATCATCACTTTTTTATCGTCATGTTGAATTCCATTAAACAATAACGTGTACTATCTGCACTTTGCTATGAACACAACAATGACAATAATGAGCTAAACTTGTGTATTACTCAACTCTGTGTTTTTTTGATAAGCAGCTGAGGTTCATTGTTTTTTTATTTACCAAAGTATAGTGAAAATTGAATGAATGCATTTAACAGAGGACCAGACTCTTGGCATTATAAAGAGTTTTTCTTTTTTATACTTCTCTTCTCTTCTCTTCTCTTCGTTCTCTTTGCTTCCATAACATCTTAATTCCTCACCTCTCCTGTCTGCCTCTCCTCACTACCTGTTCTTTCAAAACTTCCCTCAGCCCATACCACCCCCCACCCCACCCCCATTTCACCCTCAGGCTCTGATTCAGTCCTATCTGAGCATTGATTTTCCAAAGAGCTATCGAAGTTGTCAAGGCCAGGCAGAAGTGCTCTTGCCAGGCAAAAGTTATGAACGTTATTAAGAAGATGCTTCTGGAAGGAGAGCGCCAAGAATAAGACAGATGATACGCCTGAAACACTATACGTACACTATGTATGGGTTTTGTTTTGTCACTGCGGCTTCATTTTCATTTTTTCAATTAACTCTCATCTTGTCAACATATTTAACACACAAGGACCACCCACTGGGTCCCTGTGGAAACCATATGCAACGCGTTAACCTATTTCCTATTTCATCTTATTATCATTAGTTGTGCAATTAAGGTTATCTGGAAAAAAAACAAATAATCATTATGTTGGGAAAGTTACCATTAATTTGCATGTGGTGTAAAATGAAAATATATACCATACAGGATATTATCTGTGTCGGTCGCATCTGTATCTGTCTCAAAATAACTGACAGTGTGCTGCTACCTCCCAAATAGTGTGTGATACTTATAAATTAGGACCCTTGGCAAACATGAACTCAATAAATAGTTCCATCTATTAATACTGCAGAGGTGGAAATTTAAAAAAAACACAAATTAAAACAGAAAAAAATGAAGTCATTAGGAACAAACTGATTGACAAAGTCACGAAAAATTTGAAAGATAGAATAAAGCACCTGTGAGATACGACTACAGGCATACCTCTGGGGTGTGCGGGCCCCACACTTGTTACACTAATTGTTTCAGGATTGTTGCAGCCACTCTCCTCCTGTAAGGTGGTAGATGTCCGTCCGGGTCTCTCTGCTCTTGTCTCTCTTAGTCTGGTGGTTTTTATGTGGGTGAACAGTTTCCTCTGGAGCAGGGTTGATGGATTGTATATCACGGCTGCCAGCGATCAGCTTTGGGCTGCGGCGAGCGTCTATATGCATTCATGAGAGCAGGACTGAGCAGAATTGAACTTCGTCTCCCTCGAGATGGAGCGCTTCAGTCATACGAATGGTGGCAGTTATTTTTGATGTGTGTGATGTACCATACGTGATGTGATGTGTGTGCGTGTGTGTGTGTGTGTGTGTGTGTGTGTAGGTATGTCGATGGAGGCTGTAGCTAAGCCGTGCAGTCATTCATCCTCCCAGCCAGCCTGCCCGCTAAGCTCCTGTATTCATCTGAAGCTGTTTACATCCACCTAGGTCAGGCCTTCCCTGCTCAGCGCCGACAGTGGCAATCTCTCTCAACAACAGGCCAGATAAACTGCTGTGGAGACCTGAGCATACACATATGCATGCATAGATGCATACATGAGGAGAGCATCACACGCATTCAGACAGGAGCTGTCGGACAATTGCTGTACCATAACAGCATTTAAGCCATGGCTAGAGAGAGCGAACATGTGAAATGTCACACATACGAAGCAGCGATGCAGAAGTCCGGTTTTATATCCGGCAAGAAATCACAGAAAATGACAAGATTGGACAAAACCACCACAGGGAGACATCTCAAAACTCAAGTTCTCCGACCTAAATGACAAATAAGTCGTGTTCAGATCCACCACAGTTAGAGTCAGAAAAACGACTTTGTTAATGTTGGTGAAAGATTGTTGTCGTGGTTTAAAATCCTTAATTACAAACATTGGTCGGAGACAAGATATAAATGGCTGTCCCCTGTGGTGAAGTCGGTCTTTTGTACACCCATCCACCCACCCAGACCTGCTCCCTACGAGGTTTTTTTTTGCTATTAAATCATCACACCGCATTTTGTCACTTTGCTTCTCAGTGACACATTATTACACATTATGTGCCGCAAGAGATCAGGAAAAATGGTAACCTAGGAAATCAACAAATTATTGCATTTCAATAGAAAAAGAACAGAACTACTGAATTTAGCAACAGCGACTGTCAGCAGGCTTCCTTTATTCCTAAAAGAACAGAATTCAGACTTTCATCCCAGCGGTGGAAAAAGCACAAGGCGACATTTAAAAGACAAATCTTCATGAGAAGTTCCGTTTGCTGAACACCAGTCAATGTTAACTCTGTTTAAGAGAAACAACATAATTTAAAGCTGGAGTGAACAGCTTGCTAAAAACAATGTAATCTTCTTTTGTTTGTCTTCTTGCAGAGCTGGCATCGTTCAGTGGCTGCAAAAATCAAAGGCTAGAGTGGAATCTCCTTCACAAACATACAGGGGGTGCGGATAATTCAGCTAAAAGGAACAGAGAGGAGTAAGAGGCACCTTTTGAAGCAGCTGTGTGGTCTTTGTTCTCGCTTGAATGAAGAATTCTGCTTTGATAATTTTTAATAGTGGTGAAATGCCTTAAAATCTAAGCGGCTTGGGCATTAGGATTTATTTCAAAGTGGCAAGCAAGCTCCATACTTAAAGAGTACATGGTAGCATTAGCAGGTCCTGCTGCTTAAGAGTGATAGCGTGTCCCCCCCCCCCCCCCCACCGTCTCAAACACAAATGCACACATAACACCACATACACACTGAAACACAAGGGTGAAACTCAAGTAGTAGTTGTACAAAAAGCTCTCATGCACCTTGATTAGCCAAACGAGCTGTTTACTTTCCCCCTCTTCCACTTAGCTTGAGTATTCGGTATCAGCTGAAACTTTAGCCTGTCCCCGTATTTTTTCCAAGTGCTAATGCAGCCATATTTATAGCCTAATGCCCAGGGGAAGCAGACGAGGCCTCTGGCAATGGTAAAACAGCAAATGTACATTTTCATAGGTTATTAGGCATTGATTTTCCTCCGGATTAAGAGGCCTCATAATGCTAAGCAGTAGAAATTGGAAATGTGTCCCGATACGCTGTTATCAGCTGGCTGGAGAAAGCTGGAGAGAGTCAACGCAATGCCCCAGACATATAGAAGGGTATATACATACACACACAGGCACTCATATACACTCTTTGCTGCAGTATATCTGCTGTTGTAGAGGCACACTTTCCCAAAAACTGAGGAAACAGCATGCGAGAGATCAGAGTGGAGACAGAGAGCAATATAAATATATATACATGTATGTATATCTAGAGAGGGAAAGAGGTGGGTGCTTCTTTAAAAAAAATCACATCTAATCAGCATATGAGCAGCCTCTCCAATTAGCTCTCCTTATTATTCCAATCTGTCAGATGGAAGGGAGCACAGCAGAGAGAAATCAAACATCCCCAGGCCAAGTACATTTAACATATCCTCTCAGGATGGCAGGCAGGCAGGCGGGCGGGCAGGCGGACTGGGAAATTAAACAGGAATATTTCCAGAGAGAAACACGCTGGCTGTGTTCTACACCTGCAGCTATCATACAAGCGTGATGGAAATTTGATGGAAACTGTTTGGTGTGTGCTTGTTTTATCTTCCCTCGCTAAATACTGAAAAATATCTACACGCTGGAAGACAGCCAAGAAAATAATGGAGTCTGAGAGGCTGCTTTTTTTTTTTTTTGTTTGTTTTTTCTATAACAGTCCACTCGGAGTGCACTTGGGTGGGATGACTTGCATTTGTCTCCTGCAAACTATCAAAAATGATAAGGATTGCACTTTACTTATAGCCACTGCTGAGGTCCACTTTTCACACTTTGCTCAGAGTGTTCTTTTACCTCAGAGGGGAAAAAAAAAAAAAAAGAAGCTTTGATTTAAGCCTTTTCAGCCATTAAAATGTGCAAGAAATGTTCTTTAAGGTCTTTCTGTAACTTGAAAGATTGCCATTCTCTGTTGCAATTTAGCTCTATCAGAAAAGTGTAAAATGGCTTGCAGGGGCTGCTACAGTACTAGTGGAGGATAATTGCAGCTTAGATGCAGGATAGGGAATTTTTACTGTAATTATGCAGCTCCCTCAAATCTGAGGATTTTCTGCTATTGAAAGCCCTTTAAAACACTTTGGAGTAATGTTTGGGTACGAAAAACTGATATCAAAATCACAGGCATTTATGACCTTGAGAATATACTTAAAGTTTTATAAAGTGGGACATAATGGGTGATAGTGAATGTCTTATTTGATAAGCACGGGAGAATAGCATTTACAGTGTATTTTACTCACACCGCCTTTATGCGGGTACAATAGAATATCTCATAGTGTATTTAAAGTGGGAACGGTCTGATGAGTGGAAAATAAGAAGATGCGTATATATATATCTTCTGGTTTCCCCAGAACACAGTATAGTTGAGGTGGAAAGCCACCCAGATCTGATCTCATCTCATGATTTATATTCTGTGATAGCAGATAACAACCCAAACAGTTGACACATTCATTATAAGACATGTTTTCAAATGAAATAGCCCACCTGCTCTTTTCCCTTGAAGATGAATGTTTTGTCACATTATGATGGATTATTTTATATGATGCGAGCAGAGGTGGTCTTTGTTTCAGGCCACTATAAAACACTGCAGGAAACTCTTCATCTGCTCTAGTGAGTAGAATCGTGACAACGACATAGTAGCTGTTTTATAGATTTGTCAATCTGACCCTGGCTATGCATGGTGACACATGCATCAAGTGTACCCCTCTTCCCCTTTAACTTGAATAGATTAGTGGAGAACTGTTGCTGTGACTGCTGGGTATTTCACAAGAGGTTGTGAAATTACTTTGTGTTTCTTAGTGCACAATAATATTGTGAGAAAAGAAAGTCTCTATTGTGACATTAACTAATTGGTCATCAGGTCAAGGTTTCAGTATTAGGTTACAGTGTTGCTATAGAATGAGGTTAAAACACCTTCACAGCATCATATCATTTGTTATATTATATAAATATTGTGTAGCTGTCTACTTAGAATATGTTATGTTACAAAGTGTACAAAATACTGGAATCATACAAATTACAGAATGAAGAAGCTTAAAGTTTGCCAAATGGAAGTTTTCATTTGGCTCCAGGAAGGGAAAAGGGTGTGTTTTGAGGCCTCCACTACCCTGTGTGTGTGTGTGTGTGTGTGTGTGTGTGTGTGTGTGTGTGTGTGTGTGTGAGCGTGTGGAGCTGTTTGACCCAGATCCGCATCTGTCTTTCAAGGTCAAACCGCGTCCGCCAGATTAGACAGTCAATAAGTCGTCAAACCGTGCTGGTCAGTTTTAGCCTGGAGGCTGAAAAATCACATTATTGTTAGAAATGTCTGCTCGCAGCAAATGGGACAAAAAGTGTGATTTGTTGTAAGACACTATAAATCAGTAAAGTCAACACTTTTCTAGTTTTTACATGTTTATATCTAGCAAAGTTCTGTCTCCCGCTCTGTCTTCCCCACCGCCTCGCAGTCTTTTAACAGGAGATTTATTTCACATGTGCCACGAATATATATTGTTTCCTAGTGTCGCAATATCAACCTTATTGAATAATAAATTACCTTCTCTGTGAAATGCCTTCAGGTTAATAGATATTCAATGAATAAATAACAGTCCAACTGAACACTGAGTTAGGGAACAGGATATGCAGCTTTTTAATGATTATTTTAGGCCAAATGAATGAATTCTTTTGTGTGCTCAAATTGCAGTTGAGTGCACTGGTTGCTTCAGATTTTAATTAATGCACCAGGGTCTTTAATATGGATGTCGGTTGAGCCATATTGTGCTGGCAGCAGTTAAAAGAGAATTAATTCTCCACTCTGACATTGTCTCTTTTAATTGAATAAATAAAGCTGTTTCTTGCTCAAATAGATTTTTTTCTAAGAGTAATTATTTGAGCCAACCTCGATAATAAAAGGTAAGTTTGATTAGCGTTCTTGCTTTAATAGCTTGAAGAGAATTGGATATGATAGAGCTGTGTTTCCACTGATATGCTGCATTTTCTTATCCGGAGTCACAATGAATCTGCGTTTTCTTTTGTTCCGTTCATAAGGAAGCAGAACAGATTAATGATCAACACGTATGTATTTTGTGTTAAAAGCCTCTCTTGTTTACCAGTATGTGTCTACTCCCCCTGTTCTTTCCTTTGTGGCTCTGTGTTTGTGTCTCTGTGTGGCCCACCTTCGAGTGAAAAAGCCTTTACCTGTTCTTTAATCGCAAGCCGTAGTCAGTCTCTACATTTACCGGAGTCCACAAGAGTACTACCATTGTTCCCCTCTGCCGTCATGTCCACACGACCACCCAAACACATCAAAAGCCCAGCGGATGACCGGTAACCACCACCTCCATTTCCTCTGCTTCCATCACCAGCCCCCCTGATGCTGCCATCAGTCTCTGAGGCAGGGAATAAGGAGACCGAACAGAGAGTAGATACAGTTCCACAGATTGAAATCATATTTCACGACTGGAAACTGTGTGAGGAAATGTTATGTCTGAGAAACAAGAGCAGCCCTCGCTTTACAAATGGTCAGGGGAAACACATTTTTTGTTGTTGCTGCCCAGTGTTATAGAAGCGCTGCGATAAGTCAGCTGTTTTAGCAACACTCGAGAGTCACATTCCATTTAGTCCATCGTTTGTGACAACATTTTCTCTCTAATGCATCAACATGGTGCCGTGAAATGTTGAATCCTACTGGAAGGCCGGAACGCGCTTCTCTATCTGCACATAGGTGTTTTGTGATCCCCTGTTTGTTCTGAAAGGATTCTATCTCTCTTCAAAAGTCTGCCCAGGTTTGCACTAAAAGTTCAGCAAGCCCTCATACAGTTGCTACCTTTTTAGCTGATTTGCAAAAAGACTCACTCGAGGGCTACAAAAATGATTCTGACTCAAGGTTTAGTTGAGTTTAGGCAACAAAAACTACTTAGGCATGGTTAAAGAATGAGTGCCTTCATGGTTAAAAAAAACTAAGATTCACTGTAAGTAGGAAATGGAACACAAATACAAACTATGATCTTCCCGGTCAAAGTCAGATGCTTTGTATGCCCAACCGTTAACCTCAGCATCCTTCAGAAGAGGTTTTATGGCCATGCAGCATCATTCTGTATCTGCCTTTGATACTTAAAGAATGCAGTCATTACATGCATGATTGCAAAAGGTAATTTTCAGGAATGCATGGGTCATGCATAGATAGTTTCAAGCCTTTGAGGAAACAACCAATACAATATTCAGGACAGTTTTGCTCAGATTATGTTGTTTCTGTACTCAGTGCATCAACACGCTTAGAAAGAATAAAACACCGAGCTAAATCAACAATTGTTTTGCTCCTTCAGTCCTGTCGTAGCTCGGGTTTGTGGGGATCCACTCTGAGCCTCCTACTAAAGAAAATAAATCCAGTGCCCCTGAGGAAACAGACAGACAACCCATTTCCTTTGCCCACAGGTCTGCCAGGCCATAGCTCAATGACATGGCAAGAAGGATAGAGAAATAGATTGCCCAACAACCTGAACACCTGATGAATGGCTACTCAAGTAAAACAACAGGGGACCCTACTCTCTCCTGCTGCCTCCCATGTTGTTTATCTTCTCCATCATCTTTACAACCTGGGAACATCCACCCCTTTTCACTGGGGTGGAGAGAATCTGACATCTGGTCTGTGTCCAGAAGACGGATGGGTCGGGCCTAAATGCTGATAGAAGGAATGGGTTGTTCCACTGATAATTCAGATTACAAGTAAAAGTAAACATCTAGAGGGAGCAGAAGTATCTCTAGTCAATCCTGGATTTTGGAAATCGTTGGATGTAGGAGGTGTTTTCCATGAATACAGTTTTTGCACTTTGGAAAAGGCTCAGACTGCTCTAGTTTCCATGAGGGCGGCACAGAACGTTTAAGCAAGGATGACTCTGTTATCCATTCTCAGTTTCAAATTTGCGGACTCCATTCGATCAGCAGAGGTTTGAATTACATTAAGTCATTAAGTTATCATGCCAGGTGTAAGAGAGCCAAGTTAGTCATCTTTCATCTTTTCCGTAAAGTGCTTGCTGGACTCCACTCAAAAAACTGAAGAAACAGTTTAGCAATCCCTCAAAATAACAGTCACATAAAATAAACTGCTCATAAAGCACTAAAAGTGACATAAACATATTAAAAAAGTCCCCAAGAGTAATAACTTCAACAAAAATATTTGTACATGAGATTCATCAGTCTTTCTTTCAGTGTCTTTTTAAAAGAGAGTCTACTTTGAATAGCAGCAAGTCAAACTGCCCTAAACAATTAAAGCTACAATTGCAAAAATAAGTTAACCACAGTACATGAAGAAAGGATTTACCTCTTTGCCGCTGACACAATGATGCATACCACAGGGGCAGTCACTGCTAACTGGAGCGTTTCTGGGAGGTCAGAGGTCACAGGGGGGTTCACAGTGCGGTCGCTCCACCATCCTCGCTGGTTTGCTCAGACAGTATTATTCAAACACTGTCAGAGGTGAAGCTCTGTTGCCATGGCTGATGAATGAGATAGCAGGTTTTACAAGTTAGACTATGAGTGTGTGTGTCAGTGCTCATGCGTGTGTGTGTGTGTGTGTGTGTGCGTTGCATCATCCTGCTATAAACAGATGAGGATCTATAGTGTGACAGCGTCCGGGCGTACGTCGACAGGTAGATCTGTAGAGTGTCACTCGCTTCTCTACGGCCTCCTACATCATAACACTGGGCTACTTAATGGGCAGGAGAGATTTTTTACTCAGTGACAAGAAACTAATGAGAGGAGTTTGCAGTTAGAGTTCTGAGCCAGTCACAAAGTCTCACTCTGACCCACTGATGAAATAAACTTAAATGTCTACTCCTACATATATATAGTCACAAGCACTAAGAAGCCAACTTAAAAGTTGTTTGAAACAAATGCAGCTGTAGAAACTTGCTTTACTAGCATTGTGTTCAAGTCAGCTTCAGTGATGAGTTTGTTTAGGTCTGCAGAATAAACTAAACTTTACAGTACATGTAGCCCCAGGGAAGTTGGTAAAACCTGTATTTGATGTTCTGGGAGAGCAAGTGTAAAAATGTCCAGCTGTGACAAAGCTAATCCTGACAATGCTTGTGCTGTTCCCTACCTGTTGAGCAGCATATAAAAGCATCATGGTGGAGTTGACAATCTGCTATATTTCAGAGGCAGTTGAGAGTTCTTTACTAGAAAGACCAAAGAACCGTCACTACAGGTGTGAATATTTCACTGCTTGCTCGCAGCTCCACATTTTATTCTATCTCAGACTAAACTAAAAGAGCAATGAACTTTACAATATGGGGGTAAAAAAATGAAATGCTTCTATAGCTGCTGCATGATTAACACTAGAGAAGGATTACAGCAATAACTGTACTGAGCTGCTCCCTCATCGGTGCGCTGTCTTGTTGTTATATGTGTCTTTTCTTGCTTTTAATTCTTAACGTCTTGCTTCATGTGACTGTGTTGACTTATTCACTTGAGTGGTTATACATGGAGACTCAAGCCCTCTTATGAGACAAACACACGCGTACACATATCCCCCTCGATCTTTTATTCCGGGGCTGTTTGGGGGGTCAGTGGGGTTCAAGAGAGTCAGACATGAGGCTCTTCATCACCTCCACTGTCCACTGAGGGTTTGTGAAGCTCCTACCATCTGGTATGGTCAGCCTTTGTACCCCTCCCTCGTTGTCTCCCTGCAGCCTGGTCTCCTGAAGGTTTCTGGAAACGAGCGCAACATCTTAAAATGCAAATAACATAAAGCTGAGTACAAAGGTATGTATGAAAAGTATGAGAAATGCCAACATAAAGGCTGCATGAAGCAGACAGAATTTAATAACCTTGCAAATTAAACTAGTTTAATTTGGCTGCAGGAAACTATTTTAAAACAAAATAGCAAAAGCTATCCACCTAAAACTATTTGCGGTTTTCTATCAAGAATAAGTGGTTTTAACATGTCAATGACCTTTGCATTTGATTCCCAACGTCAACATGATATGAAAAAATGAGTTAAATTGTCTATGTATGTTGTCTGGTTCAGCTGTCATGAAAATCAGCTTTTATCACCACTCTCATGGACATTAATTCAAGATGGCCACCGAAGGAATCCCATTACTTTCCCCTTGACAACTGTAAAACTTCTTAACAAGAAGCCATTAGGGTTCAAAAAAAAAAAAAAAAAACAGGCTACAAAAATGTCCATGACCCCTTTCTGCTGCTAGACAATTATTGCTTCTTATTAGGGTAAAACTCATATTTCTTATAAACTCCACACACCTGTTGGTGACACAGGCTTTCTGTAAAAAAAAAAAAAAAAAAAGCCCTTCAAACCCATGCAGATATTACTTAAATGATGTAACTTGGGTTATTTTCTTAGATAGTTTCTCCACACATAATAGACTGGTTTTATAAAATGACCTGAAAAATTGGTGGATGGGCCCTTTAAGTCTCTAGGCCTGCCTATTCTAACCTATTTTGACAGACGCAAAAGGAAATATGAAAGAAAGTTGTGACAGAACGGAACGTGTTTCTGAAGCCACTATAATCTACAAGCACCCAACAGCACGTTTTTGTTTTTAGCTTAACTTGCTGTCCGTGGTGTTCCACTCCTCTGGGGGGGGGGGGGGGGGACAGGTGAAAATGTCTTGTCATCTGTGACAGTTTCATGCCCGACATTTAAGATGTACTGTGGTGCTGACAAAGTTTGACATGCACAGTTTATCTGTGTGCGCTAGTTTGTGTCTGTTTGTGTGTATGAGCTGCATGTGTGTCCGAGTAACTCGATCAATTATTAATCGTTTCAGTAATGGGCCCGGAGCCTCTGGAATGGCTCCATGTGTCCCTGATTAATACAGCCACAGCACTCAATACAGTCCCCTCATCAACATACAGATACGAGGGTGAGAGAGAAAGAGGGAGAGAGAGAGAGACAGGCAGGGAAACGGAGAGGATCAGCTAAAAAAATGCAGTGAGACAGGGGGAAAGTTCACAAGAAACAAAATTGGCAAGAGCAAGTCACTGAGGAGCAGTTAGCAAGAGAGAAACAGGAAGACAAACAGAAAGAGAGACTTACAGAGAGACAGGGAGCAAGAGCGTGAAAAGGAATGAATTAACAACCGGCAGAGGTGATGGCTCCATCGGTGCCTCTCCAGGCGTGCTTTCGGAAATGGAGTGGGCTCGACTGTGTTGAGTCCTACTTAATAGTCTCCAGTGCTGTTCTGAAGGTCCTGATTAGCGCGCACCGTGGAGATTGACTCTGGGTAAAGTGTGCGCTGATGAATACAAATCTGCGATGTGGCCTCGGCCTCAGCGGGATTTGTTGAGTGAGTGAATCTGGCGGGCAGGTAATCAGGCTGTTGCAGGTTTATCAGCGGGCTCTCAGCTCACTGTGTGATGCATGCGGAGATGCTCAGACATTACGTTTCCTTCCAGGGGAAATGTGGTCAATCATTGCTGGTGCAATGTGCCTTCCACTTAGAAGGCACATGCGATCTGCAGCACAGCCACTCTTACGAATTTATCTCACATGTTTAATGCAGCGAACTTGTGCACGACACATGCACAGATACACACATGCTGCGACCCAAAGAGACTGGATGGATTTGCTAAACACTTCAGACGGAGTTGTTGGAAAGCGCAAGACTTTAAATGTACATCAGAGGCTGCCGCAGCGACTTAGCTTAAAGTACAAATGAAAGATCTCTCTTTGACCTGCGGGAATATCAACCTAAAGGAAGTTCCTCTCTCGTGCACACCATTTTTTTTTCTCTTGTTCTCTGTCACTGTCTGTCAGTCACTGTCTCTGTCATACTGTCACTCTCCGTCTCGGGCTTGTTGTCACTGTCTCCAGTACGGGGCCGAGGCTAATTCCTCAGTGTCAGCAGCTGTCTGTTGAAGTGGATGCACTCTCACAATAAAACAAAGAGACACATAAGGTAGCAGTTTCTGACCTTTTAGCCTAGTGACCCCGTAAAATGAGGCGATCCCTTCGTCCCTTCTCACTCAGGCATGCAGCCTGTGACAAGGGGAGTTGTGAGCAGTTACACTGAAGACTGACTTCCAACCTTCTCAAATGGTTTTATTTAAAGAGGCCTCATGAGCTTATAGTGTTTGACACAAAAAAGCTATGACACACAGTCTGTTCTCTTTTCCTCACCTGTTTGACCTCTAAAATATATCTTGCGACCACCAGGTTGACACTAACACTAAAAGGATGTTAGCCCTCATTATTACAGTTTAATATTGCTGGAAATTTTTGGAGGCAGTTTTAAGACTGCCTGACCAAACTTCTTAAGCTGTTGTCAAGGTTGGGCTGTTAACGTGTTTCACTACTCTGGGTAGTTTTTTTTCCAAAACAAAAAGAGGAGTAATTCACTGAATGGCACTGATTATAATCCAGCGCCCTCGCCCAGGGTTAACTTTTAGCCTTGCTTTCTTTCCTTCCTGCCTTCTAATCCTGCGCTTTAACTCCAGCCCAGTGTCTTTGCATAACTCACACAATGATGAAGTGACCAGCATTGAACGCTCTGGGTGTAATGAGTGAGTGTGTGCTGTCTATTAGAGCAGATTAGTTCATGTAGCCCCTGAGGCTCATCCAGCCTGGAGCTAATGTCCAGTATTTATCTCCTGAACATGACCACGGGCATACGGGGAGCCTTTTCGCCCGCACATCCCCTGTACTCAAACAACCCTCAGCATAATTTGTAGTGGGTTTCTCCAAACAAAGGGCTAAATACAAAAAGCACACACAACGTACTTGACAACATTCGAAGCTCAGCAAGAATGCTAAACCTCAAATTATTTTTTATTTAAAAGACCTACTTTTCAAGAAACTGTGTCTCTGCACCCATAATTAATGTGCTGTGCTTGTTTGGGCTTTAACCAACTTCCAAATTTTTTTTGTTGTTGTTTTTAATGCCATCTGTGGCATGGGTTGACACTTACAGGACTTTTGGAACAGCATTTAAGACATGAAACCCTACATTATTCATTTCCTGACAAAAAATTTGTATCACTTCCTCTAAAGAAACTGTGGTAAGGGAGTAATTGCCTTCAGAAACTGAATCCGCTATTCATTGAAGCCATCTCGAAATTATGATGAAAAAATGCCAATTTCCACTTGTATGCTGATTTAAGTGGCTAGCTAATACATGGCGTAATATCTCATCATATTGATACTCCAATAACTGCTGTAACACACTGCCCAATGTCCAATGATCGCCATCAAGGCTGAACATATGAAGCAGACCTGTATTTGGTTGTATTTTAATTGAGTAAGTCATAAATAAAGAATGCCCATTGTTTCAACTGACATCGCCTTAGGCAGGGCAACGGCCAGCAGTTACCATCACATGATGCAATCAGCTATGCCGGTCAATGCTATTGATCAGGTGAGGAATATGGGATTGATCCGGCATCCAGGGGGAACCAAGTGAAATGGCTGCTGAATGCAATGAAAGTTTTCCTGGTATAAACTCGTACAGTGACTACGATCTTTTCGTTGTTGACGCACTCCCATTTTAATAAAGCTCAATTACAAGTGAGTCGTCTTAACTAACTTGCCTGTGAGCCTGTGATTTGCTGCTGTGACTTCCAGTGATTCAATTGTCCAGGAAGTCGCACATAGGAATGTGTTTAGGTGATTTGTTTCTCATCATCTCACTACACAGCGCCGCTGACGCTCGGGTCGATCCGCCACGCAGAGTGATAGATGCTTTCATTCCTGAGATGTCAAGAGATATGGACGTGTGTGTATGTGTGTGTGTGTGTGATTGTGTTTTATGCATTAGCAGATAAAACATCCCTCCCGTCCCGTGTAACCTCTGCTGTAATGGTTCTGTAATGAATATCCATAAACCACAGGCAGGCATCTGGACAACACTCAGAGCCGCGCACGCACACACACACACACACACACACACACACACACACAGGTAAACTTGCACATTTACATGACTGCACTGACATACAGGTGGGCAAACACACACACAAAGCTACATCTGCAAATTTACAATCTACTATAAACACACTCATACACACCTCTATCCCCTTTCAATGACGAGGAAAACACAGTGGATTTAGACAACAAACACCGGATTTTGCAAAGAGGATAAACAAACCTTTGCTAATGTGTACTGTAGCACTTAAAGCTAGCTGTCACTCAAATCAGACAGCGGTTCATGACCAAGTCAACTCATCCAAAGGCATTACATGATGTTAAAACGTGTCAATAAGAAAATAATGGTTTAACAGAGACTTGATTATCCATGTCATAATGCATCTCTGTCATTGCATCCATGCATTTAAGGCAACTGATTCAGGGGAATCATGGAAGATGTAGGGGAACATGCCTTAATCCCACAATTACCTTTTATGATCACAGTTGCCGCTGTTAAACAAAATAGACTTGGGTTAATTGGGAAATTTTTGAATTCCTTTTCTCTACTGTGCAGTGTCTTTAGGCATGACAATCACCCCGGAGGGTCATGCCAGCACATTGGTAGCTCACTGCTATCAGTGCATGTGAATGGCTGAATGCTTTGCAATAAAATGTCAAATGTATTACAATCCATTTACCAGTAAAATCCTGTCGGAAAAGTTTACTTTTGGAGGCCAGGGCTGATAAGCAGGAAACTTACATAGCGGTGAGTCAACCAACTTGGAACTTTAAGCTAGAGGACAACAAAATAGGTTTAAAGGCGAAGTAAAAATCACATCTCTAGACATCCAGACGTCCTGCGGCAATTTGGAAAAGCGTATCAGCATAGTCTGAGTACAGAGCAATACAATCTCAACACATCTCAGAAAGAGCCTTCTCTCCTCACTCTGTCAATTTCAGTCTCACCTTGTTTTGATAGATAGAAGAAGCTCACAGATCCTGATTCACTCAGCAGGCTCCCTTAGTGTATAAAATAACTGGAGGCTTCGTGTTTTAGCTGCCACAGTGAGGCCAAATGGATGGCCAAGGCACTGGAGGCCATGGTTTATTTCCTTTGAGTGCTTTCGATTTGGTTTTATTTTATTGAGAGTGTACATGACGGAGTAGCTGAACGAAACATCAGCAAAAGACTAAAATATAGAGGAAAAAAAACAATACAAGGCGGTGTCGTGAAATGCAGAGCTTGGTATCAGCTTGATGCAAAATGTTTTTAGTAACACTCTCAAACAAACTAAAAACGGACATGATGAAACATAGCCTTCTCAAACTTGATCATCAAAGCCAGCTGTGGAAAAGAAAAAAAACACATTGATGCTGGTGTCTTTCTGTCTTTTCCTTTTTTGGTAACTCTTTTTGGAGACAGCATCCACAGTCAATGTAATTAGCCCGCGTCTGAGCACACTGACCCATTGTTCTCATGTTCCCAAATAACAAGCATGGAGGGGAAGTCATTGGGCAGTAAATGAGCCTGGGGTCGCCTGTCAAGTCATTAAGTAATCATTAACTAATCTCATTTAATCATGACCTCATCAGCCACCCCCCCCCCTTCCACTACCAAACCTCCACGCATCCACTAGAGCCAGCGTCGTGGAGAGATTGTTTTACTGACGTTACAGGCACAGATAACCACAGCTTGTGTTTGATGGGGGGAATATTAGATCTGTCTGTTTATTTTCTTTTACTATAGTATGACCAACAGTCAGTCCAAGATGACTGAACAGAAAGGACATAGGGAAACAGAAAGAGAAAAGAGAAATTGTATTATTTTCCTTTACTTGATTACTACTTTGAATCAATTCTCAAAAGGAAATTTGCAGGAACTTTATATTTTGGTTGTTGTTGATACAAAATGAAACCGCATCACCTCCACTTCCTCCTTCCTTCCTTCCTTCCTTCCTTCCCTCCTAATTCACTGTGGATGGATCATGTATCCTACTGCCAACATCATGGATACTGTCATCCTGTCTTAATCATTTTTGCTGTGTTGTAAGACATTTCAAATTATCAATTGATTTGAAACGCCTCCAGTTTATTACTGCAGAGCAATTAGCAACCTGATGGTTAGCATGACTGACTACCTCTCGTAGATATGTCTACATCACAGCCTTCTCAAAAAACTACAGTGAGTTTGTGAAATGGTCAGTTAGGCGGTTAATAGAATAGAAATAGAAATATTTATAGAAAAATGGTTAAAACACGCAAAATCTTGTTTGTTACCAACATGTCTTATGAAAGGGAAGATGCTAACCGAAATGGTAATGCTAATAATTCCTTTCCCAACAAGAACGTAACATGTCTTACACTTATTTGAAAATGAATCTGACAGTAGCTTGGCCATCTGTTAAACAAGCTTGTGTTACAACTAAGATCCACTGTGAGAGCAGGATAGTGGCTCTTCCTCTCTCTTGTCTGTCCCTCTTTGTTTCCACTTTTACAATCACATTGTTCTCCCCTCTCCCACTTTAGCTTTTCTTCCCCAAACGCCACTTTTGCTTTTGTCTTTGTGTTTCAGTTCTTCCCCTCTCTCCCTCTTGTGCTTTGCCTTTCTTTCTCCCTCTCTCTCCCTCCTTTCCCCTCATCTCATCTGCCTTTGTTAGCAGTCTGGACTGTGTCTGCAGCACCCACTTCTCTTTCTTTTTGCCTTATAAGGCTGCTTTTATACACTCACTATCTTGCTATCCGCACCCCCCCCCCACACACACACACACCTCGACCCCTCCCACTGTGTTTTCCGCTTTCAACCTGCCAGCAGAGGTAGAGGAGTTCTCATCTATCTTCGAGCCAGACTTTGACACGCCTGGATGTTAAATTAAAAACATATAGCCCAAAAGGAGCGAGTTGTATGCACCTAAAGTGTCCAAGACACAGCTTAGAAAATGAACATCATCCATCAAAAGCATCCTGCACCTCCGCAAAAGCTTGTAAAGGAGAGAGTGCAGTCTGACACGGGCCATCTCAATAGCCAATCGGATGGGGGTGTGGTGGGAGTGGAGGGGAAGGGGTGGGGGTGTTTTCTACTCAAAACATAGACTTGCAAGTGTACACACATGCATATGCATTCATGCACAAGACGAGAGGCACAAAAACAGTGAGCGGCATCTCACCGGTTTGATGTGTGATATTGAGGTTGTCTGAGTGGCAGGCCATGTCTCTGCCTTCCTCTGTACAGACAAACCATCTCAGAAGTGATGACACTCTCCGACTTCAATGCTGGCTGTGTGTGAAAGACAGCGTTTGCCTTTTGCCCATCCGTACATCAAAACAGGAGATGAACCCTGTTTACTGTTTTTGTGGTGATCATAACGGTGTTCAGACAATCAATCAATCAAACAACCAATCATGTTTTTATCTATATAGAGCCAGGTGATAGCCCAAGACGCTTTTCATATAAAGCAGGTTAAGACCGTACTTAAATGAACAGAGCTCTAATGTTTTTAGAATCACCACACGTGCGGGCGCTTGACGACGGCGGCGAGAAAAAAACTCCAATTTAACGGGTGGAACTGTCGAGCAGAGCCTCGCTCAGTGGTGGCTGGTCATCTGCCTCGAGTGGCGGGATTGAGAGAGAGTGAGTGAGAGACGGGGAGAGAGAGCGAAAGAGAGAGGTTGACACACATGCACTGCAAAGACGGCAATAACAACTAGTGACAAAAATAGGAATAATGAATAATGAATGATATTACTAATAATGGATAATGACTATTGATATTTGATATTTTGCAAGTGTGTCGTTTTGTCTAGTCTTGATCTAGGGTTGGACGATATGATGATATACACAATTAGATGATACAAATGTGTCATGCCTTTTATACCCAGCTGTCTATCGTCTCTCCGTGGGTTTTGAAAAAATCAACCAAAAGTTGTTTTTTTTTCCCTGCCCAGGGGCTTTTAGTGTTTTCCTAGTGTGTGTCTTTCATCTATAGTAACTCTTGCCTCTAAACCAGATCAATACTTGTTTATTATTAATGCCAAGAGGTAAATGTGCATATTGACAGTAAAGTGCAACGTGATTGTGCTTCTGGACAAACGTTTTTTTTTTTTTCAATTTGTTTTAATGTCCATAATTATTCAGCATAAAGTCCACATGTACTAGAAATAGAAAGATGACTCAGCAATGGCCTCAGTGATGTGGTGTGTGCCGCAACAACGCAGCAGCCACAAATGGGGTAGCTGTGGCTCAGTGGTAGAGCAGGTCGTCTGGTAATTGGTGGTAAGACTGGTGATTCGATTCCCAGCTCCTCCACTCTGTATGCCGGAACACTGAACTGAAGCTGTGCTGTGTGCATGGGTGAACGCAACTTGGGTTAAAAGACTAGAAAAATGCTATAGAAGTACAGTCCATTGACATGCAACACATCAGAGTACTCTGGACAACAGATAAGACTCCTGAGGCCGACGTGCTTACATTACAACAGCAGGCATTAGTTTGAGGTTTATTCGAAAAGGATTTGCACCCCTAAAATGTAATGGACCATAGCTGATCCATTATCCACACAATAAATAATCCGATCTGTGACTCAAAACCGTGATCCGTTGGACCACTAATCAATACAATGAGCTTTGTTAATAAAATCCTTAAAACTCCATTGATTAGCTGTTGATTAGATATTAGAGCACAGGTTTAGATGCCTGTAGAGCTCTCAGGGATTTGGTGTCTTGCTCAAGGGCACTTAACCAGGATAAATATTTAAAGGTCTCGATGCAAAGTCCTATGGTTGTCTCTATAACCACACAGTATATTTTATCTTTTAGTGTATGATCTGTGTCGGACTCAAATATCTGTCTGGGTCCTCTGAGACAGATCCATAAATTATGACCTATTTTTCATTCAGGTTAAGATAGTTCTGTCAGACTGGAAGATTAAAAAGAGTGCGCCGTTAGTTGTCAGATCTGACTGCCGGTAATCCTGGTGATCTGTTCATTCAGACACAACAGTGACAGTCTCTTTCTCTTTTCTGTGCGGCGCTAGCTGACTGCACTGCCGTCCGTCGCTATCGATTGGAAAGTCCTGGACTGCCAGATTGCTTTCAGCAGCCATCACCTCCTCCTGTCATAAAGCTAAAGCTGCACAGAGGGCACACTGTTTTAGTGGTCAGAAAAGGAGAAAGATGGCTGATGAAAGCAGTGCTGGAGTGTAGTGACTCTCAAACTGAGAGCGCAGAATCTGAATTGACGGGGAATGTGTTGATATTTTCATTGATGAGCTTTTTGGACTGGGTGAAAACGACATCTTTCTCTTTCTGTCTTTTCTCAGTTTCCTTGGTCAACTTAAGTGCTGACAGTGTCAACCGTATAAGTCCTCTTTCTGTCTCTTCTATTGGCTGTTTCCTCCTTTCGCTATCTCTTTCTCTATCTCTTCTCCACCCTCTCACACATACACACCTGAAAGGGCACCAGCAGGACTAATTATGGACCAACAATAACTCGCCCCCAGCTCCACTCTGCTCTCGACTGCGTAACAAATTCATTGGCACATCGCTGCCACTATTGTAAATCAATCTGACAGACTCGGAGGTGAGCTGCTGAATACAATTATGCACCATGTGCTTGTGCCGCAACTTGTACTCACACAGGAGTAAACAGGCTATCCAGTTGTTAGATGTCCACATCCATCTCCACAGTGGACTGTTTGATGTTCAGAGAGGGACTGCAGGTGGGGGACAGTAAAGGCAGAAGGGCTGGGAGATATTGGAGGCTGGGGAGCAGGTACCGGCGATTTGAGCTGGGAAACATTGGTAGGGGGTGGTGTCGACAGAATGGCTGGATATATTAGACAGAAGGAAATGGGTGCTAAGAGTATTGTCCAGATATAGTATGAGGGTGGCAGCTGGGGCGAGGTGGTGAGATGACACATTAGCTTTGAGACATTGAGGGCAAAGAGCTACAGAGCCTGACATCAAGATAGTGGTTTGCATCTGTCGCATTGAGGATAAAAGTGTCAGTACTAGTATCTGTTGAATAGCTTTAAATTTACAGTCAAGTATCGTTAGTCTCACTGGTGACAGCACTCACAGTTGGGGTAATAGCTGTAATGCAAGGACCCAACAGATGTGGGCAGTCAGGAATGACAAGGGGCTTCAAATTGTTTATTCTATCCTGTGAGTGTCATGGTGAAAGGCAACTGATGCAGCATCTGGGACATCTCCCAATCTTTAACTTGATCATGGCCGCAAACGCTTTAAACCACATTACGTGATATTGGCACATAAAGTGTTAAAATTACATGCCAGTACCATGGAAACCATTATATATGATATGATATGACCTCCACTGTCATGGAAACAATAATAAACACATGGTTAACATTGTGAAATGATCACGGTTTGGTTAAGATCATGGTTTGGGTTAAAGGAAGTATAGTTAGTAGGTTAGTTGTGTAAGTTAAGTAACGTTACTTACGTGATGCAAGTTAAATATTTTGTGTTAGTAAACTTAAATGACAACTTTTGGTTTCGCATTGGATAGGAAAAGCAGTCTCTAGGGTGAAAGTCCTGTGTGAAACCCAGGGGATTCTCCACTGACATAGTTTCTGTGGTGTTGTCAATTTTAACACATCATGTACCACTACTACCTAATGCGATGCTACGAGGTCATGGTCAATTCACATATTTCTGTAAGACAAGTCTAAAATCTCCCTGTAAGTGATAGAAAGTGTGATAGTGATAGAAATGTTATGCCTTCTTTTACCGTTAACCCTCTACATGTTTGGTGACATTGACAAATTGGATCAAGGGCCACTCTTTCATACATAACATGTTGAAGCGTAAAAGGTATTGTGTCGGTGGTGCAGCCAAACAAACAGTAGAGTTGTCCTCTGGCATCTTGGGAAGGACGACAAGCTATCGTTGGGTCAGGTTGGGGTTATATCCAAAATTACCTTTGTATTTATTGTGGTAGATAGAGAGGATAGAATATAGGCTTAAAAGGAAGTAGGTCACAATCCAGATAGAAATTCAGCAGCAATACGAAGATAACCCAGCAGTGATCCTTACTTACCCTGCCAGCCATGTCAAATCCTGTCTGCATGCAAGGACTGACAGAAGCTGGGAGAGATGATTGACAGCTACAAACAGATGCAACTTGTCAAAGTACTCTGGACAACAGATAAGGCCCCTGAGGACGACATGCTTAAATAACAGCCATTATTGCTTTTGGAACAAAGTTAGAATTTATTTATTTTTCAGTGGGTGTGGGGTTCGGTCGGGGGGTTGAGCGAAATCGTGTCTGCATCTTCTAGAAACAGAAAGATAACCAATGAATGAGCTCAGTGTTCCAAATTGTGATGTGTCTTCACTCTGATATACAATTTGACCCTGCTACAACAATACAACAGCCACATGCAACTTGTCAAAGTATTCTTGACAGCAGATAAGCCTCCTGAGGCCAACATGCTTATATTCAAGAAGGTTCACCACATTGGATTGCGCTACGTTGAATTGATTAATGATTAACCACTCACATTTCCTGTCACTGAATTACATGTTATCTTTGAGTGTGTCATCTGTGTCGGACATCTGCATTCTCCGAGACAGGTCCACAAACTCTCACCTATTTTCCATTCAGGTTAGGAAAGTTCTGTCAAATGGGAAGGTTAAAGGGACTGTGCTGACTGCCTGCTTATCTGTTAATTCAGACTGGACAGTGACAATATCTTTCTTTTCTCTCTCACCGCTGCCAGAGTGCCACACTCGATGACTGCACTGCCGTCCTTTAGTATCGATCTTAATTTTTTTTTTTTTACTGTGCTCCCTATGACTGAAGCAGCACAGGTGGACAGATAAGATACAGTTCCCGTGTGTTTGTTTCCAAAATTATACATCGGTACAAACGAGCGCTGGACTCCTCTGCAGACTGTGAGAATCGTGGATGCCACCACCACCAAGAAGCGGGTTATGCTCGCTTGTTATTTTTTCCCATCTTTCTCCTTCAAGATGGGGCAAAATGCTGTGCAGAGCTCATTTACTTCACACGGAAACTGCTCATTAAGACAAAGTTTAGTTCATTTGTTCCCTTTGCCTTTGTTTAGTTCTTTTTACTGAAACTGTTCAAACTTTGCAATCATTGACCTGAGTCCTTTAGTGTATGGTGTACTGATAGCATCTACTCAGTGAACGTTCTGTTGGCAACTAGAAAATTGTGACTCATAATTGAATGGATTTTTATTTTGAGGTATATACAACTTGGATTGACTTTCCCTGTATACCCACACAAGGTAGAATTTGTGAGAAATTAGATCTATAAATGAAAAGAAATCTCGTGTTTGCTGCAGGTGACTTGTGGTCACAGACTTGAAGTCAGAGGACCTGATGTAGGAGTTTAGATAATGTGCAGGGACCAGGCCTCGGACGGCTAGGGAACAGTGTGGGGGTGTACTGTGCTGTACTGGAATGTGTTTGTGGAGATTATTAAAGAGCCATATATTTCTGCTGTAGCCCCACAGGGCCTGCTCTTACTGGCTGATCTCTACACTGGCAGACGGGTAATGAAACAGGCCTCGCTGGAGATTCATCACTGTGAAGAGCCAAGGCAATTCTCCAGCTCTGTTCCTCTCACTATACTTTTCTTTTCCTTTCTCTCCTTTTTCTTTCTCGTTGTCTCAGCTTTGGTCTGTGCTACTATGTGCGACACGATACATGAACTCACATTTTGTCAAATTTCATCACGACTCTCTATTTGGCTCGTTGCTGTCAATGTTCTGCTCATGTATCACGTCAGGAGGACTTTAATGGCAGTTTGACGTCCCAGAGTATATCAGCATAGTCTCTGATGTCACGATCCATGCATGCCACAATGAACCACATGTGGCAGGTAAAAAGAGCCTTGAAAACCAATTGCTGATTATCCTGGTAACTCACTCCGTCGCAGGTTAGGTCAGTTGTTTGCCACCAGCAAAGATTATCCAGCTAGTCTGTTACATTGCAAGCAGGTCTGCTTTCTAGTGGATTAGCTTGCTAGTGGGAGAGTTCACTCACAGTTAAGCTAAAGCTTGTTTGATAAAGAGATTGTTAACTTATTGTGGGGCTGAGTGGTATGGACCAAAATCATTTCTCTATATATTCAGGCCGATTGGTGATACACATTCTGTTTATCTGTATTTTCTAGAATTAAGTTAAAGCTGTATGTCAAGACCACATGTGAGATGTTTCAAATGAAAACGGAAAAAAGAGAAGCTGCCGACAGTTCTCTCACACATAGAAATGGCCATCAATACTTGAAGTGTCTTCAAAATCTTTTTCATTTTAATAATTCTTTATCAGGAGTCAGACCACCTGTGGTTAATGGGGATGTGCGTAATTTAATGACTACACAGACACGCAGAGCGAGAGTGGGGGTGGGGTCGTGCAGTGAGTGTGAGAGAAGAGAGATGCAAACAGTGGCAAAGCTTTATGGGGGAAACAAATGCAACGTCAAACTATATCAATATAAATGGTAAATCTACCTCTGTCTCTTATCTCAAGACATTTTTTTTTTATAAAAGACAGGTCAAGATCAAACTTTTTATTTAAGAGAATTCAAAATTAATGATTCAAGAATGCGCACGTCAGCAGACACCAAGCGACATTGGCGAAAAAAAACTCCCCTTTCACAGGAAGACACTTCAGAAAGAACCAGGCTCAGAGGGGAGGCGGCTTTTTGTCTGTAACCGTGTTCGTTGTGGGTGGGAGAGAGAGGGAGGGATGGGGGACATGCAACATCAATATTAACTGTCACAACTATATTATTGATAATAGAAATATGATAATGAAACTAATAATCAAAAACATGAGTAATAATGAATAATATTAGGGATAATGACAAATCTTCTTCTGTTCGTTCACATTTTGTAAATTGATAAAAAATAAGCAATTTAATTTTATAAGCATTCTTACTTTACAGCATTTCTTCACACCCGCCTAAAACTTTTGCACATTAAATGTACCCTAAAAAGTTGATTTACAGCCCAGCCCTAGCTCATTAGCTAATTTCAGCGGTCCCTGCAATGCCTTCTGAAGTGTCAAAAGTAGGTGATGACATGTCTGTGAGATGGCTCTGGATATTTTGACCAAAAGAAGATTCCAAAAAGAACATGGGCATTTAGCATTTTAGCATTCACTTTTTAGTATTCAGCTTGAAAGCTGGGGCACATTCAGAGTAAGCGAATCAGATTTCCAGCTGAGAGAAGCTCAGCTGGGATTCAAGTCAGCCGGGGTACATCTGGCTCCAGAGGTGTTGAAGGTAACCACTCAACTATGAGAGGCACACAGCTAATGGCTTGTTGATATTACAAGGTAGGCCGGAGGGGTTCAATAGGGAATAAGTTTGTGGTAGAATCGAGGGGCAGCATGAAGCTGAGAGGCGGGAAACTTTTTTGCCTGCACACAGGATTTGCCAAAGGGTTGTATTTCTACTCCTCCATCAGTTCCAGCATTCACAATCCCAGGTCTGAGGACTAGCAATTTGGACCAAAAGTGACATTTCCTGCAAGAAAATAAGATTCATGTATGAAATTGGAAGAGCTGATGAGGTACAGAAAGCATGTTATGTATTCAGGTAAGCACTTCTGTCAAGACCTAGCTTGAAATGTTGGATGGAATGAGGTGAAGGGATTTGTTGGTGGAGGAAGAAGCTATAACACTGCTATGGGATGTGAGAGAAGCAGTTAATGGGAGACACAGAAGTAATTGTCTTTGGCAGATTTTTATTGGACTGTCTGCCAATAAAGCTCAATAAATTCAATGGAATTGGAGGGAAAACATTGGTAGAGGCGGCAAGAGGTGATGGAAAAGGAAGAGATATAGATGGAAGGCTGGAAAGGAAAGGGAAAGAGAGAAATAGACTGTTGCACTACAGGGATCAATTACTAGGAACTGTGAGTTATGGTATTTGCTGCACCAAGTGCCATGTGGCTTTATTGCATTGGGACAGTGTTTGGAGGAAGAGGGAGATTATTAACCACACAGAAAGAGTGAGAAAGTGAGGGAAATAAAGCAGACAGGGAATCAGAAAAGCATTGAAAGAAAGAAAGAGGTAGAGAGTTCAGAAGGAAAAGAAAGGGGGAGACAAAGAAAGATGAGTAAACCTTGAGTCTCTCTCTTCTCCGCAACCCTCCACTCTCCATTTCTGCTTGTCTTGCACTTTCAAGCGTGGAGCCCATTAAAGTGGATGACAGTGTAACTCACCACTGATAATCAACAGAGAGAGGGAGAGAGCAGATTCGCAGAGAGGAGACCCCAGGCCTCGTTTATTATGTTAGATTTTTCTATTGAATCTGACTGTGCTGTAATTTCTCAAAGTGGGAGGGAGGTGCAAGGAGAGTAATTTACACAATGCATAATCAAGACATGTGTAGACAAAGACAGAACAAATGTCGCCTGCAATTTATTAAAGTTCAAAGGGGATAAATATGTGTGTCATATTTTTAGATGTATGGTAGCATTTTCTTAGAGCACCAACTAATAAAATGCTCAAGTTCCCAGAATTCAGGTAGATTTTTTTCAAAATTCAACAAAACAACAAAATATTTAGTTTATAATTTTATAAGCGAAAAGATTTTGCTATTTTTTTATATTTGTCAAATATTCTTCTTTTGCCAGATTAAACTACTAAACATGATTAAATTGAATTATAACAATTATTCAGTTAATCATGTCATATTCTGCTCACCATAGTAAGCAGTGCTTGTGTGTCTTAAACTGCTCCATTTCATATCGTGTCTAGTAGCCCCTGGGTGTCAGCATGTTTGTTCTGTAATCCTCTAGAGCCATGTCACCAAGACGATTGTACTTATCGAAACAAAGGCTGTGAATTATAGCCAGTCATCCAGTGGCACAGCATGCGGCCACTGACTTTTTCCACTGCTGCAGAGCTGTGAGTAGTGGAAATAAACACACCTGTCATGTGCTCCCGCTTTCCCCTCACTGACCCTCGATTGGCTGGATGAAGTGCAGTAATGTTTTCTGTCGGACCCATGTAAAAACAACAGGGGCTAACCCCTGGGCAGTGGTATGACTTTACAATTAAAATAGCTACAACAAGGACAGTTACATACTGTAACAATAGCAAGGCTCGTGGCAAGGATAGTGGTGTGGTCACATCACTGACTGTGAAAACTTGTGAAAGTAGGTATTCAATACTGTCTTTAAAGACTGTGGGTATTTCATTGCAAGCATAGAAGTTGTGCTAAAGCACAGCCGAATTATTTCACATCAAAATTTTATTGCCATGCTTGTGGCTGTAGAATGGTGGTAGCTATTTATCTGTCAGGTTGGTGTTCACTGTTACTCCATCCATGTGACTTGTTGGTCTGAAGCAAGATATAAAAGCACAGGCCATAGTTGCCAAGGTACTTGGTTTAGATATTCATATTTCCCAGAGGTAAACCCCCAGTAACCACTATGCCATCATGATTTTTTCTTTAGTGCATACTATTGGTTCGTAACTTTATTTGACCAAGTTTATGGTACACATCGAAAATGATGGTTTGGATTTCCTACCTACCTAAGCAACAGTAGACTCAGATGTTGACTCTGAATATTGATACACATGGGAGTCAATGGGGTTTTCGAAGAGGCATCTAAAAGGCCACTGGAGGCCATTAAATGGCTCCACTTTATGCCAATGAAAAAAGAACGGACAGATGGCAGAGGGTAGGGAAGACACAGGAAGAAACAAGAGAGATGTAAGCCACAAGAGAGAAGTTAAGAGATGGATAATGATGATGGAGAAAGAGGAAGGGAGGTAATGACTGGAATACACCCAGAACCGCATGGATAAAGACATGAAAGAGGAGTGGAGAGAAAAACAGAAAAGCGGGACCATGCGAGAGGAAAGTCCGGAGAAGTCAGAGAAGGAGAGTGAAGAAAAGACGAAACAAGACGAGGAGAGGGACTCGAGGAGTGGTGTAGGGGGGTACAGAGGCCGGTGAGGTCAGGATTCGACCCTTTGGCGTCCCGTGATAATTGAAATTAGGAGGGTTTGGTGGGTGAGGGGGGGAAGGGGGACTGGAGGAAACAGGCGACATGATAATCAATTTGAGGCTGAATCGGAAACATGAGCCACTGGGGGGGCCTATTCCCCCTACCAGGCCTCCAGATGGCCCCGGCCCCAACCCTGTGTGGGCCCTGTCAGTGCACACAGTGTGTGTGGGAGTGTGTGTGTGTGTGGGAGTGTGTGTGTTTGAGAGACAATACCATCTGCCAAGGAGTGCAAGGGGAGTTCAGCAGATGTATTTGCTGACACTAGGGGCGCAGTAGGGTATAGACAATATACTGTGAGCGTGTGTGTGTGTGTGTGTGTGTGTGTGTAGGGACTCCCACTACGTTGTTGTTGGAGAAGATAAATAGCTAAAACAACACACATGCATACAGAGACTCAATGAGATGTGCAGATTTATGCAAGAAAGAAAACACCAAAACTTCACCCAACTTTTGCTTATGTTTCATGCCATGCTAGAGCCCAAAACACTCTGCACACACTCTCACACCACACACACTGACAGTTTGTGAAGATACTAATGTGTCCTTAGCGTCTGTCACACAAAGACTGGAAGACAACTAAGGGAATTTAGGAGAAGTTATCAATGATATTATCAAATATTATCAATGTAGAACCCATTTAATGTGAGAAGTCCGTCTCCAAAATGCCATGCAGTATATACAGTATATATATGTGTGTGTGTGTGTTTGTGTGTGTGTACTGATGTACCACTCATTGTCACTTTTTGATTTAGTAGATTGAGCTGTGAGTTTTTGCTAGGACGTGTTTAGGTGATGACATGATTTGCCACAAGTTGAAACTGCCAAATCATGTCAACAAACGACTAAACAGGAATTTTACAGTAATTTTATTGCAAAGGTTTCTTGATATAAAAAGAATGCAGAAACCAAGTGCTCAATCAGCTTCGCCTACATTAAATCATTGAGGTGCTCTTGAAGATAAAGAAAAGGTGGTCACAGAAAAGAAAATGCTCTTCAGGCAAAGTTGGGATAAAAATGTATATTAAAAGCCTTTATTTAGTCAGGCTGTTTAAAATGCTGACCGTCTTCAACCTCAAAGCGTCTTCAAAACTCTTCCTCCTTCCTCTTACCTTTACTCTTCTACCGCCAATTCAAGTTGCTTCTGTAATGTAGTCATTTTTAACGTAACACTCTTAAAAAAAAGAGGTAAAGATCGCAGAAGACTATATTGGTTGTAAATTGAGCTTCTGGATCACTCGGTATGATAACAGGTATGATAACAGGTTCATCCTATACTTCGTGACCCAAGTGGTCTTGCGCCTGCCAGCATAATACATGGATCCACTATTGATCAAGTCCTCTCAAATGAGGCGAATGATACTACGAGAGTCAAACGTAAACACAAAGAAACTCAAACATCACCCAGCCGCCCAGGGGACGACTGCGGGGTTAACAGATGTGAGTCAGTCAGTCGATCAGAAGCAGCTGAGAGAACAAAAAATAGAAGTATTAAGTTTATGTTTCTGCACACTGATCCAGAGAGAGGAGACAGATGAAGGAAAGGAGGAAGGAGGAAACTGAAGGCGGACACGAGGTCTGGAAGGCAGAAGAGATGCAGCAGGGGTGGAGGCGTCTGAGAGGATTTTGAAATGATGGAGGAATGAGAAAAGTTTTGGACGGATGCTCAGCTGCCAGCAGGTAGAGGGAAACGGACTGGTATAAGGGTCCATACATGGTGTATGGTTTTCATCATTTTAAAATTAAACCCAGTAAAAATAAAAGCCAGAATTCAGTATTTCTTCGATTGTCTATTAAGCATGCGCGTACATATTATTGAGGTGTGATGCTAAAATGCTGAACGACAATTCAGATATAATGTATCCAAACTGAGAAGAGCATTTGCTGAAAATAAGATGATCAAATCATCATTATCTTTTTCAGCCCAACGATGCAGCGTATATTTAAAAGGAACTGCTGTTCTGCCGAAAACATTTTCACATTCTCCAACGAATATGAAAGAATAAAATACCACCAGTTTATGTTTGAATGTTCACAGTTCTGTGTTAGATGTGTAAAATATGATTATCTAGCCTACGAAATAATAATTGCAGCATGATTTTATGTAAATATCATCCATTCAAAAACAATAAACAAAATATTTGTACTTGCACTCAATACCTTATTTAGTTTTTTGCAAATACATCACACAATCAGAGTGACATTGCATTTGATTTAGCATGGAGTGAGCTCTTTCCTGTTGAATGCACACTACCAGTTTGCTCATGAAGAGTAGTGGCAAGTGAGCCTTTAAACTGACTAAGGCAGAAGAGGCGGAGAGGAGGTGGGGGAGTAAGAAGGAAAAGGTGAAAGTAAGGTGAGTAAGGTGAAATGAACTGAGGACAACAAAGGGGAGTAACAGAATGAAATGGCAATGAGCGAGCCAGCAGTGGCAGCTGGAGGTTTGGCAAAGTGTTTTCTTTAGGAACAAACGCATCCTCCCTGTCACCAATTAATACATCACCAGACCGAGTCATACCCCCTATCATGTATCTGTGTCCCTTTTAATCTCTCCCCCCCCTCTTCTCTCTCCTCACTCCCCTTGATGTGTTGAATTTTATTAGCACCGTTTGCCATCACAACACAGCACACGCCCCGTCAGCCGGTCGGTTTGTTGACTTGCTCACAGCACTCCTGCCGTTCGCCCCTGCTGCCTACTCCCACATTGCTTCTGTATGTTTGTCACGCCAGCCTTCCCCTGTTTTAATTGGTGCTCGTTAGGGAAGAAAATGCTGTTTTTGCTCCATTTTCACGCAAAAAAAAAAAAGCAGAAGGGGGAAGAAGTCAATGAAAATGTTAATTGATAGCGGATCGAGGACAACACTGGCAATTAGTGCAGGCTGACAGATGAGCAAGGCGCTGCACTGCAGACTTTGATCACTGCAGAAACTCACATACACACACATACTGTATACACACATGGATACATATGCCCAGTTAGCCAGCAGTGCCATGTAGATGGGGGCCATTGTTTGATTCAGGCCGAGCAGGGAGTGAGACTATAAACTGGGTTTTGTGTTCTTAGTTAGCATAAACACACACGCGCACATACTGGTGCAAAGATACAGAATAGACGTTAAAACAAACAGTCATATCAGCCAACACACAGATACAGACAGAAAAATGTGCTGGGGTTATCTGCTGGTTTTGAGAAAACATCATTTTGCTGCTGTCTATCTGCGTCTTCTACTCTCTCTCCCTATATTTCTGTCGACTGTGTTGCAGGAAGTGAAGTCGCTTTCGTTTTGTAACGATATGATCAGCAGATGTATTTTCACTGTGCGTGCTGTGTTGAACCTGTACAGTGCTGTATTTCTGAGGCTGATACAGAGATTGATATTTGAGAGTAAAAATCATCCGATGCTGATACATAACGAAGTATCTGTATCAGGAGGTGGCACCAAGGCTGGGTTATCATTTTGGCAAAGCAGGCAATTGCCCAGGGACCTCAGGGGCCCTAAAAAGCTCCAGGTTCTTTGTCAACAATTGGCTGTATTTGATTGAAGTAAACCATGTCTGTGAAAACTGAGCAAACTCCATCTGTTGAGGAAAAACCCAGTAAGTGAACGAGGCGATTACATTTTTTTGTCAAACTGCTCTTTCCATTGTCTAGAAAGAATCTTCAAGCTCTGTGAGTGTCTTTTGTTGTGGATCCTCATGAACTAGTGATTTCCCTTTCAAGAAACATGGCAGGATCAATTTTGCTATTGTTTAATGAACTGCTGCCAGTAAATGAAAACTCACATAGCTGCCTTTCTGTTTTGACTCATATTGAATATTCTTTTTATCATTATAAAAATCTCATTATTCTTTCACACTTTTATTGACTGACATTTGTTTATGATAAAACATGGAATAAGAATCATTAACATCATAATGTTGCTGACATCTGCTCAATTCTCACTCACACTTGCTCTCTTTCCTCTTCTATTCTGATCCCCCTTTCCCACCTCCTCCCCTCTGCTCTCTTCATCCTTAGGTGAGCCTGCTGTGGCCAGAGAAAATAACTGTCTGAACGCTGCCAAGGCCTGCAACCTGAATGACACGTGTAAGAAGTACCGCTCAGCCTACATCAGCCCCTGCACCAGCCGCGTCTCCACCGCTGAAGTCTGCAACAAGAGGAAGTGCCACAAGGCCCTGCGGCAGTTCTTTGACAAGGCAAGGCACTTCTGACACAAGCTTATCAAAAAAAAGAAGAAAAAAAAAAAAACCCCACTAAAAAGCACACATACTGGAGGTTATCCAAACGAATGATATCTGATGAAAGCTGAATGTCCACCACAAAGGACCTGCTTCAAAAGGAAGAATGATTTTTGAAGTGGATAAGTTAGAGGAATTGTCAGAATCACAATAAATAATCATGTGGGCCTTTTTTGTTCATCGCCGAGCTTTGACATTGATTCAGTCATCAAACAAAAAAAGATGCTTTTGCTGTCTGTGCCATATTGTAAAAACTGATGTGAATCATTGTAATAACAACCCAGCTCCAACGATGTCCCTGTGGAATAACTTAACTGGGGTCGCTCCAAATACGCAACCATATGAATAAACAGAGAGCTACAAAGAATGCGTGACATCGTTAATCTTATTGTGATGTATAATTTTTGTGTACTGTTTTCACAACAGAGAACTCTGTGTGAACAGCTTTGAGTTTTCTTTGTGCTGTAGATAAAACTATGGTGACATTCTTCTATTGTAGCTGGACTGTGTTGTCACAGCCCTATTTGTTTCACTCAACACTGACATCAGAATGTTTTGGTGTTGGTATTCTATTGAAGCAATGTTAAATAGGCATTTTTGCACAACAATGTATAATGCATGCCTTTACCTTTGTGTTTGGTGTTTCTTTTACTTGATTATCAATCCTCACTTCAATTGAACTTGGAAAATCCTCCAACAGGAAGTGATACGTTTGACATTTCCAACAGTGGACTCAAGTAGTTAGCATGATCAGTAATAGCTACTGCATGTGAACAACACGACGTTAGACCTTTTAAATAAAACAAATCCAAAGACGTGTGTCTGAAAGGTTGGACAGTGCACAAAAAGTGAGACCAAAGTCTTACAGGTCTTGCAGACAACTTCACTCTCATGTTGTGTTGTGACTCTTGTGCCATGCAGGTTCCTCCTAAGCACAGCTATGGCATGCTGTTCTGCTCATGCCCGATAAGTGACCAGACAGCATGCTCTGAACGCAGGCGTCAGACCATCGTCCCCGTCTGCTCGTACGAGGAAAAACAGAAACCAAACTGTCTCGAACTGCAGGCCTCCTGCAAGACCAACTACATATGCAGGTAGGAACCAACATGCCTTAAGAAGCCTTTTCAAGTTTTTCTGCCATTATTATACCGCCAACAGTAAAGAGATGACTGGAAATTAGGGTACAGAGAGATACAGTACAATATGTTTCAAACATGTCAAAACACCATCACCACATCAGGATACTCCACTGTCTCGTTTCCCAGTGTTAGTGCCTTAGGCTGCTCCCTAATAATAGACAAACAGTTGGGTGATGAGAAGAGTCTCAGTCAGACAAGTTTAATTGGTCAGTTAGTTGCAAAAAAAAAACAAGCAACCTCAAACTCTTTTTTGTTGATTTTTCTTCAGGACTGGAGCAAAAGTGTCAGGGTTCCTCTTATGAGGAAGCAGCCAAATCAGTAATCAGCCAAAATCCAAAAAAGAACTGATTAGAAGAACAGATTTTTTGACTAGGGAAATCTTTGGTTGTGGGGCATTCATTGCTGATGCACATCTACGCACAAGAGAAGTATCAATTTTATCACATTAATTCTCAGAACTGGTGCATCGTGGCTACTGCACTCTCCACTGTGTGCTATGGATGATGTGGCTGGTGCAGGCAATGTTCAGACCAACATGAGCACTGCATCAAAATGTTCAGCTTTTGCTACAGCGTAGTGCTTTATCTGGCAACACTGGCCAATAAATATCATGCAAGCATATATTATTCACAGAGTATTTTGTGGTATTTATCAGTTAAACAGCATTGCACACTGCTTTGTGAGGATATATCACACCTTCTTTATGAATATGAGTCGTTACCATCAGGATGGAGGTTCAGGATACCACCTTTGAGAGATTCTTCATGCCTTCCAGTTAAACAAATACTTGTGATATGAAGTGTTTGTTGTGTGTATTTTGTTGCACGTAACTCCTGATTGCTGCTAATGTTGTTGTGGCGCTACCGACAAAGATAATTTCTGAAAGGATAATAAAATGAAGCTACGGTGTAAAAATCTGTCTCAAAGAATCGCTCACACACACAAGCACACACGTCTTTCAGATTAAAACGCATGTATAGTCGAATGAAGAATACCAGAGCACAGAACACAACTTCGCACATTGTGATTAACAAGCAGAAATAACAAACAGGCCCCTTGGACACCTCTTTACATTGTGTGGACGCTCTAGTCAACAACACCAGCAGGAATAAATTGTCTGCTTTCAAGCCTCAAATCTCAGATTCACACGCACACACAAGAAAAAGAGTCATTCTGAGTCAGAAAAGAGTAATGCAATGATGGATATTTGGCATCATCCTCACCCTCATTGGAGTGTGTGTGTGTGTGTGTGTGTGTTTGTGTGTGTGTGTAATGCAGTCTCTAGAGCCTACAGCCAGCAGTCATGTGGCTCTCTGGGATTAAATGGAAGCATTAGGCATCATAAATGAGCTCCATTTGGACTGTGGCCTCAGGTCTCCCTCCCTCCCTCCCTCCCTCCCCACCGTCTCTCTCTACATAACAGCAAGCAGCATGACAACAGTAAATTCATACTATAAGTTTCTGTCCTTTCTTTCATCTCCGTCTTTTTTCTTTCCACGGCCCTGTCTATCCGTCAGACATACGCTCAGCGCTGAACAACAGGTCTCACTGCGCAGCAGGCTCCTCCCAGACCATTTGTCAGTTAGCACAGATAGATTAAAGCCATGCATTTCTACAAGCTCCCTCACCATATGTCAGGTGTAGTATACTGCCGCCATTGACAACTCTCACTGCGCACTGCTCTGCTCTGCACCAGACTGGTGTGATTACATAGATCACATCGTGAGTGCATATACACTCCCCTCCAAAAGTATTGGAACAGTGAGGCCAGTTCCTTTATTTTTGCTGTAGACTGAAAACATTTGGGTTTGACATCAAAAGATGAATATGAGACAAGAGATCAACATTTCAGCTTTTATTTCCAGGTATTTACATCTGGATCTGATACACAACTTAGAAGATAACATTATTTGTAACGGAACACCACATTTTTAGGCGAGCAAAAGTATTGGAACAGATAGACTTCAAATACATTAACGTGAAAAGACATAATATTTAGTTGCAAATCCTTTGCTTGCAATAACTGCATCAAGCCTGTGACCCATTGACATCACCAAACTTTTGCATTCTGCTTTTGTGATGCTTTTCCAGGCTTTCACCGCAGCCTCTTTCAGTTGTGGTTTGTTTTGGGGGGTTTCTCCCTTCAGTCTGCTCTCTAGCAGGTAAAATGCATGCTCTATAGGGTTGAAGTCTGGAGATTGACTTGGCCAGTCTAAAACCTCACACTTCTTGCCCCTGATGAACTCCTTTGTTGTTTTGGCAGTGTGTTTTGAATCATTATCTTGCTGCACCATGAAGGATTTCCCAATCAGTTTGGTTGCATCTTTCTTTAAATTGGCAGACAAAATGTTTCTGTAGACTTCTGAGTTCATTTTGCTGCTGCCATCATGTGTTACATCATCAATGAAGATGAATGAGCCCATCCCAGAAGAAGCCATGCAAGCCCAAGCCATGACATTACCTCCACTGTGTTTCACAGATGAGCTTGTATGTTTGGGATCATGAGCAGATCCTCTCTTTCTCCAAACTTGAGCCTTTCCATCACTTTGGTAAAGGTTCATCTTTGTCTCATCAGTCCATAAAACTTTGTCCCAGAATTTTTAGGCTTGTCTCTGGACTTTTTGGCAAATTCCAGCCTGGCCTTCCTATTCTTCTTCTTGCTAATGAGTGGTTTGCATCTTCTGGTGTGGCCTCTGTACTTTTGTTCATGAAGTCTTCTGCGAACAGTAGACTGTGACACCTTCTCTCCTGCTCTCTGGAGGTTGATGCTGATGTCAACAGTTGTTTTAGGGTCTTTCTTTACAGCTCTCACAATGTTTCTGTCATCAGCTGCTGCTGTTTTCCTTGGTCCACCCGTTCGACGTCTGTTACTTAGTACACCAGTGGTTTCTTTCTTCTTCAGGACATTCCAAATGGTTGTACTGGCTATCTTCTCTCAGCTTCACAATTGCTTGTTTTTCACGCATGGACAGCTCTCTGGTTTTCTTGTTGGTTACGACTCTAACTATAAATGCAGTCTGCACAAGCAAAACCCAAATCTGAAACTGAACTGATTTGAATAATCAGTGTAACAGGACACACCAGGGCAACAAAACACACCTGTCAGTCACATGTTCCAATACTTTTGCTCACATGAAAAATGGGTGGGTTCAAACAAAAGGTGCTAACTTCTAAGTTGTGTATCAGATCCAGATGTAAATACCTGGAAATAAAAGCTGAAATGTTGATCTCCTGTTCCAATACTTTTGGAGGGGAGTGTATTTGAGTGTACGTGTGTGTGTGTTTTAGTGCATGCTTGGAACTTTTTCCTGGTAGCAGGCTGTAAATGTCTCATTCAGATTAACACAGAAATCTACTCCTCTTCAGAAACATCTCTAAGTTGTACTGGTGTCCTCCTGATTTAACACAAGGAAAAGGCATTTTTATATTGTTATTCTTTTATTATTTGATGATGATCACACTGGCTGTAAATGAACTAATAATACATTTTAGAATGTATCATTCAACATAATTAGTTTAACTTAATCTTACGGTTATACGGGATATAATTATACGGGGCATTTCTCTGCCAAATACATGATTTAGATAATAAAGAACTGAACTAGGACTTTATTTACAACTTGTGATCGCCTGAACTTTTATGTTCCTTCCCTGTTGGAAAAAGTGACATTAAAAGATTTTGCTTTGTGTCAAAGTGCAAGTATATCGCACTCAATCTAACTTCAAATGGTGAATTCCTTGGGAATCCAAACTCCATTTCAATTTCACATGCCATTGCACCTGTGGCAAAAGTGTAAACAAACATTTATGAAGGTAGTAAATGAAACAGAACAGACTTGGCGGAGAATTGCCTTTAGCCTCATTCATTCCAGGATATAAACCAGCCGCAGCATACGTAAGAGGGTCATCTTACTCCACTGAAGGCAGCCATTAAGAGGGCTAATTGCATTGAGAGAAATGACTTCCAGCATTCAGTCATTTGGACCGGGCATTTTGCGGCGCATTCCAGTCACATTGGCCATCTGAATTTCTCATATAAAATCTAGTGGAGCTTTAATCATGTTTGGCTCTGAAATATTTTTTGGATCCGTGTGTGTTGCAGGTCACGACTGGCTGACTTCTTTGTCAACTGCCAGCCGGAGCCCCGCTCGCTGTCAGGCTGTCTGAAGGAGAACTACGCAGATTGCCTCCTCGCATACTCAGGCCTGATTGGTGAGTTCACATGTTCACTTGAGTTTTATTGGTCAACCTCGTCTTGGCCTTTACTCCCATTCTCAGTGGATTGTTGTTAATATACCTTTAATGGTGTCTTTAAAGGATAGTTTAGTTGTTGTTTTTTTTTACACATCCTGAGTCTTGCATTTGTTGTTTTGTTTCTTGTGCTAATATTAAGACTAGACTAATCAAAGTTGTTGCAGAACTCTGGCAACACAAGTTTGATGGGGCAAGCCACACGAGCAATCAGATGGTCACTTTCTAAGCACATTAACTGTTTAGCAAGATCATCTAGATCTCTTTATTGGAGGTTAAACAAAAAGTGAGCAATAATTGAGATTCAGTTGCTGCTGTGACTGCCACATTGCTAACTTGAGGGGAGCCAGAGGGCAGATCAAACCAGGTCTACACTAAAGTTGTAGTCAGCAAAGTAATTGCTGAGATTTGGATTCGCCGCAACATCACTACATATCGGACTGCAAACATGAGCAGTCAGATGATCAGACAAGTTGTAAACAAGAGTTTATTCCGATTATTTAAAGTACTTTATTTGGCGGTGAAACAGAAATTGAGAGCTCTTTAAAATGATGGCATTCTTGCCACCAAGACCACCTCTGATCCGCCCTAAAGCATACCCTGCTTTATTGTCTTATTAACTCCTAAATAAATAAATATCCTAAATGAACATCATGCTGTATTGAAGAAGCCTTGAAACTAGCGGCTGAAACCATGAACTCATTAGGAAAGTATTTACTGGGGTAATAAATCAAGTGAGAAGTAATATGGAGCCACTGGAGTCGCCCCCTGTTGGCCATTAGAAAGAATGCAGGTTTGAGGCAGTTCTGCATTGGCTTCTCTTTTCAGACCCCGAAGCTACGTCCACTTCTTTAATACAGTCTGTGGACATAACTTCAGCATTTCCCTTTGTTTTCTCTTTCAAATAAGATTGCTGACCTCATGGTTTGTTTCCAACCTGATCATTTCTGATCTGATCATATCAGGTCACATGTTTCTTAAACTGCAATGTGCAAAATCACAACTAAACAGAAACGTGGTAGAAAAGTTGTACTTTCTTTTAATCTAATCCTAACTCTGTGTCCTCACAACCCGCCGCGTCCTCACTACAACAGTGAGCCGTCAAGAGTTGGTCCTTGCAAGTCAGTTAACCAGACCACACATACATACACACGCTGTCCACACAGTGCCAATTCATTCTGCCTACTGCAAAACAAAAAGGCCTGTTTTGGAGTCCAGCCAGCACAAGGGAACAATCCATTGGGGGAGTGAGAAATCACTGACTGAAGCTATTTACTTTCCCTCGCAGAGAGAGAGCCTATTCTTCACTCCAGCTTCTCTGCATTCTGCTTCCTGTAGAAAGTCCACCACACTGCGTTACTCCTCTTCATGGGGAGGAGAGAAAGAGAGATAAATGTAACAATGATTTAACTCTGTTATTACGGAATTTATAATTTAGAATATTACAAGGATGATAACTGAGTCTGAAAGGGTTTAAATATTCTTTTTTTCTCTAGACTCTCTACAGCATATTGGGGATCTCGACAATAACAATTCATAGGGGATCCTTATTATGGATCAAACATCTCACTTAAACACAGATAGATGAATGCATGAATGAAAAATCATTCCATCCATCTGCTGCAGGCACCGTGATGACTCCCAACTACCTGCGCTCACCCAAAATCAGCGTCTCTCCCTACTGCGACTGCAGCAACAGTGGCAACAACAAGGACGAGTGTGACAAGTTCACAGAGTTTTTCACAGAGAACACCTGCCTCCGTAAGTTATTCCTCTGCCCAGCTGCCGTCTGACCAGCTGTGCTACTTTTTTTATTCGGACCACTTCTGTTGTACTTTAGTCTTATCTGTTTTGCTGTGCCTCTGCCATCTATTCTCAACCACTCTGCTCTGCTGGATTCTTTCCTGTTTTGCTCACTTATCCTCTCTTTTCTTCTCTTGTCTACCTTCTCTGGGTCTCTCCTTCTAACCAAATATATCCCATTGCCATGCTTGCATTGTTGTCCCTCTGCATTATAAAGAAACCAGTCATATTGCACCACAGTGCCTGTGTGTGTGTGTGTGTGTGTGTGTGTGTGTGTGTGTGTGTGTGTGCGGGCGCCTAAAGCTGTAGCAGAACTCCTGCTCCAGATCTTTGACAGAAAGCGGCTTTCTCATCCAGCTCTCTCACACAACGACTTTAATTAACAACCCTCCCTTCCCAAATACACACAAACACACACAAACACACCTATTACCAGCCAAGATTAATAAGTTGCAGGATATTCGTAATATGCTGTGGAGATAAGAGCCAGATTCATTGTGTTTCTCTGTAATCAGGGCTAATTCTGATCTTTTATTTTTGATAGCACACTCCACAACACACTTAAAATGTAATGTGACTCCTTGCTGACGCCTGTACAGAGGTCAGACCACAGGGTCATAGAGAGAGTATTTTACTCTACATCACCTACGTTTGAATCTGGTTAAAAGATGGTTGATGACATGTAGTTTACTATTTGACTGGATGGAAACTTACACTTAGACTTAGACTTTTCTTTATTTGATCCCCCATAGGGGGGAATTCTCATGTTACAGCAGCAACAATAGAACAGGGAGAGTGAAAAGAAGCAAATAGTAAAAGAAAAAAATAGCAATAGCAATAGCAAATTAAATATAAATATAAATATATGGCTGTGATGAAAATAAATATTTACACTATGGGATATTTACACTTTGGTTCAGCAGATTAAGTACAAGATCTTTGGACCTTTAGTACAATGAAATCCTTTAAAACCCGTGTTCATCCAAAAGGATTTGCTCGTGAAACAAAAGTGATCCAAACATGGATTCTGATATTGATGATAGGGATGGAAAGGGACAAATACATTGTGAATAAGTAGTTAATTAACCATGAATACATCCATCGTCTCAGGCTAAATTACAAAGAGTGGTGGTTAGGGTTGGGTCTCAATGGGCAGTTCCATTTTCTCATGTCAGGTTGATGGAATAGCTGGATTTACTCAGGACTGAGGGAACCAGATCTCTTATAGAATCTTTAATCTCTTTGTGCTCTCTTTATTTGCAAAAACAAATGCACAAACTCTACAGACAGTCAGGTTCTGCAGTTCAGACCAACAGAGTAGTGAGTCTTCTCTCAAGAAACAATCCAGCTAATTGCATCTTCAGACTCTCCCAATCTAACTTTAACTTTTATCTTTAACTTTAGTTACTTACAATGTTGAAAGTTGAACCTAAATAGATTCAATAAGGGATTTGAAAACATTTGGATTATAAAAGGTGATTGAATTCAGTCTTTATAAAATGATTGAGCCCCAGTACTAGTGCAAGTATAACATACCTTAAATTTGCTCTAGTTTCTTAAATGAAATGCTGACAGACAGAGACACCACCTCATCACACATATAAATGGCAACTTAAGAGTGAAAGCTTATCTGTATCCTTACAGCTACATTCAAGTTGATGGTTTGCTTTATTGACCAAGTATGTATACACAGTCAAGGAATTTGGTAAATGCACTGCATTTATACAACACTTTTACCCAGAGTGCTTTACTATTTTTGCTTCTCATTCTTCCATCGGCACACACACACACGCACACACACACACACACACACACAGCGATGGCAGCAGGCAACCACACAAGGTGCTGGCCAGCCCTCAGGAGTAAGTCTGGGTTAAGTGTCTTATCGTTGTCCTGTCTTCCTCAAGGACATTTCGACACGCGAGATGAGAGGAGATGGAGATCGAACGGCCAATTTACCAGCATCACATCAAATGTTTGTGTAGAGTAGCATACATTAACCACTTTCTGTTCATTTACATATTTTCCACTGCCAAGGCACCCAGTTGCCTAATTAATGAATCAATTAGGTATTCAATTGGTTAAGCAATCAAACGCCAGACATCTGCGTCACTTAATCAATCGGTCAATGTGTCCCTAAGTAGATGTTTTGCGCAAGAGAAAGTTTGTGCATTGAAAATAATGATCCATAGTCACAGTAACGGGGGTGAGTTGCTTCCGGCAGTTCAGCTTTACACGAGCAAAGTGGGTGGTTTGATTTTCTTTTGTCAGAATGACAGTTAGCAGATGAGAAAACACCAACAAGATGCAGCCTCATTTTCACCAACTCTTCTCTCTTTCACTCTCTCATTTGTCTTCTCTTCTATTACCTTTTTATCCCGCGCTTTCTCTGCTCTGTTGTCTTTTTACCAGTCAGGGTTAACAAGGTTGGTCCACCATATATAATAAGGGCCGCCACAGTCAGCGTATGCGTGTTTGAGCCTGCGCGCGTGCATCGTTGTGTATTTCTCAGTAATCAAAGGGGGTTAATGTGGGTTAAAAGAAGCTCTCTCTATACTGTATGTCTATAATTTTCCTTTTATTGACCGTAGGGAGGGTATGTGGAGTAAGTGGAGGAATACAGAGGACTTCCTATTATTAGTTTCATGTCTGTATTCTCTCTTACTCTCCCTTTACTGCTTGCTTATTTCGTCATTACAGCCCCTTCACTTGTTCTCCTGCTTCTGTTTCTTTCTGCTCAGCCCATCTCTCTGTCTCCATCTCCCTCCTTTCATGCCCTCCCTCTTTCTGCTCTCATTAAGTTTGCTCAGCAGTAACTGGAACTGACAACTCTAAAGATCCTGACACACGCCAGCTACAGGGTCATGACTAGAAAGAAACTACAAGACAGAAAAAAAAAGAGACAAGAAGAGGGAATATGGACAGAGAGAGAGAGAGAGGACTTTCTGTTCTTATACTGCGCTGTTTTATTGTTCAAAGATGGAGGAGAGTTGCCCGGGACAGACAGACAGATTTAAACATATAAGCATCCTGTAACACAGTAGTTCTTAACTAACTGTTTCAACCTGACCCCTTAAAACGAAGCAGGTGAAATATCCAGTAATTCAAAAGAAAAAAGCAATCGTTAGAGAAATACCAGAAAAAGTAAATGTACTAAGTACTACTTACTTATTACTACTAGTAATATGGTTTTCTGTTTTCTCCTTGGAGGGTTCCTCACCCCCAGGTTTGGAGCCACTGCTTTAATATTCTCGAAAAGAAACACTGGAGCTTTAATGTATTCAAAGCCTTTCCAATGCGATGCCTCCCCATTTCCGGAATATGTAGTGGATATCCAAAGGTCACACCATCCAGCATGATCATAATTCTTGTATTACAGCAAACCATGTGCATGTAAATTAAGATAAAGTGGTAATGTAGACATCTGTGAGAGCCCATCTTATACCGCTCACACAGATTTCTGCTGCACTGGGAAAATGATATCACCCTTGTTCAAATGCACAATGATACTTGCATTCATGGAGGTTAAATTAATATTTGGTTTAGTCTTTCAAAAATTACTGTGTTTATGTACTCTTCTTTTTTTACCCTTTTCAGGTAATTTTATCTTTTTGAGTTGAATATCTTGTAAGTGGGGATAGGTTTGGAAAGCAAAGACAGTTGGTTTGGTCATCACTTCTTAAAAAAGGGCTGTTTTAGGATCAAGATTTAGAGAGAAGTAATGTATCTGTGTACAAATAAATGTTTGGGACATTGTGATTTGGGACAGTATAGTCCCAATACACTGTAAACATCTTGTATGCCTCAGTTTGTTTGTTCAGTCTGCAGTGGCTGTGTACTATTTTTATGTATCCTGGGCAAATAGTAGCAGAGGTGCCTTTTACTCTCCATTAAATCTATTGAGGAAAGACATAAGTTCTATATCTTTAGATTGTTGTCCAAGTACACTAAAAAATTTGAGCTAAAAGTAATACTTCCACTTCTTGAAGTTTGATCTGTGTGGAGTGGGGTGAAAAACAGCACACGTACTGTAATAATGCCAATAGTATGTTAGCTGGTGACATTTCTTATTCACAGTGAAACATAATCGCCATTATGCCTGAGTATGAACACACAAAAGGTTTTAACGTTCACTCAAGATAATGAGACCAAGGAGCTGCAAGCTAATTTGCTATCCTGCAAAGCTGGTGATCAAATGCAGCTCTGATACCGAAAGAATAGAAAACAAAGTGAAAGGAAATGCACAAGCCATGTGCAATATGGATTTGCACCTTTTTTATAGATTTGTTTTAAAACTTGTTTTGTAATTTTACAAATTAGTTTAGTAGCAATATTTGAAGTATTTCTGCAATAGTTCACATTCACTACCACCATGCTAAAAGAGGTTTAACTGATTCAGGATAAACAGGAGGACAGTGAATGTTTAAACAAACATGTCACACAGGCACCAGATAGCAATCACTAAGCTCACATGCACATCTGACACGCTGATGCTGAATATGAGATGCAAACAGTGCGAATGGGCCTCAGGTGAAAAGAAGCCAGGAAAGAGGCCATCAAGAAAGAGGCAAGAAATTCCACTAAGTAACCCTGACAAGGCACACCTGTGAAGTGAAAACCATTTCAGGTGACTTCCTCTTGAAGCTCAAGAGTGTGCAAAGCAGTAATCAGAGCAAAGGGTGGCTACTTTGAAGAAACTAGAATATAAGACATGTTTTCAGTTATTTCACACGTTTTTGTTAAGTACATAATTCCACATGTGTTCATTCATAGTTTTGATGCCTTCAGTGAGAATCTACAATGTAAATAGTCATGAAAATAAAGAAAACACATTGAATGAGAAGGTGTGTCCAAACCTTTGGCCTGTACTGTATATGGCATTTTATACATAAAACATTCAACCAATGTTTTTAAATGGAAGGGAAATATAATTGGGTATTAGTTTAAGATAAATGTGTTCCAAATGGCAGTTTATTTTAGACATGCTCTCATTATCACATCGTCATCATAAACTTTTCTCTAATAGTTGTTTGTTTGTCATGGTGAGAGACAGAGAGAGGATCTGTCCGTCCTTTGGGATGTCTGGTTTTACCAGAGATCAATTCAGCAAAGCAGATGAAGCGAGGGAGTCTCCCACTCTACTTAGGTCAAGATTAATAGTCACATTTATTAAATGTGCAAAGTGGAGCTAACTCAAAGGTTCTTTGTAGGTCAGGTTGAGTTTAAGCAGAAGCCACTTCCACAGGGGGAGGAAAAGAAAGAGGAGGACGAGAACATGCTACATACAGTAACCCTGAACAACATGTGTGTAACTGTCCAAACACAAGTCAGTCCAGTCCACCAGATATCTTTACATGCACACTCCTATCCACATGCCTAGTCATTGACAAGCAGTTTCACTTGTTAAACAATACTCAGTTCCACAAAACCCAGTGCAAGGTAACCTCAATTTACCTCTCCAAGAAATCCACAGTATTTTGATGGTTATCTGTCAGAGCCACAATCAGAAGTTAAGCTGTTGAGGACGCTGAGGATATTTCTGAACCGCTGAGATGCCAGGCACACCCTGAGAATCCCCTGGTTCCTTTTCCTAAATGTCTAGAACTAGGTCAGCAAGAATTAGGGAACACTGCCATGGGTGATTTCAGAAAAGACCATAAGGAGACGAGCGCTGGTCACTGACTTGAGAAATACCCGCTATCAATCATCCTGCACAGTTTTCGGCATGTGGAGGATGAATGTTGTCAGTACTGCAGCAGGTACTCCCCTGACCCTGCAGTGCTACTTTAAGGCTCTAGGATGCCACAATGTGGGAGTGTGGGCTTGAGTCAGCAAATTTGCTGACTTCAAACTAGCAAACTCCAAAGGGACTCACAACTTTACTGTTACTCAACCACTCCTCACACCGAAATGACAACAAGAAAAAGTGTTGAGAAGAATGACACATTAGTGTTTTCTGGTTTCCATCTCTGTGGTTAGGGTCTGGTTGAGTTTAGGACAAATAAATGTACTCAGTTAAGTTTAAAAGAAATATAGCATCTAGTGAATTAAAGAAACTAATACTTGAAAGACTTGATCAGCAGAGCAATTTTGGCTGATGTGAACATGATATTCAGAGACAAAGCAGTTATTCAGGCAGGTGTCCAAATTCTGTGTAAGAGCCAGCATCACTTGCGGTACCACACCTTTGAATGAATGCTGATGAGTCAATAGTTGGAGTTGTTTAAGGTGTCTGGAGTATCAGTGCAGAGCGAGGAATGGAAAGAAAGATGACACTGATAAACAGTGATGCTGATAAATGCTGTTTTATTTTGATAGGAGACAGATAAAGTACAGCGTGTGTTTACAGATTTTTGTTTATTTATTCGTCTATCTATTTATATCTGGAATGGTGTGATAGTTTGTGGTTTTTGTTGTAGGCCTACAAAAATGCAAGGTTGACAAAGTAGCAGTCTTATTCATTGGACAATATAACAATTTTTTCAATTATGCAAAATTAAAATTCAAAAACAATGAAAAATGATGAATCGAATGAAATAAAGAGTGATGATGTAGACATGTCTTCACACATGCATGTATGAATATTTCAGTGAGGTTAAAGAGCCATTATGCAGATCAGCTCTCCCTTCCTCACAGTATCGGGGTCATAATTTGGTGTTGGAGGGAAGAATATCATTACGTTCAAACAGCAACTCTGTAAAGCTCAGCTTTTCTCTGATGTGTGTGTGCGTGTGAGTGAGTGTGTGAGTGTGTGTGTGTGTGTGCGTGTGAGTGTGTGTGTGTGTGTGCGTGTGTTTATGTGTGTCTTTTACATCAAAGCCATAGAACGCTATTAATAGGGCCACTAATGGACTCTAATGGTAAACAGCCACATCAGCACTCAGGTTTTTGACTGTGTGGTGAATTTATAATGAAGGGAAGTGATAACAAAACTTAAGTACCTTCTAACTCACCTTTAATTGTGGTTTAGGCTGGTGCAATATAAAGTTTTATTTTAACATGGGGACTAACAAGCATGTGATTCACGATAAGATCCAGCTTGGTGCTAAAGTGACCTGCTAGGGATTACAACATACCATCTCTGGTGTGTGGCAAAGTGATTATTTACCCTCGCAGCATATCTCAGATCAGACTCATTGAGAGTTTGGAGCCTTTATAATCAGAACAAATATGAGTGAAATTATTCTTTTGTCGTTCACAGTTCATTAGCTTTGTCTCTCACTTTTTCTCTGCAGGTAATGCCATCCAGGCCTTTGGCAATGGGACGGATGTGGGAGTGTGGCAGCCAATGTCTCCTGTCCAGACCACCACCTCCACCACCACACCCTACCAGAGGAACCGCGAACGCAACCCCAACACCATCGACAACAACATTAACGCAGACCCCGGCATCTACCACTTCTGTGGCAGCCTACAGGTTAGATGCACACACACACACACACACACACAAGCTAGTTTTGGATTCAGAGAGTGACTGTGTCTGGAGCATCAAGGGTTCCCAGCCAGTCTGGAACGAATCTGTTCTCACGACATAAAAACATTTTAAAAACTTTTTTGTCTGTGTATAAAGAAAGTACAAACAGAAGTTTCTCAGTTACCAATGCTCTTTATCCGACCTGCTGATCTCGCTATGGTTTTCCATCAGACTCACTATCCATATAGCTACAGTGGCTTCTCATCTACTGCTGCTATCGTGCTGCCAGATTGTTCATCTGTTTTTGTCGCATACCTCACTGCCTCTTCATCCTCTAGCTCACATTCTATCTCTTTTTACTTTGAGGCCAGCTCCATTTGTCTATCTTGTATTGTCACAATATCAAAAATGACAAAACAGTGACTCAAATACTACAAGTGAAGGTTGTTCATTTTGCAAATGCAAGTAAGTCTTATGCATAAAATGGAACATTTAGCCATTTAAAGTGCCAGATAGTTTTCCGAAATGTTGGTGGAGACCAAAGTGGAGCTAAAAAGACAGAAAGGAGAAAGGAGCTAAATATTCAACTAAGGACTCTGTTGGCATGGTAATGTTATTCTGTGTCTGTTCAGTGTGGATGACAGTAGTGTTGTGTGACTTCGATTTTGAGTCTTTCTACCTCTGTCACTCACCCCCAAAACTCTCCAAATGTGGCTTTAATACAGTGTCTAAAATTTGAAGCATCAACTTGGACAACTTTATTGTAATTTTTTTTACTTGGATGTACTTTTTTCATCACCATTACATGTAAAATAGTTTAACTCAGTAATCTTGCAGGGCCAACAGTATCTCACTGCAGCAAATCGTTCAGTGAGAGCATTGATATTGATGCTCTTTAGCTATTTATCCTCCACATTACTTTTTATTTTCCTTTTTCTGATCCAGATTGGCCAGCGTGTCGGTTGTTGACACACTCCCGTGTATAGATCCATCTGTGTATCTGTATGTGCCAGTCTCATTGTGTCTGATAAGATTTGAACGCTGTACTTCTCAGTTGGAGCAGCCACTCCTACTCTACAGGAACAGCAGTTATCTGGCTGATGAAACAGAGGGATCACTCGCAGCAATCCTGATCAGCGGTGATGGGCCCCTCCTGGGTCAGAGAGGAAGTGGGGATAATACTGTCATTACCAGCAGAGCGATGGCAGGGACCCATAGAGCCATTTCACATTTAATAATACTACAGCCCGATGAAGTATCATAAAATCACTAATGCTGTTGTTCACCCACATTTACAGAACCCCCCCCCCCCCGGCAATTTTAAAACAAAATCCACCCTAGTAATTTCTTATTGTAAACAACAAGGCAAACCATAAATATCACTTTTTATGTTGTTGTTGTTGTCTGTAAGGCTCCTCACATTTTTAGGATTACGGTACGATGAGTGTCTGAGTTACTGAATGGGAGAGTATTGTCTACGCTATGTCTAGCTTTAAAAGCCCAATCCTCTAATATTTAAACATATAAAGAAGCATTGTTTCTTACATCCCCATTCACTTATCAAAATACAGTTTTTTTTTACCCTCAAATTTTCATTCATTAATTGTTTGGCACTGGGACTCAGCAGAACAAAGAGGCAAACCTTTGTTTATTAACTGTCATGGCAAATGTGTCAGTAAACAATTTCTAATTTACACATCCTGCAGACACAAAGCAACATTAGCTTTTATTAGGAGATGTGTTTCTGGCTATAGTATAATTAATCATATGAATCAATTAATTAATTATAATTCTTCACTCTTTTTTAAGCTCTGTTTTGGTCTCCACTGTTTCATTTCTCTTTTCGCTGCTAAAGGCATCGCTATGTTCAACAGCTGTTCACTAACTTTGTCTATTTGTAGTTTTCATCAGAGCTTGTACACTGAAAGCTGTTGCTGGAAATTGTTGGACATTTCCAGGAACAAAAGTGTTCATTCTGAAAGTTATATGCCCAGTCTCTTCAGTCTCTTTCTCATCTGCTCATGAAAGTACTTAGTGAGTGACAGAGACTGAGCTTCACCCAGTGTGCCATTAGCCAGTGTAACAGTGAATAGTTACAATAGTGAATAAGGGTCCCCTCTCAAAACACTACAAAGTGTGTACCTCTGGCGATAGTGACAAACTGTTAATGAAAATGTTGTGTAGATCTCAAGATCTTTAATTGGACACTGCATTTCCTTGGTCCAGTCAATTACAATCACAATTAGTTGGGCATTAACTAAAACCTAAATATGAACGATAAGAAAATGGCCTAATGTCACCAAAAGAACGATATGAATTTACTTAGTTTTTTCCAGCCAACCATCAAGAATAAACATTAGTTTACTGCTAAACTATGTATATTTGCTGGTTTTTAACCTTCTCAATACTGTGTTTTTTTATTGAAGAGGCATATGCTTTCTTCTTTAGTGACCTTTGTGTTATATTCCATATTCTGTAACATTAAAATGAAGAAACACTTTAGACTCAGGCTTTAGAAAACAAAAAACTGTCTCAGTTTGGAAGTGATGACAGGCCGCAATCCTGTGTTTTGAGTGGTGGTAATTTTGGTGACCTGATTTGTTTAGATTTAGATTTGTTCCTTTAACTTCATGTCCATGAAAGTTTTCAGACAAAGAGGACAACAGTTTAATAGCACACACACATATATGCAGGCATACAGTCCTGCTAGTTTAGTTCACACAGACAGATATTGTAGATAGATGCAATTACAAACTCATGCCTGCTGCACACACAAATGCAAGTGCACTCGCTTGCTTATACACACACAAACACACACAGTCTGTACTGATAATGAGCTTTGGTGGTGTAGTGGTGCGTGTGTGCTGTTGGCACTGCTCTGATAGCACGTCAAGTACAAGTTAATGAGAGAGTTGTGTTAAACCACTTTTCTAGGGTGAATGCGCGCCCGTACAATTCCTCCGTATAGTGGAGTGTGGCTGCCTCATTGTGTGTGTATGATTTTGTGGGTGTGTAGGAATCAAGGCATGCTATGCTGTTGTAATGACACACTCCAGGGACAGGCCTGTGAGAGGATTCACTCCACTCTCCTCATTGATCTCTCTTTCTTTTACATACTCACACACACACGCGCACACACACACACACACACACGCCCATGCAGAATAATAACCATTAACAGTGACTCAGAACCTTTCCAGTTCCAGGAAATGACAGCCCAACAACACTTACAGTGCATTTACCTTTGCTCGAACGAAAAGAATCAAAGGGTGGAGAAAAGAGGAAGGTGAAACCAGCTTTACGCTCCTCAGTTTGAACCGAGACTTGTGCACATTCCACCTTCCCTTTTGTCAATATTCTCAAATCAAGTTTGACCGCTTTGTGAGTTTCAGACAACAGAAGGAAAGTACTTTTGACCGTAAGCTTCAAACTAAATTAAAGGAGATCCAGTTTTCTAGTTTGTCCTCCACACTTGAAAGACTGTACTCTTTTTAGCCAATCAGCATGGCTCCCGAGGTTGGTGCGCTGACTGGTTCAGACTGAAATATCTCGGCAACTACAGGCTAAATCATCACGAAATTTCATACAAACTTTCATGCCCCTCAGAGGGTGAATCGTACTGACCTTTTCTCTGACTTCTGACTTGAAAACGTTGACGTTTTTGGCTTCTAATGAAAATTCCTCTAGTACACCTTCCAGACACATTGGTACGAACTTTGATACATTCCATCATGGTTAGTAGACATTGTTAAGCGTAAACATTATACCTGCTTATCATCACTATTTTGGAATTGTCATTTTCATTGATAGCATGCCCACATTAGCATTTAGCTCATAGTACAGCATTACACATGGTTCTAGTAGCAGATTTCTTTCTTTTTTGAGAAGATGCTTTCTTTCCATTTTCTTTTAAGCGGAAATTAAAACACCAGTAGGACTGCTTTTCCTTTTTTCATCACACAACGGAGCTAGCTGGGCCCACAACAAACCCACCACAGACAAACAACATGCACATACACATGCTAGAACAGAGAGGCAAACATACACACACATTCACCAACACACAGTTTGCAAACCCCAGGGCTCCATCAGCCTGCTCTTATGAATATAGTTGACTCCAAAGCAGGCAAGAAGTGCCCTGGACAAATATGGAAATCGACCACATGCTAATGTGACTTTTCAGAACAGGCAGGTATTAGGCAAATGCCAACCTGCGGACACAAGGCTGGAATGTATATTTGAATTTGTTTGCCTCCAAATCTTTTTGATTTGGCATTGAAGTTGTTTAATATTATAGGATACTTGCAAGGTAGTTTATATGATTTTCAGATGCATGCAATCACAAGCAAAGCTTTCACAGCATAATTGTGAGCCAATTTCAAGGGACATTTCACTGAGATTGCAAAAACGATAGTGATATCTACTTTATTACTACTACTTTATTTGCCACCCATCTCAGAAGTCATAGAGATGGATATGTGAAGTCCTCGGCAAAATAAAGCCAAAAATGTATGTATGGCTAGACAGCACTAGAGGTAAGTGACAGAACATGATTCAGTTGCTGCTTTTGTTAGTTCTGAATCAAAATGGACACAAACAGCTTCATGAAAACAAAATTTTATATTATATTTGTCTATTATTCTAGAAGTTAAAGACAGGTCTAATATTGAGTTTTGAGTGGTGGGAATTTCGGAAGGTGCATGTTTACACCGAGAACACAGATTGTGCCATTAATTTTTCTCTCTTATTTCAGCAAGACTTCTAAAAATCAGCCTCTTAACTTTTGAATTTGTTTACTTTTGAATCATAGTGGCAACATTATAACCGCAAACAACATGTGCGGTGGCAGATGGAGCCCAACGTCTAAATTGAAAAACTACACTCTAAATTCACATTCACATAATTTCATTTTGCAAATACGTTACTGTGAACCACTCAAAGTGCCCTCAGGATTTCAGACTTGAGCAAGAAGCCGTAAACGTTTATTATCATCATGATCTCCCAGTGTTTCTGTCTGAGATGGCACAATGTTTAAAACTAATGCATCCTCACACAGATGGGACCTTATCATGAAACACAAACTGATATTAGTTGGATTTAGTCACTGATACTTAAAATGACTCTGTACAACCTCGTATAATTTCTGCTACCATGCTTGAGATTCTTGGCTCGTGCTTTTGTTTGGGTCTTTATGCAGAGGCCTGCAAATGCAGCATGATTTATAGACATCTTTCCACCCAAGCTTTGGCTATTTTTTTCATTTAATGCTGAAGCAAACGTGTAATAACAAAACACGGTTTCTAACTTTTTTGTATTACCATGCCTGCTACTTCCTGTACATCCCTATTTTTGGGCTTAATTCACAACACTATATACCAGAGGCATTTATTATTCTGTCACACATACAGCGCACACACATAAATACCCAGAAGCCAAAACTGGAGTTAAATTCACCCACAGCATCCATCCTGAATACAGAGATGCAGGTCAGTATACAGGCCATTAGAGGCAAAGGAGAAAATCTTCTCTTAAGCCACAAACCCCTGCACAATATATCAAACTCCCAATCAGCTGCTTTATTTACCAAATACAGACAAAAATATGCTGATTACAAGGTCTGTGCTGCAAATCAGCACATCAACTCATCATGGGTTTGCAATCAACACAAGTGGTAATCACTGATATGTTTAGAACTTTACCTGAAGAGTAAAGACACAGAGGAGAGAGTGAAGATTACCAGTGTGATGCATCATCAGTGTACAAATGTCATGTTTATTTGTCGTTTTTTTTTCTGTTCATGGGTTGATTGTATTCATTTTTTTCCATATAGAATATCAATAAATTGGAGGGGTGAGCTTATAGTGCCGAGCTTTTTAATGAGGTGCATAAAGTAATGCCTTCCTTAAACGAACTCTGAGATTGATACGCTTAATGTTGTAGCATTTGTTGCTGCGCCTTACAAAAAAAAAGCTCATTCAGTTTAATTTGCATTGGATGATCCTATCATATCCTTTTTAAATCACAGGATATTTTTGATGTAGCATTTAAAGATGTATGTTGGACGAACCTCACAATTTTTGTCTGTAGTAGCTCAAACACTAGTGTGCCCTTTGTGTGGAAAGAGAGGGAACGGAGGATGGGATGCTGGGTGGGCATGTAGCACAGCAGACATTTGCACGCCATCAAAGTCCTACGCTTACACCTTTATATTAACCATAATCAGAATACTTTGTTAATCAATCAATCAATCAATTAATCAATATACTTTATTAATCCCCAAGGGGAAATTCTGTCACTCTAACCAAGTGTCTTTGTTGCCTTACCCTAACTGTACCTTTGCCACAGTCTTTTTCTAGCTGCACAGATTTCAGAATTGTTTGTATGTAAGCAATGTCCAACATTTACATTTTTACTGCTCTGGGTTGGTTTACCAATATACAAGTTACTAATGCAGTGACAAGAACCAAACCCCGACCTCAGAGCCACAGAGCTGGCCAATCCAGTTGTTTGTCTTATGAGTCGTTTCAGCGAATATTATATTGCACTAAAATATATATATATATTCCACTGAAGGCTGTCAAAGGAAAGTATCAGTAATTGCTGTCATCACAGAGCAGCCTCTAACCTTTATTTACACACATGGAAGATGTGTATATGTGTGTGTGTGTGTGTGTGTGCGAGGGAGAGAGAGAGAATCAAAGAGTGTTTGAGTAGGGGACAGACATCGAATGATAAATCTGAGATGAAATCAGAGTCTGGGTTTTGACTGTCCCTCTGTGCTCAGGCCTGCGCTTCTTCTTCTCCTCTGAGTGAAAATATCAGAGGCTTTAAAAAGTTTAACAGGCTCTCAGGGTCAACTCTCCAAGGTTATTTTATTTTTTGGCAATTTAGCTTTAGTTTCCAATCAGCTTGTATGATCAGATCACTACCAAGCTTTCATAAATGTACAGATTGAATGAGATGGTTATTGGAAGTTTAGTTACAGTGTGTGAACACTGGTGTCTGTGTGTTGCTTGTACCTATTGTGTAAATACATTGACAGAATGTTTTCTGTCTAATTAGACTCTAGATTGTTTCATCAATTGTTGCTGAAAGCAAATTAACTACAGTCGACTTTCAGGTCTGCTGTATGATGTGTTGTGATGCAAACTTTAAGAAGTTAGTTAACCTTGAAACTTCACTAATCTGTTTACCTGTTATTTCAATCTTTTTCCTTAACAAAAATATCACTACAAACACAAATCTTTTGTGTGGATGTTTTGGGTTGTCATACACAGATTGTGATTCTTTGTATCTTTCTGTTGCAGGCTCAGAAATTGAAGTCTAACTCAACTGTTGATCGTGTCTTCTGCGTGGTGAGTTTGTAATCGATTATTATAATAATAAAATCGACTGCAAAATCCACGATTAAATCTTAAAATGTATGTAGAAAATGAATAACAAATGTTGCTCCAGATGCAGAACATGCAAAGTCCACACAGAAAGGAAACACTGCCAACCACCAATAACAATGCTGAAACTCAGAAGTTTGGACTTTAGTACTTTACAACTGTAATGACGTCTGTTATTACAGACAGTGTAAAGTACCAAAAATATATCATTGGGTTCTGGTGCTGAATTCCTGAGACCAGTACCTGTATCAGTTGAATTGTGAACAGCACCCAATCTGGGGTTGTGTCAGTACACTTGGTCAAAAGTAAAAACCCTCATCATATAATTTGTGTTACCATTTCAAGCCAGAAAACAAATATCTATGACCACAAGGCAATTGCTTGAGTTACCAAATAATCACAAACTCTAAACAGACCTTGCTTTTGGAAGTGTCTGACCTCCCTCTGACAGTGATTGCCACGGCAATCCTTCCAGCCTCCTTTTTAAACTCCTGTTCTTTGTAGTTCCTTTGAGGCTGAAATGGGATTGTTGCTTATCTCATGGCTTTTAAAGTTCACTGTAAATGTCATTGTACAATAATAAGGCACTGTTATGCGCTGGACTGACATTTAATAGAGGCAGGGACAGGTCCGGGAGAGATGACCCAGCCGTTAGCTTGAAGCTTTATTAGCAAGCCAAAGACCGGCGGTGAAGTTCTTTACATACACAAACTTATGCATGGTGGCACATGCAAATGTACACACACAAAGGCGTACGCAATTAATTTTCAGCTTTCCACTGTGGCATTTTAAAACTTTACATTTTTTTACTGTGTCATACCAGCTGAATATATTGAAGAGTTTTTACAGCTGATGTTATTGAGTTCAACATCCTGGTGTCTTGTGGTATTCCACATCATGCATGCATAAATTAAAGTGCAGGTCCACTTTATGCCCAGTGGCTAGAAGATACCAGTAGGGTCGGTTGCACCAACAGGTGCATCGACTGCCAGGCCGTTACAAATACAGTAAGTAGTAGTCCGGTAATCTGCCTGATCAGTATCATGGGCCTCACCAGAGGATGCTGACAAGCGAGCTTCATGTAGAGGATGTAGAAGGAAATTGTTCTTGTTCAACTTCATCCAGTGTCTTCTTGGAGCAGAAAACACAACCACCTTTGAGTGTGTGAGACATCTGTGAATCTGGGTTAAAATTAGCTCAGTATCTTTTCACGAATACGAATAACTGATTAAACCGAGTCTCACATAGCTCACATAGATAAGAGTGTTTAGGTTATTACACTAAACTTATTCTCTCTGTCTCGTCTGTCAGGATCCTCAGTTAGACGGTCCAAGTACATCCAACGCCATCCTGAGGAACTCAGCTGTTTCAAGAAGGTCTGCAGGCGTGGCCTCTCTGCTGCCCCCGCTGCTGTGGCTGTGGTACTGCAGCCTGCTGGGGCTCTCCTCACCGAGCGTCTTGTAGCCTCGACGCCTCGATGCAGACTACAACGGACTGACAAACACACATTTGTATAAAAGAAAAAGCAAAACAAGAAATTATATCCTCTCTTCTCAGTAATACCTGTTGTACTTTTATTTCCCTCTGGATTCTATTATCTCTTGATTCCTACTTTGATTTTTTATGAATTTTGGGGATTTTTTTTTTGTTTTATTTGCATTGCAGCTGTGTGCTATAACAGTGATCTACTATATGTGTTAACTGAGTTTGGCTGTGTATTCCCTTTGGGTTAGTTGAAAAAATAAGGGATTTAAAGCTTTCGTGTTGATCACTTGGACAAATATGAGAAAATATTCGAGGACTACATTCCAATAAACCACAGCGGGTGGCTCTTGGATAGGTACACACAATGTAAATTAGCATTGATTTTCAGCATTGTCAAATCAGTTCACCCAAGTCTGTTTGTGTGTTGAGGCTATAGGTGGGATCTTTCGCTTAAAAGTCACAGTCAGTTCAGTAACGGCTACATTTTATCACTTGGGCAGCCTTTTAGGTGTTATTCAGTCTCCTCTGTGGTTTGTGTATGTTTTGATAATAAAGTGATCTGGTATTTTACGTTTTTATGAAAGGTCCACGTGGATATTTACACGACAAAAAAACGTCACTTGAAAAAGCCTATTTTTTCAGGGTGAACAACAATAACTTGAAACATCAGAGAAATTAGAACATTCACGCCCAAACC